>NW_004567111.1:26608448-26657339 GCF_000260355.1 Condylura cristata
CTCTGTCTCTGGTGAAGCCTTTCACCACCCCTGAGCCTCTGGCCTGTACCCCAGTTCTGTATGTACAAATAAATAAATCTTTTAAAAAAAAAGAAAAAATAATAATAATAATCAATAAGAAAAAGTATATTCCAACAAGTAACAATGATTTAAGAACATGTCATGTGCTGGAAAAAACAAGTCAGTTTATACACATACACAAACATATCCATCCTGATATCAAAAATGCAAAAAAAGTTAATAAAGTGAAGGGAAACAAACTATAAACTAGTAAACAAAAAAACAATATATGCTTTTCTGTTATTCCCATTTAGCACAGAAGTTATTAAAAAAAAACAAAACTAAGTAGTAAACTTTGGTATATTTTTGGTATATCTCTACTATATCATTTACCTAAATGATACTGTTACAAGGATTCTCTAGGAACAAAATGTATTAAATGAAAGTAAGTTTTTATATGAACTTAATCAGATTTGGGGTGACACAATTTATTTTCTTTTGTAGTTTTAGTCATATCATTGATGACTGACCCACAGTACATATTCAACTTTGCTACAAAATACACAGTATTCTAAATTGCAAGATAGAACAATGAAATTCAGACTCTCAAGCGTTCAATGAATTCAGACTGAGTTTGATTATCATTTTATTTTGGTTTTATAGAATATATACAGTAAGTCTATAAATATACATATACACACATATATCTCACTAAACAATTTATTTGTGCTTGCATCTTAGCAATTTCTAAAATATCCTCTGGGATAACTGAAGCACAGCTTTGTCAACATTCAGCAGATTCTTGGATGACACATTTGAAATTTGTTGTAGTATTTACAAATAAAAATATCACTTTAGTATGTGTGTCATGGGTAATGAATATGCTGGCTTTCCATGCTGTAGCAAAAGAAATCTATTATAGTTAAAGAGAACCATAATTTCTGGGAGTTATAAGGTGTCATTTGCTCTCATCCTTTGTTATTTAAAAGGATTTACAGAAGCCAGAGCTGAAGTTTAGTAATACATTTCATAACCCAATGTATTGTTATTCATTGCTGTGTAACAAATTACCCCAAAATGTAGCAGTTGAAAGCACAGACCTTCTATTATATCACCATGTCTGTAGGACAGGAATATGGGAACAATTTAGTTGGGTGAATTTAACTCAGGGTCTTTCAGAAAGTGGTAATCAAGGTGTTATGGGGACTGTAGTCATCTGAAGGTTCCTGGGGAGGAGAAATCTCTTTCAGCACATTCACATGGTTATTGTCAGTCCTCTAAGGTTTCCAGTGACTGTAATCTTAGGACAAAGTTTCTTACCATGTGGTCTACTGCATAGGAACACAGATGCTATACAAAACCTTACTCTGCCAAAGCAAGATAAGAGATAGAGAGAGCAAGAGCTATAGAGAGAAACAAGAGAGTTCCAAGATGGAAGACAAACTTTAAAACCTCATATCAGATCGTACCCCATCCTTTCTGCCTTAACTTGTTCAAATAAGTCGCAAAAATAGTACACTTCAAATCCAAGTGGCAGTAGTTACAATATTAGAGCACACATTCCAGGAAGAAGGGCAGGAAAAACTCAGTTGGCCCCTTTGGTGTCTAATGAGTCACTTGTCTCTGCTATATAAAAATATTCTAGCCCCACCCAGTTATATAGCATCAGCTCAAAATCTACAATGTCATCAACTAAATCAGGCCATGGAATTTAGATACAGTTCTGTAAATATAGCATTGATGGTCCTAGTAGCTGAAACAGCAAGAAGAACAGCAGTGATCAGATAGCACAACTTCCAGAAAGCTCTACAAGCATCTGGTAAGAGCCCACACCACCTCAACATGCCCAAAAGGAAGGTCATCTCAGCTGAGGGGACAATCAAGGGGGAATCTAATAGGAGATCAGTGAGCTTTTCAGCTAAACCTGCTCATAAACAAGTGGAAACAAAGCCCTAAGGCAGTCGGAAAGGGTAAATGATTCAGACAAAAATGTTCAAGTAAAAATGAACAGTGGAGTGAAGGGAAAGCAAGAAACTGAAGACTTATCTGAAGAAAAGGGCAAGACTAAAAACCAGGAACGTCCAGAGTTTGATGCAATAGGAAGAAGCTAGGTCTGATGAATATTATGACCCATGTCTTATCAGTGGCTCCCTGCCCCTTCTTGCACAATCTGGAAACATACTTTTATGGACTATTTTGTAAATTCCATGTCTTTATTAGCTCTAGAAACCATCTAACTTCATCTTTTAATTATAAATGCTTTTTGTTAAGAGGTGACATCATTTGGTGATTGCTTATTTTTTGGTACACCAGTAAACAGTGACATATTGAATATAGGAGGCTTTGATTATCTTGGGTATATACTTAACTTTATTTACTTAGATGGAGTTAGTTTTTATAATCTGGTAGACAAAGCATAATAAATGACAATTTGAAGTCACAGCTGTACATTCAATATGTCTTGAACATTTAAAATTACTTTTCCTCTCCTGTTATTTTTTTTTTTTTTTTTTGGTTAGGAAATGCTCCCTAAAGAAAGCCACTCACTGACTCTGGCTCTCCTATCACAATTTCCAGCATTCTATAGCAACTCTGATCATGGTGATCCAGTCTGACTAGTAACTTGACTCATGTGCTTTTGAAATACTGTCATTCTGAGTATGAAGTAGATAATGATACTAAGCTGTGATTCCATAGTTGATATTATGGAATTTATGATATGGCATCATATCAACACTTGAAAATACTGGTACTTGATACCCAGTGGAGGGACATTTACCTCCAAATTTAAGCTGGAAAGTCACTGGGATAGCTGTTTAGATAATCACTATGTTTTGTTTTGTTTATTCTTAGTATGCCAAGAATTGTGTAGAAATTAAAATATCTGTGTCCTGATCCTCAATACAACTAAAAAAATGTTACAATAAGAGACAGAGGCACATAAAACAATTGCATACAGAAGACTGCCTTTTGCCTATAAGTAAGTCCAGTAACTCTAGGACTTACTGCAGAGACTCCTAATTCACAGGCTTTTGGTGTCAGACTGGGAGTTATACCATCTTTTCTCTACTCCTCAGGGTTTTAGGATTCAATTGAATTACACCCTCAACCTCCCTGTTTCTGTAGTACACCAAATGTGGATCATTGGACCTCTGCTCTTTCAATAGAGAAATGGATGGAGAGATGGATGAATGGATGGATGGATGGATGGATGGATGGATGATAAATGGATGATAGATGAATCATGGTCACATAAATGATAGAGGATGGATAAGTAGAAAGGTTGATACTCTTGTTTATGTTTCCCTTAAAAATAGTGACTACTATACTATGTAATAACTAAAAAACTTAATAATACTAATGATTAATCTAATAGAGAATTAAAAAAAAAAGAGGTAACAAAAACTAGAACTTTAGTTTTGTTCTATAAAGTCAAAATTGATCACAATCATTTCTTTGAAATGCTCATATCACTTTTGCAATTATTCTGTAATACATTTAGAGCTGTGAATATGCATCAATACATGTCTGATTGTAATCTATATTGGAATAAACGGCATACTTTATTTATCAAGTTTCCTGGTCAGGTTGACATGACTTTCTATCTTCCATTTAAAAATGTATCATAAATGTTGTTTCAGACTCATATTTCTAACAAAGGGCAAAATCTGAGTTGAAGTGTATATCTTTTCATTAATATTATTAGTTCAGTCCTGTCTTAATTCACAGTGTTCAATAAAATGTCCTCCATTTTAAAATATGCATTTTTGTATTGTATTGTTTTCTTTCAGCTATCCCATTATTCAGAGCACACCCTATTAAGCATAATTCTTTCTAACTTGGGTTGCCTTTCATGTGAAAGAGTTCATTCATTCTACCAGAAATGATTTAGTACTTATTACATGTTAGGCATTGTGTTAGATTCAACCAGCTGCTGGAAAAGACAAAGGCATTGCCCTACGGTGAAAGACCTTACAATGTAACACGCCTCATCTTTAAACCCTCTTTTTCATTTCAAATAATTCAAAGTGTTTTATTCTAATTTTGTATCATGGTTAGAGTTTTGACTGACAATTTAGAGAAGGTCCTAGAGACATTATTAATAATGAAATAGTTTTGTCTTTATTCAGTTCTTATCAGGTGCTAGGCATTAGGCTAACTGCTTTTCATTTATTATGACAAAAGCGTCATGTTCACAATAGCAGTATGAGTTGGATGCTATTTTTTAATCTCCATTTTAATGACAAAATTACTAATGTTAATTTATAATGATGTAATATGTTCAAAATAAAGTCAATAAGTGAATTGCACTCAAAAACATTATCAGTGATTTAGAAAATCCATACTTCTATTATTCTCAACAGCTGCTTGCAATTATTTCTACTTTCTTGTGTTCACCTGTTAGATGCCATCTGTTTATTGTGTTTTAATATTAATGACCTGTTTTATATAAGTATAAAATTAATTTTTAAATGTATGCCATGTTTACCTATATTTTCAAAATTAAGGGCATATAAATATGATAATACACATTTAATTACTTTCCAGAATTAGGAGCTAAGTGACAAAAAGTCAAATAAAATAGATGTGAAAACATGAATCTTGTGAGAAATTTGTCTTTTCTCTTTCTTATTTATTTTTGTCTAGATTTGTTAGCTATTTACTCCCAACCATATTAGCATTTGCTACCTGTAAAATATATAATTAAACTCTGGTCTTAATCATTATAGTAGTACTGACTTGTTAAGAACTGAGATAATTGAGGATCAACTGAATTTCATAAATTCAGCGTATTTAATTACTTTTCATTAGTAGCAGCAACAATGTGTGCATGTGTGTACACACAAAGGACAGAGGTGGGCATTAGTACAGTCACACTGTGCTCTTTTTCTGCATTTCTGTACTTCAGTCCCTATCATCATTGTGGCCCTAGAACATCGTGCTTAATTTTAGAAGAGATGTTATTTTCAGAATGTTTACTTGGAATTTGAAACCTGATATTGAAGATTTTTTTTTTCAAAAAAAAAAGGTTTAAATAGAAGATATAACAGATATATATATATATATATATATATATATATATATATATATATATATATATACTCAGCAACATAATTAGTTTAAGCACCAAGCTCTCCATGAAAGTGGTAGAGGACAGTAATTCCCATTTAATAATAAGGAATAGTAAAATTCTTTTAAAAATATGAAGCTAATTTTGCTATATCTCTCATTTTTCCCTTCTTTAATTCTGCTAGAGTATGCTAGATTCATGGCAAAAATACTTGTTTTTCCTTCTGAGATTACACTTCACCTTTTTAATTATGTGGTAAATTTTGAACTAAACATTTAATATAGTATCTGAATAGCAACTCTGGTTCATAAACACACTAGATGAAAACCAAAAATCATCCTACATACATTGCATAAATAATTCATTTTCAAGGACTCAAAGAAGCACAGAAAGTTGCTGGTAAGTGTTTTGTACTAATTATCAGAAGAACTGATGATTGGAAAAAGCTTTCGAAAAAATGTAGGACACCACAACCTAAATTTTTTCATGGTGATAGTAGCTGGCAACGCAAATGAATAATTGCAAAGAAAAGTATTTTGGGGACAATGGGTAAAATGGAAAGGCTATCATATGAAATAGAACAACTGAAAAGGATGTGTGATTTTTGCTTAAAAAAAGGTGAGGAATAATAACAAAGCTAGAGAAAATTGTGAGATATTTGTAGTATCATGGTTAAACAGTTAGGAAGCATGAAAAAAGTGAGAAGTGCTAGAGGATATGAGAAAAATATAGTGATAATTGAATAAAATGAAGGATTTAAATTCAATGTGAATATGATTATAAGTGATATGAAACACCAAGGGATACATGGGAAAAAGTAGTACCTGTTATAAAAGTAAAGATTAGTTAATATTATAAAATAATTTTATTTTATTTATAATTTTATTTTTATAAATTGTATTTGTGTATTTATAAAAATGTATAATCTTATTTATAAAATAATTGCCCATTCTATTTTAGAGTAAATAATGTACCTGGAGAAGCTAAATATAATTTATGAAGATAATTAAAGTTCTTCAATATGTGCATTATATTTTGTTCTAAAAGTTATTAATAAATTTTAGCTTCTTATAGATTATTACCAGTACATGATGATTGTTTTTGTATGAGGCTGCAACAACAACAACAAAATGCTGATATGTTACTTTTAACTTTTTTCTGTGACTTACAACGTTTTCTCATTGAAAAAAACATGGCCTCACCATGAAGCCATCTGTTAGAAGTTATTTGACCTGTCCAAAAAAAAAAAAACTTTGACTATTCGAAAAACATAAGCCATGTATCTTTGCATCCATCCATCCACCCACCCACCCACCTACCCATCCACTCACTGATCACTCATCCATATATTTATTTACATGTTTGTTTTATTACCTTCTTGGATATTTCTAACGGAATGTGAAAAAAGAAGGTAAGTGTTCTTCTTTAATCTATATTTTGCTCAGTTTGGTAGGCTGGACACTTCTCTCAACATTCAAATAATCTCTGGAGAATGAAAAGTTTTTTTTTTTTCTTAAAAAGCTGATTATCTGGGGCCTTCCCTGGTGGTGCAGCGGGTTAAAGCACTGCACTGAGAAACTAAAACCACTTCGCAAGAGTTCGATCCCCACCTGCCCTGGAGGAGACCCACATGGCGTGGCAGACCCCCCTGCCCGCCCGCTGCTCCCCTTAGCAGTGTACTTTGATCATCTATCTGTTCTGCTCCCCACTCTATCTCTGGTGAATCCTCTCACCCTCTGCATCTCTGGCCTGTACCCCAGTTCTGTATGAATAAATAAATAAATCTTTAAAAAAAAAAAAGCTGAATATTTTAGGAAAACTTGGTTGATCTCATGCCAGTAAAGTGCCTCAAATGCTTCCTGGAAGCTACCAGAAGTCACAGCAAATGAACAGGAAAGAAAGAAAAAAAAATTGGGGGGGGGTCTGCCCTGAAATCTCTGCTGACTTATTTTCATTTTAACAAAGACTTGATATATCAAACGATCATCCCACTTGTAAAAATGTCATGGGCTAAAGTATGGATGATGTCTTTTTATATTATTTATAGGTAACTTGTTTCGAGTGATTTTATTTTCTGATCATCTCCTACACAACTGATGTGGTATATGTGAAGATTAGTCATGATAAACAGAAATGGAAAAAGTTGTATGTTGAAATTGTTAGTGTGCAGACTGAGAAATACTCCAGAACCCCCGTGCTACCATCCACTACATAATGACAAAGCATACCCTCAGTGTGAAAAGAACTACACTAGTGTTAGTGTGCGTAAAGAGAGAAGAAAATAAGGGACACGGGATATATAAATACCCAAAGTTACTCATCCTCTAGTGGGTAAATGTCCAGCCAAATAGGGTTAGAAAAGCATGGCTCTGCTGAGAAAAACTTGCTACAAGTCTTGGACACCTTGATAGTATATATCACTTGAAAACATATCTCCTTTCTTCTTTCTATTTAATTTTTAAAAGGGCCAAATTGAGAAAGATTGTGGCTTAACTTTTAAAGACTAATTATTTCTTTTACTGCAAAATATCATCTGTGTATAAAACCCAAAATTCACCATGTTTGTTTATCTTGGTGTAAATTTGATAAAAGCAAACACACAAAACAAAAAACTTAATTCTCATTACTGCCTGACACTAAACACTTACTGAAGTAAGATTAAATCTGTTTTTGAAATATATTATTTTATAAAAGTAAGGTTGTTTACAACACCATAGGTGATTTAGGAGGTTTAGGTTCTCAGCTCTTCAAATGGATGTTACCACATTATCCCATCACCAAAGCACAGAAAATCCTCTATCATAAACCAGTGGTACCCCACTCAGTTTTATTCACCGTTCCTGACACTCCCCCTCAATTCTGTAGTCATATTTTAGAGCTTGTTTTGGTTTAGTATGTCTGTCATTTTCTTTTGTTTCTCTATCGTCCAGATGAGTGAAATCATCATTATTTGTCTTTTATCTAACTTATTTTGCCTTGCATAGCCCCCTCTAGCTCCAATCATGTTGGTGAAAATGGAAAAATTTCACCATTTGTAACACTTGTGTAGTATGTCATTGTGTGTGTGTGTACAAATCATCTTCTCAATCTTCTTTCTTACCTGTTATTAGTCACTTCATTTGTTTCCAACATATGGCTAATTAGTATACTAAATAATGCTGTAATGAACACAGAATACAAATTTCCCACTGAATTTATATTTTGTGTTTTTTTTTTTTTGATAGATACCTAGGAGCAGAAATGCTAGACCCTATTTTTAACTATTTTTAGCATTTAGAGAAGTTTTCAGATTGTTTTCCAGAGGGACGGAAGCAGTCAACCAGTCTACCATCTTAACCAGAGGTTATGAGGATTCATTTTCTCTATACTCCCACCACCACTTATTTTGTTTTCCCAATTTATATGAGGTGTTCTCACAGGTGTGAGTTAGTATCTCGTTCTGGTTTTGATGAGCATTTCCAACTAAAGTCAATCTTAAGGATAACATACATTAATTATCCAATATAACATTGCATCCATTGTCTCTATTATACTCATTTCAGATTTAATATATTTTGTGCTTTATGTTCCCAAGGATATATTTAAAAATAACAGGACTGTTTAGTTTGGTTCTTTCTGTTTAATATATTGATTTCTATAAAATATACTTTAAAGTCAAATGAAAACTTTGAAATTTTCTCAGGAGAGAAAAGGTATATAACTATACTTGAGGATCAATAAATTTTGGATATGAGTCTCTTATTAAAGTCCTCTGATTCTAATTTACAGCTGCCAGTGTGATTTCTGTCTGTGCAACTGGCTGGCAGTGAACTTCTGTTACTGAAGGAAAAATTCCCAGGTTGAAAGTTAGCATTTGCAGCTTCAGTCACGCTCTCTCCCCGCCCCCTCCGCTCCACCTTAACAAGCCATCTGTGTGCTGTCATAACTATACCAACTATACCACTCTCATAACTATATCACTAGCAGTGACATACTTTAAATTTTGATTACTAATGGCTTTGAAACATACTTAAAGTGAAAGTGAGAAAAATAAAGTGAGACTAGATAGAAAATAGAGTAAGAACAACTAATTGAGACATAAACTTGAAATTTAAGTATGAGATAGCAACAGGAACTGAAAGTAAATGAAAGAATACACTTGGAGGCATTTATCAACTAATTTATGTTGCACTGATAAGTATATACACATATAATGTCTGCTTTTCAACTCTATAATAAGAATCTTGAATGTGCACAGGGTGATAGCTTGTGACAAAAGTCCCTGAAATAAAACACACTAAGTACTTATGTTGCCGTCACCACCCTAATTTTGTGAAGATATTAAACCTCCCTATTGGAGCATGAATATAATCTGACCGAGGGTATAGCTCAGATAGAGCAGTGTGAGCTCACAGGTCCAGACAGCATTCATTTTCCTGGAATCCAAATGAATAACTATAAAGGAAAGGCTTGGTAATTGACGGAATTCCTACATTGATTACTTGACCTGTCAAGTGACAATTACTGCAATATGGCATGCAACACCAAGTTTATGATGCTTCTCTAAACTTACACAGGTTATGGAATCAAAACCAAAATCCTAAGGATGAATGACAGTGACTATTGTCATCCTTAAATACCTACAGGAACCAATGTTTATGTTCCCCCATTATAACCACATTTAATTATTCTCTGCACCCTCATAAAATGTATACTTAAAGTTGATAGTAAAATCCAGATATCTCAACTATAATTGCAGTTGTAGGATAAATATAGTATCCCTGCTGGAATACAAATGGCCTTAGGTACAGGCATGTTTATCAAGTAAACATGCCCTAAAATATTTCATGAGGACAAAATACAAGAAACAGTTTCATTAACAGACAGACAACAGAACTTATTGATAGTCTTGCCCAAGGGCTATGTTATCTGCACCATCATTTGCAAATTATCTTCCAAAAGGATGTGTACCATCTGCTTATTCTGATGGCACCATGTCAATTGGAAACAGGCAAAAGTGAAAGACTTGTTAAAACACATGCACTCTATCAGATGTGGAAATAGATTTTGGTTACTTAATGCACACTAACCAGCCTTTCAGGTTAATGGTTTCAGCCACATCAGGCATTCTCTGCTGGTGAGGTTTATAGAACTAGGAATATAATATATGGTTAAAGATTCTTTAAAGTTTCCTGTAAACATACATATTGTCTGACTCAGAAATCTCATTCTTGAGTATTTGCTCTGGACAAATGAAAAGATAGTCACACAAAATCATATACACAAATATTTATAGCGGGCTCTCCCTGGTGGTGCAACAGGTTAATGTGTAGCACTAGGAAGCCAGCCACAGCCATGTCAGTGTGACATGCCAGGGACCCACATGGCATGGCAGACCTTTCTTGTCCCATCCACTGCTCCCCTCAGCAGTGTACTTTGTCAATCTGCCTGTTCTGTTCCCCTCTCTGTCTTTGGTAAATCCTCTCACCTCCCACACCTCTGGTCTGTACTGAGTTTTGTATTCATAAATAATAAATCTTTAAAGGAAAAAAAACACAAATGTTTATAGCAATTGTATTCATAACTATAAAAAAACCTGTAAATTGTTCAAATATTCTTTATTTATGAATTTATGAAAAGTAAACCAACTGATATACACAAATGAAAGTTTTCTTGGAATTAACTGGAATGAGCCATTGATATATGTGACAAATTGGATTGATCTCAAAGATAAACTGAGTGTAAAAACTGGTCTCAAATGGTTACATAGTTTATGACACAACCTGTATGACATCCTCAAAAAAGATAAAACTGAGGTGATGGGGAACAGATCAGTTAGAAATGTGGGATTAGGGGAGTATTGTGAAAAAACAAATAGTATGAGCAAATCTGGTATAAGAGGTGGTGTCATAACGTTAGTGTTTATCATGCAAATGTTAAAATTCTTGTGAATAGGGCTCTCTCTGGTGGTGCAACAGGCTAAAGCATTGCATTATGAAGCTCTCTGAAGCTACTGCAGTATGAGTTCAATCCCCCGCCGGGGAGCTGACCCACATGGGGTGGCAGACCTCTCCTGACCCGCCTGCTACTCCCTTCAGCAGTGTATTTCCGTAGATCTGCCTGTTCTGCTCCCCATTCTGCCTATGATGAATCTTCTCACCCACCACACCTCTGGCCTGTACCCCACTTCTGTAAGCATAAATAAATAAATATTTAAAAAATTCTTGTGAGTATGCAACAAAAATCAAATTGATCATTTATAAATTTTTTATTTTGTAACAAGAGAACAAATTGCACCTTTGCCTCCAACTATTAAGAATTAGCAGACACTTACCCAATTCTTTTTGACTTCAAAGGCAACAGATTCCACAGACAGAAAAACTTCTGACTGATATACAAAACAGTAAATTTGCCCACTTTGAGATTTACCTATTATAGGAAAGGCACTGAAGAGAAAGCATGTCTTGACATAAGCAACCATTCCATTGTGGCTATACAACTTGGCATGTTTATAGGTATAAGAAGATAGTCATCTATTATATATATGGTAAAAACAATCTGGAGAATTCATGGCAAGCCTCAGTAGAAAGTCACAGAGTAAACTCTTAGGCTTGTGGAGCAGGCTATATATCTGAAGGAGATAATTAAGCATTATGTAAAAAACACAAGTTGGCCTGACACTCCCTCTGCTAGAGAGGGAGAACTTGACTGAAGATATTAAGAATTTATATTGCCCAACTACCTGGTTGTAAACTGGGTTATTTAGACCCAGAATCATAAAGTTGAACTAGCCCAGTGGCAATCTATGGAAAAATAGAAGCGATATACTGAGATGAAGATATATGGTTTTGTCTGAGCAGCAAATGTAATGTGTAAGCTATATGGGCAAGTTGCCCAGACACTCAAGCCATATATCACCAGTGCATCAGCACTTTTCCTAATGGCTTATGAATAGATCAAGGATCAAAGTGTGTGTGTGTGTAACTGCATGTGCATGGGTGTGCATTAGGATAATATGGCCTCAGCATGAATTAGAAAATACTTCTTCTATTTTCTGTAAATTTTTCCATAGCATTTTTTCCCTTAAGTATTTGGTAGAATGAACTAGTAAGCAATGTTGGCTCCAAATTTTCTTTCTTTCTTTTTTAAAAAGATTTATTTATTTTTGCATACAAGAACTGGGTACAGAGATACAGGGGGAAGAGGATTCATCAGAGACTGATGGGGAGCAGAACTGGCAGAATGACTGAAATCCACTAGTGAGGGGAGCAGTGGGTGAGACAGAAAGGTTTGCTGAGCCATGTGTGTCACTTCCTAGGTCAGGAATCGAACTCATACTGCAGTGGCAGTGGACAGCTTCAGAGTGTTGTGCTTTAAACCAGTGTGCCATCGGGGACAGTCCAAATTTTCCTTTTAAGAAAGCTTTGTCTAAATTAGAGTTTTAATGTCTATAATACATTTAGTACAATTCAGATTACCTAATTATTCTTAAATTAGAATTGTTAGTTTGTGACCTTCAAGAAATTAGGCCATTGTTCTATGTTGCAGAATTTATGGAGACAAAGTTGTTCATAATATTCTCTTATATTACTTTTAATATCTGTAGGATCATTAATGATGTGATATCCTCTGCTTCATTGCTAGTACTGGGTATTTTGTCCTATCTTTCTGTGGATTAGCTAAGCAAGAGATTATAATTTTATTGTCTTAACTTACAAAGTTTTATGGGACTTTTTGGAAATAAAATTTTAACTTTAAGGGATGTTGGCATCAACGATCTCTCATATTCTTCATGGTGATAAAACGTCAGGTAATAAAACTGTATGTATTTCCACCTAAAGAAAAGTTACTGGAATGTCTCATTATTAGAGGCATTGTTTCCTTTGACAGTCTTCAAATGTTCATCTTAGGAGTGCAATGCATCTAGAGATGTGCCAATTTACTGCTATGTGACTTAAATGCCACTCTGATTGAAAAGGCAAAACAAGCATCCATTTTCCACAGTGCTATGACAAATATACGGAACTATTTCATAACAAGAGGCACTTTTGTATATCTCAAATTGATGGTTGATGGATTTTCTGTTTTCTGGATATAGAACATATTGTCAGTTGTTAATATATTCAGATTAGATTTCCATAAAATTTTATTTTTTTCTCTAAAATGTGGCTTTTACATCAATATTATGAATGTGTCCTTCATCTAAATTCTTGAATACTTGGACTCTGTGAGATTTGAGTCTCCTTTTTAACATCTGTCGATTCATATCCTTGTGGGCATGACTTATCCAAACCTCTTACTTCCAAATTGCATGCTAATGTAAACCATATCAATCACCCTCTATTGTTCCCTTGGTGGTTCCTTATTACATTTTCAGGTCATACATGTACAACCACACTTTAATTATCAATTTAGTTGCCACTGGTCTGTCTTAAAAGTCTTGTTTTGTCTGTGTGTAGTTTAGGAACTGGCTGACAGCAAGATCAATGGGAATTGGTAAATCAATGCCATATTCTTTGTAAAATGCCCTCAGATAGGATTGAAAACTTATTTTTTAGTGACTCTCACAAACACAAGATATATAAGTAGGAAATAAATCATTGTGACTTTTATACCAGTTATGATTTTTGAATTTTAATGCTCTGCTCTGTCACTACTTCTTCAATATCTTTTGTTCTCTCCCTTTTTCCTCTTCTGTCAGCCTCCTCCAAAGCCTTTGCCTCCTCTGTTCTCTTTTCCTCTTCTCTCCTCCCTCCCACTCTCTTTACTTCCTTTTTAAAGGATGAAAAATCTACTTTCCTCTTTCAGTAAAGTTAAAAATATTCAAATACAGTTATTAGCACAGCATTTCTTTCCATTTTAAATAAAAACACACTAGTTTATTTAGTAGAAAGAAAATAAAATTTTATGATCATTAAAGATATAGGCCGTGGGAATATATGCTTTATATATGCATTCACTTTATACAATAAAATCTCTGAAATGATAATTTTATAGAATTACGTATCTGGTTAATAATTATATGAAAATCTCATTTACTAAAAAATAAACAATTAACAAGAACTCTAAATTTTCAGTCCTTCATGTCCATTAAAAGATCCTATTTTTAGTTAGTAAGCCGCTCATAGTAATTAGGTGGAAAAAGAGTAAAAACTCTGTTTCAGTAATGGAGAAAACATTACCTCAATTTTTGGGAAAAAATTATGTGATAATTCGACCAGTCTGAATTGTTTTGATTCCCTGTTCTTCACCCTGTGGGTGAGGGAGTGAATTCTGCCTCTGTTACCCACATGATATTCCAAGAATTGAAGAGAGATAAGACATATACTCATTCTCTATATCAAATCGGAGCTGCATTCTGAAACAGAGTGAATATGTAGGAATAGTAGGCTCATGTTTTGTTTTTTTTTTTTTTGGAAGAAGTGTGGTGATCCTCTCTGAAGATGTATTTGACTGAAATATTCATAAGGCTGAACTGAAGACTGCTTTTCATCAATAAATAGGTGCCATACTTGGTTCCCATTATAAAAATGGCTATTTGGATACAGGTTCTTAGCCACTTGAATTCAGTGGGAAAGGAAGCTTCTACCTGAGCATATGAGGCCCTCTAGGGTTCAGATGTCAAGGCCACAGGTGATACTGAATCTTAATCACAGACTTTTACCACATCTTGATTTGTATAGAGAAACAGATGGATGAGAAATATTTACTTTTTTGCCATAAATAGGCATAAACATTTTAAAATCTTATCAGCTGTCTACTAGACTAGAAACTTAGGAAATATAAGTATATACTCCTCCAGGTTTTCCAACATTGGGCATTTGTTAAAAATGATTTTTGTGTATTATTTTCAATTTTATAAAATATACAATTTGGGTTTTTGCTCCATCCTTCTGTTTAGTCTCTTGTACATTTGAATGATTAAACACAGTATTTATTATCTTTTTTAAAAAAGTGCTGGTATATAATGCAAATCTTCATTTTGATAATTTTCTTGTCTGGATATGCATCAACTACTTGTTCTGCATTTTGTTTTCTAGAACTATAATTCCTCAATTCTTATCTGCTTCACTTTGTCTTACTTTGACATTATATTTTAAGGTGTGTGTTTCTATATACATCAATTTTCCCAAATCTTTTCTGCCCATGTTTTTCCATTGCTAATTTTTTCCTGCAAAAGGGCCCTCCCTAGTGGCACAACTGGTTCAAGTGCAGCACTAAGAAGCTATCACTGCCACTACAGCATGAGTTCAACCCCTGGCCAGGATGGTGACACCTCCTGACCCACCCACTGCTCCCCTCAGCAGTGTATTTCAATCCATGTACCTCTCCCATTCTGTCTTTGGTGAATCCGCTGACCCTCCACACCTCTGGTCTCTACCCCAGTTATATATGTATAAATAAGTAAATCTTAAAAAAAAAAATCCTGCAATGGTCTTGATGTCCTAAACCTCCCACTAGCCTAAACTGTATCCGCTAGTCCTGTTGCCTGGTTGTCATTCCTAGTTCACCCTATTTTTCTTTGCTTGTATCATTTCTAAAATGAAAATAAGTTTGTTTATTTTTAATTTTAGTTTTGATTTACCTAATTTATAAGCTACTTCAGCCTTTTATTCTTATTTCCATTACTACCCACCTAAGAGCCTTTTCTTTTGAGGTTCCCTTAATCCTTGCTTCCCCCCCACCCACATAAAGAATTTTAATATTACAGATAATAGCATTATTTATGAAGAACATTTTTTTTCCTATCATAAGAACTAATTTTCACCCTCTTGGGAATGATATTGTCCCATTAAAACTCCATCGTCTACTCTATTACACTCTAATCTATGCAGAAATTTCCTCAGAAAAGAAGAATGACAGTTGATTTGATTAATACATGAAAGAAATAATTATATATTATAATGCTCTTTGTATTAAGTTTAAAAATACCCCCCAGAAAGCACTATTATTTTAAAATGCATACAAATTAAGCAAAGAAAGACAAAATTTATGAAAGCTTATTAAAAAGAGTAAGGAATGTGAAATATATGTGGCCAAGCAGATTATTTCAAAACTATTGGTATTGTTCTATTGAAATATATGTGGCCAAGCAGATTATTTCAAAACTATTGGTATTGTTCTATTTCTTAATCTGGGAGATGGTTACCTCCTGTTCACCGTCATTGTGAAGAGTCGGCTATGTTATTCTGAAAGGAAGTTTCACATTCATTCTCCAACTGAATTCATATGCCTTCTGCCTCCTTCATTCGTCTGTGCTTACTTCCAGACTACTATTATTATTTAGCTGTGGGGCACATGATGTCCCTGATGTTGAAGAAAGTATTATGAGACCTCCACATTTGTAAATGTTTGCCGCTGTAAGCTCCTGAGTCACATCTCACTGCCTGGGCTGCTGCAGGCCTGTCCTCATGACTCTAGGCCTTGTTAAATCTAGCACTCAGATTTGCTAGGGTCACGCTTGCATGTGGAATTTCCATGCTCCTGATCTGGAACTAGAGCAGTGTTCTAAGTGGTGAAATTTCTAATTTTGTTCTTAATTATGTTCAATATAATATGTCTTCTACTCCTATCATGAGGTGTGTTCATGAAGTCAAATTTGTAGGTAATTTTCGTCCCCCATTTAACTTGCTTGTTCAATAGTGTTTGTCAGAAATGGCTACCCAGGTCTGTCTGCCTTCTTTGCTGCTATTAGACTACACCTGGGTTCTGGGTTTCCTTCCAATGTCTCTCAGTAGCTTCTCTTTCTCTTGATTTCCAGTAAGTTTCCTTATGACATACAATGATATCATTAGTTTTTATGTGCCATTCATTTTATATGTTGAACAATAATTGTGGTACCAAACACATTCAGGATTTCATTTTTTTTTGTTATTGTATTTTTGTTTATACTCTTTTAAATTGTTTAGGTTTCTATTTGCTTTTTGCTTCTTTTCTCCCACACTTAACTTCACTTTGGTCATCATCGACCCTTCGTCTACAATAAATATACCCTTTCATATTTTTATGTGATTTGTACAATATCTAAATACACATACAAACAACACTTTTGTATCATATTATTTTCACTTATCAAAACTTTGTTTCCAGTAGCCCTGGGAAAATTTCTCCAGATTAAATGCCATAATTCTAACCAAATTTTTAATATAACTAATATTTGATGGGATGAAAAAGTGTCAATAATTTCCCAAAGGAGTTGTTTACTTTCCTTTCAGTTTTTGAGAGTAAGCAAAAGTGATGTACCAAACATTTTTAATGAAGCCTATCTATTCATACTTCTATTCATTTATTTTTGAACTATTCACAGAATGCCTTGGTGGGATCAGTGTGGTTTGATCAATATGTATTTGTGGTTTAAATATATACTGGCAGTGTTCTTTACAAATGGCTGGATATGACAGATGACCACTAATAAGAGAAGCCTCTCTGAACATCACCAAAGAAGTCTTTCCCAATCTTTCTACTCTTTTATCCCAAGGTAGAAAGATACCTACTGTTGTCATATAACATTGTGATTTTAAAAGGGTGAAATTTTAGGAATGAAATGTGAGAACTCTTCTTTTTATGTTTATGATATTTGGCCACTATGTAAATCACATTTTCCCCCAGATCAATAGATATGTAATTTCTTTACCCACAGTTTGGATGTGATATTTGTTCAAATATGCATGCTGATATGCATGGTATATTTACTATACCATGCATAAAATATGCATGATAAATTTAAGAAGATCATACATGTTTATGACCAACTTATTTCTTTTCAAACAACCACCAAGAAATCAGAACTAAGTGTGGAAAAAACATAGAAAAATGAAATTATTTCCTACAATTGTTTTTAAACCTTAGTAAATTTGAAATCAAACAATAATACTTCCTACCATAATAAAACTTATTTTTAAACTTTTGTGGATAAGAAGATAGGCCAGCTTCTTTTATAATACAAATTCCTTACTAGCCAAAATTAAAGAAAGTGTTTTTTTTTTTTAATGACCTAGACATATGGCATAGATTAGAAAATGGAGAGAAATGGGTTCTGATTGGCTAGCTAATATTCTAATGAGATAGATTAATCAACGTAAACCACATTGCTCAGTTGAAACTGCCTTTAAAATTGCCAATTTCATTTTCCACCAGCAGAGAAAATGCTATCTTTTCCTGTGTACTGAGATTGTCTTCCTATAACAACTAAGCAACTCCAAAGTTACTGTTATTGTGGAACATCTGGTAACTACAAGATGTGGCTCCTCAGAGAAAACCACATCGCTGGAAAATAAGAACTTGCTCAACCTAGTCATATTTCACGTTTTGTTACACACTAGAGCATGACCGACTCGTAATACAGTAATCACTTTCCTTGAACACCATAAATGAAACCACAGATGCTACAATTTGCTATAATTGGAACAACTTATCATAAATAAATTATCAAAATAAAAATATATGCACAATCTCTGTGATGTTTTGAAGGTTAGTTTGAAAAAAGTTACAGAATGACATAAACAGTAAGAGTCTGCCAATAAACTTAATTCATTAAGAAAGACAGAGATAGACTGGAGTTGTCTCGTGACCTTGCTATTTTTCCATATTGTATGATTTACTTTAAAATTTACTCCAGCAATGAAACAGCACAGGATCTAGAAATACAGCAATTCTCATTTACATAATTGTCAGCTGAATAATTTCTAATTTGATTTCATGACAACTTAATGATTTGCTGTACTTCAGTTTTGGTAAGTATAAGACTCATTCTTCTTTATGGTATTTTATTCTATTTATACAAATTATTTCTTGTTTTTAATCTGGTATTATACACCTTAAAATTAAATCAAATTTAATTTTGTGGTGTTCAATATTTCAACAGGTAAATACAATTAACATGCTAATCTGTTTAAGGAAATCTTCTAGAGGTTAAATAGTTTTCTCTGTTCTTTGCTTTACATAACATTGTCACTTTCTTTTGAAGCATATAAACATTAAGAATAAGAGTCAACCATGAGTTAATTCACTGTGTGTGAAAATATTTCGAACACAGATAGTTTTGATTTCTTTAAATCCAAAGTTGCTTTAAATGATAATCTGGAAATCCAAAAAAGTTCAAATATTACATGAGAATATATATAATTAAAGTAGCACTACTTTATAGCATTATAAAAGCTGCAGGGGTGCATCATAAAAATGAACCTGAATATATAATACATTAAGTTCACTACTAAAATTCTAATGCTATCTTTCATCATACAATTGATCATTTAAAAATGTAATTATATAATTATATTATTTAAATTTATAATAGATTAACTTTTACTTTGTCTGAAATGCATAACAAGTTTTAAGCCACATTTTGTAGTAATGTCAAAGTGTTGAAAGAACAAAAATATGGCAACAGGAATGTTTATGTTCTTTTCAAATTTTCCACTAACAATAGTTTTGTTTTGTTTTGTTTTTGTCATTTGAGCATTTGGCTATCAACATAAAAACAAGTATAAATATGTTATGTAAGTGTAATTGTTGAAGATTTGGCACTGGTACTTATTAGACAATATGTTTCCTTTGTAAGGTATTTCTAAGCCTTATGTTATGCTAATGTGTTTGTCTTAATTTCCTTTTTTATTTTTAAATGATTTTGATAGTCAAGCCTTAGAGACATCTAAGGCTCTTCCTGAATGAGTTCTCAAGGACCTAAAAATAGAACGATTGTGAAGTAATTTAACTTTTCCTCTGTTCTTCACTGATTGGTAATCACAGCAGTCTGATAGTTGATAAATATTGTATCTGGCAAATTACAGTTAACACATAACTATAAATAGCTATAAAATGTGAAAAGCACATGCATTGATTTTATAAAATATACACATATATTAAATATCAATAGCTATTGAACAGGTACAGGTTTCATGGACTCCACCCCTATTCCAGATACTGGAACTCCAAATCCCATCAATAACAAGGAGAAGCACGCTGGGACGTGAGGGCGGAGCTGAGCAGCCAGGTTGGGATAAAACCAGACATGTGGGCTCTGGGGGTCTCTTGGCCTGGTGGTTTGCCTCTGGTCATTTGGCTCTCGATTGTTTTTCAGCATGCTGGTGGAGTCCAAGTCAGCAGAACTGATAGGACATTCTAGTTAACTTGTATTTCTCTTCCTTTTTTCCTGGGTTGTTTCCTTTACCCTTCTCCTTGTAAATAAATCCATTATTGAACCTTTTTGTGTGTGTCCACAGTACAATTAAATCTTAAGTGTGGGTGAGGACCCACAGACAGGCAACCCAATTCACATTAGGGTGCCCTGTAACAGATTCACTATAGAGTGTAACCATTAAACTTTCTAATTTATTCTCCACTGAAAGTTTTCTATTTGCTCTAACATCTGTGTAATAGATGGTAACTAAAATTTAGTTTGGATATATTTTCCCACATTTCTACTTGCAGTGGCTGAATCACATGGGCTAAACAACTTCAAAATAATATGTACAGATGCATGATTTTTGTTTTGCTTTGTTTTCTACATAAAAACTGGAACAAATTAACAAATTTATTCATTTGGTTTTCTAATAACTTGCTTTATTTTATATTTTTAATGTTGTGTATGAAGTAAGTAAAGCCAAATTATTAAAATATTGGAAAATTTGCAAAATATAGCATACAACCTAATTTAGTTCCAATTAAAATACTGTTGTCTTTATGCATAGGAGGGAGGAGTATGTTCATCTTAGTTACTTATCTATTAAAATTCCTTTCTCCACTGAAAGTTTTCTATTTGCTCTAACATCTGTGTAGTAGATGGTCTATAGGAGTCTGTGTCATTAAGACTCCTTCAAAACAAGGACTATAATTCTTTCAACTGATGAAGCAGATGTCACATTAAAAGAATGTGGAATTTGTGTCATCATTTTATTGACTCAGAGCTCATGAACATTCAGCGAGTTAGTCTACTGCTCACAAATACTTTCTTTCTGCAGTTATGATAGACATAAATTTACAAAGCCAGGACTAAGTAGAACAAGTCATGATCATTTTAAATTAAAATATCCTAAATAATTCTGTACTAAAAAGTTGCAACTACAATGCAATAGAAAGACTTTAAGGTTTCTATCAGACTGTGGTAAGGATATGGATGATGTTCTGCTTAAGTCTCTAGGGTTTGCTACCTTCTGCATTGCCTACCATCTGATTATTATAGACAGGTACTCAAGGAGGGAGTAAAATGCAAAGTGAGCTTTATTTAAGTTTTAATGAACTCATTTGCTCCTCCTAACAGTTTTCTATCACATTAGCAATGTTTCTTTATAATGCATGAATATTAAATTTGCCTAATACAGTACAAAATTATCTTATTAAGAATTCACATGTTGTAATAGTGGGAAAGAGAACTAATGCAATACAGCACTAATTCAATTTGATGAAAGTTACTGATACAGAAAAGCAGCTCATTTTCTTACATGGGTGTCAAAAATATTTATCATGCTTCACTTCAAAGAATTTTTCTTTTAATACCAAAAATTTTCTAGTCAATCGTCTGACAGACTAAGGATATAGACATAGATAAGTGAGACAAGCAGGCCCAGACTTAGATCTGATTAAGAGGGTAACCACTTAATGATCTGAGAGGACTATGTAAAAGATAAGAAAGAAGACTAACAAAGATATTGATGGAAGATTCTCAATGGAAATGGGAAAGATTTAAAAATGAAAGTTAACTACTACATGGAATAGGAGAAATGAAACAAAAGAATTTCAAAGGTAAATTTGTTTTATAATTCACTGGAGATTGACTGTAAAAATAGAGGCCATGAATATGTGAGTGAAGATATTGCTACAAAGATGAACATTTTAAAACTCGTCTTCAGACTTTTCTCTTTCAATTTCTGTGATTAGCTGGATTGTTTCTGCATAAAATAGTCCAAACATGGCCTTTGTCTCTGACCTTTAATTTCCTCTTAAAGTGCAAAATGATTCCTTCCAAATAAAAAGGTCTTCCTTATCTACTCTTCCAAATTAAATGTCTTTCCTCATTTGAAACTGTACTGAAAATTGTACCCCCCCCAACCAGGATAATTATAGGTTTTACATAAGAATGGAGGAGTTAAGCATTGCCTAAATCAATGGATTCTTTATAAAGTGGGTTGTCAATAAAGCAAGGGGAACAGATTACTATGACTTGACTATGAAAATATGAATTTATTATAATAATAATAATAATAATAATAATAATAATAATAATAATAATAATAATAATAATAATAATAATAATAATAAATGCCCTAAGGATTTTGAAAGCTTCAGAATTAAATCAGACTGGTTATACCATTATTATTGCTACAGGAGTGAGAGAGGCATCACTTGTGGGCAATGAGAGAGCAGAGTGGCCATGTGTTGCTTCAGGCAACACCACAATGATAAAGCAGAGGTAGTCTTGGAGCAGGCTACATAATGCAGGATGCTGCTCCAGAGCAAAATCATGGCCTTTGTATTGGTAAACCAGTAACACAGCATTAGTTATATGAGGAAGTAGAAAAAGAGAGGGAGAAATAGATGCAGGGAAAGGGTGTGACTGTACTTCTCATTTGCTGATAAGTTGGTATTGTAGATCAAGCCCTGACTCCCCAGTCAGGATTTCAATCTTACCAATAAGGCATTGCCACTGATCAGCTTCTGGGGTCCTTCGTTATACATCACATATGCCCCCCCAGATGTTCTTGGTCATACCTCATGATGTAAATGTCAGGAGTAAATTTATGCATCCAACATCAGCCATCAACCCCCCACCACACACAAACCCTGGGCCTTCCCTGTCTTATCTCTTGAGGCACACCTTTCCCAGAGTGATCTAGATTTATGCTCTTAATTGATGTGAAAGGCAACTTGTAGAGTTGGGCTCCTACGATCAGGCAGTTCTGACCTTGCTTTAGGAATACAAAACTGTAGATAATAAAATAAAGGCTGGATAGGCTGCTTAGGATTAGCAGACCCACAGCCATGAAAGTTTAAAAGCCAGAATCAACTGTGGCCAGGACTCTCTTTGTGGTGAACAGCTATGTGACTCCAGTTACTTTCTTGCCTTTGGCTATTCCAAATGGGCAACTCCAGTCCCCGAGGCTCCCATCCCTGGGCTCTAGCTAGTGAGGGCCTGCCCTTGCCACTCATGGCCAGCTGTTTCCTTCACATGTACTGCTGCCTCCAGTCTCTCAGTATGTACACTGTTCTCCCATCTCTCCTCTCAGCTTCTGCTCAGCAGAAAGCTGCCATCTTTCACTTAGGGCCTTTGGCTTGGCCTCTGCAACATGAACACCATCTGGGGTAGGATGGATTGCAATCAGTCTTGTATGGTCTATCAATTTTCTCTATCCTTCTCTTAGCTCTCCTTTTTCTCACTACCTATGATAGCAATCCAGTTATCATTTCTGTGTCTCTGCTTTAGATTTGTATAATTCAATTGTAAGCACAAGGGTCATCACCACGCCCACCCTGGATTTTTTTTTCTTTTCCCATTATGATAATTATGTATGTTAGAATTGTCTCAATTATTACAGTTTCAGATGTATCACATATGTTTTAACTCACTTTCACTGTTAATGGGCATGTAGACTGGTCTAGCCCCTATAGAAAACAGTATAGATGTATCTCAACTGATTCAATATAGA
This sequence comes from Condylura cristata, assembly GCF_000260355.1. Lineage (NCBI taxonomy): Eukaryota > Metazoa > Chordata > Mammalia > Eulipotyphla > Talpidae > Condylura > Condylura cristata. The sequence goes on from NW_004567111.1 coordinate 26,632,140, forward strand.
CAAATCAGAGCCCAGTAATTTCACTCTTAGGTATAGCCACCTGAAGTATACAAATACACTAATTCAAAAGAATATAGATGCACCTGTGTTCATTGCAGCACTAGTAACAGCAACTAACATATGGGAACAACCTAAATAGCCAATGGCAGATGAGTTAATCAGGCAGATATTACTCAGATATAAAAGAGATGAAATGTTGCCACTTGGGACAGCATGCATGAAACTGGAGACAAGAAAGTTCAATGAAATTAAGCCTATAAGAGAAAGAAAAATTCAGCTGATTTCATTCATATGTGGGATGTGGAATATACAGAAACAAACCAGAGTTAGACAACACCAAACCAAAACCAAGTCCAGAATTTTGACTGTGAAACTGAGGCTACCAATGTGGGAGGGAAAAGAGTAAGAAAACAGGAGGAAAGGGACCCAGTACACTATGAGGACGAGTGACTGGTGGCTTGGTGGTGGGGTTGTTATATATCTGAAGAGGTGGGACTCTGTGTTTCAGAATTCTATACAGTTATATAAACCAAATAGTATTAATATTTTTTTCAATTTTACACACCATTTCAACTTATTTTATTCTTTTTCATATCTAAATTAAATTCTAAACTCTTTTTTAAAAAGATTTATTTATTTATGTATTCAAAAGATAGGGTATAGGCCAGAGGTGTCGGACAGATGTGAGACGATTCACTAGAGATAGACTGGAGAGCAGAATAGGCAGAATGACCAAATATACTGCTGAGGGGAGCAGTGGGCAAGACAGGAGAGGTCTGCTGTGCTATGTGGGACAGCTGTCTGGCCTAGGACTGAACTCATGCTGCAGTTGCTGCACATAGCTTCATAGTGTTGCAACTTAACCCCATGAGCAATCAAGGGAAGCCCAAATGCCAGATTCTTAACATTATCACTTTAAATACTCAAGGCAGCATTGTATTCAAAATTGATAGGGAACTTCATTATTACAGCTACTCCTTATATTGCCTATTTATGAATCCCTCTTTCATTATCTAAAGCATTTCTTTACAGAGGTGATTCCCCCTCCCTTCACTAATCAGAAGTATATGGCAGAGGTTCTGACACCCTATACATAATCATTAATTGTTTGAATTGTTTGAATTGCTTTCATTCAGGGTTATTTCATCAGAAAACTCATTTCTAATGTAGGCTTCAATATTTTAAATACCAGTATATTGTGCTAAAATAAAAATAATTACTTTCTTTTTAAATGTCATTCTGTTTACCTTTTGCAGTGTCTGCTTATCCAATATAATTCCCATTTAACAATTCATAATTGCTTTCTATAAGTCTGAACTTTTAAAGTAAGTTGACAAAAAGGTACCATTCCTACTTAGTTTGACATCTTTGTGCATCTTATAAAAGAAATAGTAAGACAGCATGCACATGAGAGTATTTATATAAACACCTGCCTATTGAATAAAGGATTATTTAGTGTTTGCTTCTGGAGATGTGCATTTAATAAGAAATTTAAACCAAAAGCAATGAAAAAAAAAAAGTTGTATGCTGAAAACTGTATTCATGGAAAAATTCAGATTTTACATTCTGGGACCAGAACAAACTTAGTATATGTTAGATCAGGGTAAAGAAAAAGAAACTTAGTTGTGACAATATATTTTAACAGTAATAGGCTTTCAATACACTATTATATGGCTAATTTATAAATTGATTATAACTTTCTAATGATGAAATAATAAGTATTTTATTGAGAGTTGATAAACATTTTACAGGAAAATGTTATCCCTTAAATACCCAGCACTATAAGGAAAACAACTATAAAATATTTCCTTAGAAATTAACATTAACAGATAGGATAGTGGCCCACTTACTGGCAAATTTCTATTTTAAGAAAGATAGCTCTCACACATTCTCACTAGGGCAGTTGTTTTGAATTGTTTTCTTCTTTCCTTATTTGAACAGCTTTATCCAAGTATTCTCAGGCTAAGAAAGTAAAATGAGGCTCCCTATGCATTGGAATGCAGAGGAAAGATTGACTTGACTTGGCAGATTTAAAAAAAAATCTTGAATATGATGATTTTTACTGGGACTTAAGAAGTAGGAACTTTCTCATTCAGTCTCTCATTGCTTCTCCCTCCAAAGTGTTTTATTATAGTAAGACAGCCAAAGAGACTCCTCATCTTTACATAACAGACTAATTTTTCCTCTAAAGATGCTCTTGCTGCATACCAGATTTTGATTTATGGTAGGCTTGTTACTAAATTCACAATATATTCTAATAACATGGTTCTTTCTTTCGTTCATGAAATTTCTAGCTAACAATCAGCAATTTTTAGCAAAATTTTATTTCTGTCAAATATGATTTTTATTTAAATTCTTTGGTATCTGTGTCTCAAAAAATTCATGCTCAAATAATAGGGTAAATTTTAAGAGTTTTAAGCATGACTGAAAATTGTTTTGTTCTGCTCTTGGGACTTCAATGTTCTCTATGAAGTCAATTAAAACAAATGTGTCTTTTCTTTGTCCTATTATTCAAATTGTTCTATTTATACTGACATCTTGTATATTTTTTCTATCATTTACTGAAAGAAAACTGTCAGTATCTTCCACTGTGAAGATGTATTTTTTCATTTCTTCTATTAATTCTGCTGAGACCTTTTTATATGTTTTGTAATCATTTTATATATTATAAAATGTTTATTATAATTTTGGTAAAAGGAATATTTTATTTTATTACTATCTTCTAAAATTATACTATACCTTTTAACTTATAATACTAGACTACATTGCTATAAATTAACATAGTTATACCTGCCTTCTTTTGGTTAGAATATTCTTGGTGCAGTTTGAACCATTCCTTTGAATTCAAATTTTGTGCATATCCATATTTTATCTGCACTTCTTGGGCATAGTTTGGATTTTAAAGCAGTGTACTAAATTTTCCCACTGTTGGGGCATTTAGTACATCAAATTAGAGTTATTTTAAATGACTAGTACATACATTTGCTCAACTTATGTGTTATTTATCACTGTCTTCCTGTTTTATGTATATATTTTTTCTCTGTCTTGCACTCATTTGAGTAAATTGTTTTAAAAAAACATTCAGGGCCCTCCTCAGTAGCTCAGTGGGTTAAAGCACAGCACTAAGAAGCTAAAGCCACGTCAGCATGAGTTGATCCCTGCCCAGGAAATGATTCACATGGGGCTGCAGACCTCTCTTGACCTGCCTGCTGTTCCCCTCAGCAGTGTACTTGTCAATCAGCCTGCTCTGGTCCCTACTCTGTCTCTGGTGAATCCTCTCACCACCCCTGCACCTCTGACTTGCACCCCAGTTCTGTATGCAAATAAATAAATCTGTTTGTTTGTTTGTTTTATATAATAGCTTATTTTTACATATTTTTGTGCATTTTTCCATCTCAGCAAATAAATAAATCTTAAAAAATCATTTAAGTATTTTCACTATTCTTTTATATCTATTTGATTTATTTAGTAGGTAACTCAGTAATTATAGCAAGTATAATTAGGTTAATTCACTATGGTGTTAATAATTATCTTTATTTTTCTCATGTGTAAGACCTGTATTTGAAGTCATCATTTTCTCACATGTATAACCTCAAATTGTTCTTTAATTTTGTTGTTTAAGGTCCTTACTAAATTATTAATATTAAATATACATAGGCTATGCTTATTTAGATTAACCTAAGTAAGCTAACAAATTAACCTACCCAACTCTTACAGGTCTCTATAATACAACGGATCCATGGAACTTTGTTTAATATATTATTTATCCCAACCTTTTATATTTAAAAATATGCTCTACTTTTTTGTGGCTTTCTTTTCCATATGTGGTCTTAGATTATAGCTATATCCTTACACTATTTCTTCATCAACCTGAGCCTATCAATGATTTACTGAAGAATGCCCTATAATAAAAATAAGATACATCAATGTAATATGTTGTCTTTGAGAAGTCAATATAAGCACATGACAGACAGATGATAGATAGGTAAAATAAGAGATGGATTCCAAAATTACAAATGATACAATGGCAGCATTTTTGACATCTTTTGGAGGATAGCTACATCTGTATTTTAGATCATGAAACAGAATACTTTCAAGGTTGTTATCATCTTTGCTGAAAGAAGTAAGAAGTCACACTAAAACATCAAAATTATCATGATTAATATTCATAATAAAATAATAATAGTTATTAGAATAATTTGCTATGTGAAAATACATAAATTTATATACTTGAAGGGAAAAGAAAAGAGGGAAGGTGGTAACATACATTTAAAGCAGGGTATAGCTATACTCCAAAAATATAAGAGTATAGTGTCATAACCCAATTACTACAATAAAAAGTAAATAATTGCTATATTTTAAAAATTAAGTTGTAATTGATTGAATTTATTTGAAATGATTTAAGAATTTTGGGAGTGATAAAATATGCATGACTGTTATGTTTCTTCTGTGAATAATATGTATATTTTATAATGTCTAGGGTATCTGGCAGAAATGAGAAGCAGGATAAACAGTCCAAAACAAAAGACAGCTAGACAGAGAGAGCAGTCACTGTCAGATAATCAAAAGAAGAGAGCTAAGCACACAATCCAAAATACCTCTAGAGATAATACCCTGTATGCAACCACTCAATATAATAAGATACATAAATTAATAACAGGATTAACAACACAGGTCAGTGAATCAGAGTGCTAAGACAATAGATGACTACTATGAGAAAGGAGTTTCATTATTTTAGGAATGGCAAGTTCTTAAAAGCAAAGAAACTGGGAGAAAGCAACCTGATTATAAGATAATTTAAAATTCCTTCATAAAGGTTATGTGGCATACATCTGGATTATTTATTTAACAAAAATTTCTGGAGCACAAAAAGATGTAACATAAGCCATTGTTTATCAAGGTGAATTTCCTTTCAATATTTGTAAAACAGACATAGTAATTTCATTAACCTTTGTTTTATTTTCATCATTTTAGCTTGAGTTGAATATGCTTACTTATATTTATATATAAAAATTACCAGTTTAATGTTAGATATATCAATAGAATTGTATAAAGCTAAAAGTCTACTAGTAAATTTTAGAAATTTTTATTGCTAAGAAAAAAATAAAAGCTGCAGTAGAGGAAGAATTTGGGAAAAGTAGACATAGGGATGAACTTGACGATTATATTAATTCAGCATAAAAATACTGAGTGTGTGTTGTAAACATAATGAGGTTTTGGAAATAGTTTATAAATTATTTACCACCATTTTATCACAGCATATCAACATTAATTTTTCTTTTATATGAGTTATTCCTTGTTATTTATTTATTAATTTACCTCAAAGGGACTGGATAACTTTAACAATCTGGGTAGACTGTTAAAACAGAGATTTTTGGACCACAAAACTGATAACCCTATTTGGACCATAGCAATGAGACATTCAACAGCCGATTTTCCAGTTGATGTAAGTAACTTTCCTGTATTCAGATTTTAAGCTGAAAATTAAACCTTCCACCTTGAGGTTGCCTTTGCTTAGACACATAATTAACCCTGCTGCATCACTATCAGATGATCTCTATATAAACACACACACATACACACTAACTCTCCATTTGGTTCACACACTCTATTATACAGACTTATGATTCATAACTAATGTACTGTAACAGAGAACAAAAGATTTCTGGATATCTGAATAGTTAAGCTATTTAAAAATCTGATTAATACGTAAGTTTCCTTAGGACAGACTCTAGGTCATGTACTGATATTTTAAACCTGATTTTAGAAATAGCGTATCCCCATTACACAAAAATATGCTTTTGTTTCATTCTACTAAGTCAATGTTCACCTTTAGGTGATGAATTTTCAGTGCAGTTCAAGTCTGTTAACTTTAACAGGAGCTTACTGGAACAGTCATAGTGAATGATGTAAGAATTGTGCCACTGAGACTCAATTTGAGGCAGAATTCTGCTCACTCTTGATGGTTACAGTGCAACTGAGATTTTTTTTTCATCTTTCTTATCTAGTTGTATGTCTCAAGGTGGTGTTTTCATCTAGTCATGTAGATAAATTCACTTATCTTTAACACTTGTGATTTTAATCAATATTTCCATTTTATTTTATTCTTTCTGATCGCCAAATATTACATGGAAACTGACTAATGGTTTCTTACTCAAACATTTTTGGAAAAGCTATAACCATTTAAATTTTTTTTCTTATACTACTAGGTTAATTTCAAGTGCAATAATAACATCTATTATCATTGGACCATCTTTTTATTTATTTTTGTATTTTATATTGTAATTACTAAGATGATAAATCTGTTGTTTATATACTATTCCAAAAATTCAGTGTAAGAAAGACTGATGACTATGTAAGTTATGTTTATATTTTCTTCACTAATATGGAAATAATAAGATAAATCTGGTTTATATAACTACTGAAGTTGTAGCAATAAATGTAGTCTCAAAGAGAGACTGTAGAGGAACTTTAACATACAAATATAATGAATACAGTAATTATTGAAAAATAATATGCAAAGTACTGATTATGCAGTAATATAGGGCATCTGATCAGTGATTAAATATTAAGAGATCGTTTTTTTTTTATTTTTCTATCTTACAATACTATTATAGATATATAAACCATTAGTCCTATATACAACATTGGAGATATCTGAAAATATAGATTGAGTAGAAATAATATGACATCTTGGGTTTACTTTCATGAGGTTTGAACTGGAGTACTGTGTTAGATGCCAATTTTTAAGATGATGGTTATGGAGATGTTTATTAAACTCACTGAAAATGTTCATTTAAAATATACCCATTCTAAAATTTTCTAATGCATAAATATTTGTCAGACTTTTCCAGGTTTGCTAGTCAAAAGCAGGAAGGATTAAAGATAATGAAATTGGGGGCCCTCCCTGGTGGCACAGTGGGTTAAAGCACAGTACTAAGAGGCTAAAGCCACTTCCTCATGAGTTCAACCCCCAACTGCCCCGGAGGTGACCACATGGCGTGGCAGACCTGTCCTGACCCGCCCGCTGCTCCCCTCAGCAGTGTACTTCGTGGATCTGCCTGTTCTGCTCCCCGCTCTGTCTCAGGTGAATCCTCTCATCGCCCCCTCATCTCTGGCCTGTACCCCAGTCTGTATGCATAAATAAATAAATCTTAAAAAAAAAAGATAATGAAATTTGGAGTTTAAGGCTAAACTTTTCTAGCTACCATTTGTTTGATGATTATGTAGGAATTTTAAAATTTCATGTGTAAAATAGAAATGTATTATAGCTACATGTATTTATAGAATTTTTCTTTTTCAAAAGTATGGAATCGCCTATATATCTATATGAAAGATCAATGAACATTAACAACAGCACATACTGACAAGGATTTTCAATAATAAGATTTTTCATTCTTTGTCAGTGAAAATGCAAAATAGTACAGTCACTTTGGAAAACAGTTTGGCAGTCTTCTAAAAAATTAAGCATATTCTTACCATATGACTCAGCAACCATGCACCTTGGTATTTATTCAAAAGAGATGAAAACATATCTGCACAAAAACCAGCACACAGATATTTATAGCTTTATTCATAACTGACAAAACTTGGGGAAGCAACCAAGATGTTTTTCAGTAGGCAAATGGATAAATAAGCTGTGTTATATTTATAAAATAGAATATTATTCAGTGCTAAAATGAAATGAGCTATCAAGCAATGATAATATATGGAGGAAGCTTAAAAGCATATTACAAAGTGAAAGAAATCAATCTGAAAAGGATACATACTACACGGTAGTCTGGAAAATACAAAACTATGGAGACAGTAAAAATAATCAATTGTTTCTAGTGGTAGGATGGGAGAAAGGTCAAGTCAGCAGAGAACAAAGGATTTAAGCCAATGAAAATATACTATGAAATTGCAGAGATGGATATATGTTCTTACACATTTGTTCAAACCCAAATTATATGCAACATCAAGAGTGCACTGTAAGGTAAAATATGGATTGGCTGATAATAATCTATGAAAGTAAGTTCATTAATTACAACAATTACAATATTCTAGTGAGTGATGTTGATAATGGGGGGGACTCTACTTGGGAGTGGGGGTATATGGAAAAATCTAACTTTCTCTCAATTTTGATGCGAATCTGAAACTGCTGTAAAAATACATTTTAAAATAAAAAAAAATGTAGACAGTGATATTCTGGTTCCAACTAAAATAGCTATCACAATTGTACCATCTTGCAGAGAATGCAGCTATAACTCCTGAAGAACATATATAAAATTGATACTTGAGGATTTTGAAAAGGAAAGAGGTGAGACAAAGATCATCATACATACCACTAGACAATTGTTGAATTTACTAATTTTCCCATCCTGTTATCCCCCATGTTTAGCTTACTGGACCACAAGTATCAGAGGAGACATTAACATTTATAAAAAGGGATCTCTGATAATTCCAGTTGTTCTGACTTAAGAAGCAAGACCATTCTCAGAAAAAGTGTAGAAACCTCTGATATTGTCCTTTTTATTCTGTAATATTTCTACATTTTCTTACAGATTCTGTATTTCTAGTATTGCCACTGGAATCTACTGAATTAACATAGGTTGGAATACTGGCCTAATATTATTTTTTTGACTGAAAGACTCTTAAGATAGATATGGTTTATTTTTAACATTTGACAGGAATGGTGACAAATCTGGAAAAATCAAGCAGGTCTTATTAATTCTGCAATTAATTAATACAGAGGGCTTATCAGATCTTTTTAACTAACACAACTTCTGAAATTTTGATAGAAAAGTAGATATTTCCCCAGAAGGTAGCAAAGAAGTAATTTTTGAAAGGACTTGTTTCTTCCCAGCCATTAGAAGTTTTCATGATAGGACTTGAGATCAAGTGACATAAGAATAAACCTAAGTTTTGTTCTATTTTTTTAATACAAATCAGCACTAATTTCAGATATTAATTCCTTCATATCTGACATTATTATATTTTCATTTACAAAATAATTTAATTTTTCACCTATATAATATAATTTAATTATATTATTATATATATAATTATATATTATATATAATTTAATTCTTTCCCTACGAATCTGATTAGGGGTTTTATATTAAAGTGTGAAGCTACTCAATGGTTGGCATTTTATTATTGGAATATCTTGACATTATAATTTTCTGATTTCCAGACCTTTCAATAGACTATATTGGATAGTATGATTTGAGAAATGTGAATGGGAAATTGAAGGATATATACTTTTGATTTTGGACACATTACAACTCTGGAGAGAAAAAAAAAAAGTTAGTTCATGCACTATTGTCTCCCATGGACTTCGGTTAATATGTATAAGCACAGGGTCTTGCTGGAGGAATGGTGTGCAGAAGAGATCTAGAATGTCCAGGGTCTAGCAATAGTAGAGTATACTTTTATTCTAAAAAAAATGTAAACTGTGAGAGGCATCATTAATTTTCCATCAATTAGCCATTGTTACATTGTATCTTAGTAAGAAACTGTATTAAAGTTTCAGTCAGGTTTTTTTATAGCATGAAGTGACCAACAAACTAAATTATGGCCAATGGTAAAAAGAAGTATTTGTGTAAGAAGCCCTATTCAGTTGTGAGGAATGTATTTTCTTCTATCAAACATGGAAGAAGTTTGTAATTGTTGATATTTTATCAGTCCTTTTGCGTAATGAGATGGTTTTGTAGGTGGCAGTCAATACTGATGATGGGAGAGTAGGAAAACAAATACTATATTTCTTTTTTGAAATTTATTTATTGTTATTGAAGTTGCTCCACATCTTTGTCAGTATTTGCACAGTAAGAATCCTAGCTTAGGTCAGTTACCACAGCACTCCCACCACAGAAGCCACCCTCCTACCCCTCCCACTCTTATTTTTCCCCACCCTTCTGAAACTTAGATCTGTGGTCAACTTTCAAGGGATAACTTGTTTCTTGATGATGTCATGGAATTACCCAATCTATCTTGATGTTTTCACCTCAAAACTTATGAGCAAACAATTATATTCCTTTCCTTTTATAGAACACTTACTACATTCCTTTTGGATACTACTGCTATTCTTACTGTATATTTACTGAAAATTACTGTAATATATAAATCTCTTTAAGTGAAATTGAGAAATTGAAGCAATGAGATGAACAAAATTACAATATGTAGCACTCTGATATATACAGAAAGACTGGGAGTAAGACAACATTCATAGAAATTGGTTACTAAAAGCATTACAATGGATTAGGTGGTAAATCATAGTAAATCCGACTCAGAGTTACAAATAGAGTGAGAAAAAGGAGAATGGATGGAAAGAATGGGTAAGAGAAATTTGACATGAACAACTCTTTGGCTATCAGCCCACTCTTTATCACTAAATTTAGACACCCAAAACATAATTTCCTTAAAATCAGAATCATTTCAGGTAATTTTCATCTCACAAATCATATAAGGCTTAAAAAATATGGACTTCCATGTCCTTTTTAGACTTTAAATAATTTCAAAGTATGTTGAAATTCTTTTGTGAAATCATAAAGCAAAAGATAACAGCACTATTACTGTGGCACAGAGAGAAATAATAAGTGTATTTCATTTGGTGTTGACTAGTAGAAGATTTATTCTTCTCAGGATTCTTGATGGACATATTTAAATAGCAAATAATGTCTCATTCATTTTCAAATATATGGGATGCAACTTAATAGATGGAATCAACCAAACATAGTGTACATGTGGAGAATAACACATTTCAGCTTTAATATTTCCATTTCTAGTCATCTTATCTCTTATACTAATGTACATTACTCACAGACATGCAAAAGTAGGTACAATTTAAAGAAAATGGAAAACAAAGTTTAAAGTTTTAACTATAAAAGCCTAACCAACTAACTAAAAATCACCCTTTAGTCACTTTCATGTTTTCTCCAGAATTCTGAGCTGAAATCATTTCTTACAATAGTTCATATTATCATACTCAAAAGGTACAGCAAAGTAAAAGGGACATTTTTTGGTGGTTTTGATTGATTTCCCTGAAAAACTTCAAGACTGAGGAACATGTATTTCAACAATGACCTGTTATAGCATAGAAATAGTAAGTGGAGAAAATTACAGAAAAGTCTTTGAATATAGAGAATTAGAACATAATATTAAATTCTAAAATTGCATTAGTGCTATATACATTTCAAATGTTTTTTAAAAGTTCAAAAATATTGTTTAAATACTAAAACACAACAAACAGGTTTGGAAAAAAATTCTTAATTTATTGTTTTCTATGGGAAAATTTGGGGATTTAAAAATACTCAAAATTTTATCTGTAGCAATGTTAGAGTTTATGCGAAGTACAACAAAATACAGTTCATAAGAGCACAATAGAAGTACTCAGAGCAGACTGAGTGTCTGAAACATGTATATTTATACCCTAAATTTATTGTAATTTAGAAATTGATGAAAGAAATATTACATTTTTCTTTAGACAAAGCATGCAATCACATGACCTCTGGAAAATGCTTTTCTTGGTTTCTGAAATATAAAGAGTAAAGAGGACAGAACTGAAGAGACAATAATTATGATAAAATATCTGTGACATTCTAGTCTAGTCCCAAATTAAGATTTTCAAATTGCAAGTGCATGGAGGACACTTATACACAGCTGAAGTAGATACAAACTGCTAGTTTAGACACCATCACAAACATTTGTGAGGAATTTGAGGTGATTTGTTAAGTTCCAATAGCAAAATTAGAAATTTTTATCACAGAATATACCCCTGCTGGATAAAATAAAAACCAAAACCAAAATAAAAACACTCTAGATTTGGGTCATGAGATCAGGCAAATTATCTGGCAAAGTAATCAAACTACTTGCAGAAGCTAAACTGATGTATTGTTACGGAAGCCTGGAAAAAGTTAACCTATATGCTATTATCAGGAAACAATGACAAGGCTGTCATCTGAGATACACTGGAGGATGGAAAAAAAAAAATGTAGTTAATGATCTTCAGGATTTGAGCAAAGAGTTTTCCTGGCAGAATGATGATACATTCTAAAGTTCTTACTAGATGAAAAGATGATAATACAAGGATAATAAAAACTAAAGAGAGAATGGAAGACATTGCAAACAAAACTTTAGTGCCACAAATGGCAACATTTCATCTTTTTTTAAATAAATATTCCACATCCAATTATACAATTATCAATCAATGGACAAGCCATGTCTCCACTATTGTGAATAGTGTTATAGTAAACACAGGTGTGTGCAGATCTTTTCTTTGTTGGTGGAAGGTTATTAGAAACTTAGTAGTGGGGGTGATGTGTTTTCATACATTTAAAGAGGTGTGAAGTTGTAGTCATAAAACTTATATAGCAATGAAAACCAATTACCTCAATTAAAGAAAAGGGAACTAAAGACTCTGTAAGTTGGAAAAATCAAACTTTTTCTTTTCTGTAACCGCTTTCAACAAAATAGCATGTCCAAAGTATAATATATGTGAGGGTAAAACACAATCTGGGGTAAGTGCCACACAGAAGACTGACTGTAAGTTCCTTTGTTAATACCATTAGACAAGTTAAAGTAATATGCATTCTCAGACAAAAGGACTTCTAGAAGACTTAAGGGCATTGTCTCATAGACATATCACACTTTCAGAGTAGCAATAGATATAGGTAAATAGGAATGATTTTCAAAAGTTCTTGAATATGACTTTCGACACATGGAATGGAATAAATTCAGATTTATAGGAAACACATTTTCAAAGGACTGTATTAGCAAATCTTTTTCCACCTTGGTTTAAAAGGGATGAAAGCTGTGAAAATGAAAATATACTTTAGCTTCCCAAATTGCTTCAGGCTGGAAATAGACTAAGAAAGTTACTCAATACCACAATAAGTCAATGCCTTATTCAGAAGGAGTCAAGTAAGGTAAAAAAGGACTTCTCAGAGAACAGAAGCAAAATAACTACAGAGAAAAATGGAATGGAACGTCTACTTCAAAGAGGCTGAAGCAAATTAAGGTACTTTTCCTGCTTCTATAATGTGGGTAACTGCCAAATGAGCCTGTTCCGGCTTGCAGACTGACTCTGGACCAGCGACAGTGGCTGTCTCCTAACTTTTTTCCTGTTTAACTGGAGTGTTTATAAAGTATTTGCTCCACTAGGCACCTGTGCTTCTTGGGTACATAAGTAATAGACAATGGATGTCTTAAATTCATAAACACCCAAATCAAGAGGAAGACGCTTACATGGTTTGCAAAATTGGAGAACCATCATAGCATCCAAAAAATAATTTTAAGAAGCATTTCATGTAAACTAATAGGGAAACAATTCCTAGAATACAGTAATGGAAAGTGAATATTTTGATTGTTTAAATACATCATAATTATAGCACAGTTTTATCATTTAAGTAATTTTGGCAAAATAACTAACCAAAGAAAATTGAAGAATTTTAGTGATTTGCAGTTTATCATAGAAAACAATATCGTTGTTGGAAGACTGGCAAACCTCAAAAAAAAAAAAACAAAAAACAAGAACCACATTCACAGTATGACGAATACAAGCCCACAAAAATTACTGTATTTTCTCACAGCCAATATGATACCACATTTATCCTATAGTTTTATACATAAAATTTATTTAAATGACAACCAATGAATCGCCCTCATTTCTTGATAGCATCTAACTAATAACCATCTCTACTCATCTCCTTAAATTTGTCTACCACAATTCTAATATTAAAAGAGGTCTCTCTCCCTGTTCTCACTGTATTGAAATATCCTTAGTATTGCCGGGCTATAGTCTCAGTGCTACAGCAAACTCAATAAACCCAGCTTTATTTAATTGATATGTTCCTGGCATTTCATCTCTTGGCTTTAATAACCAGAGGGAAATGTGGTAGAAAGTATTTGGGCATCTTCCATCATAAATAATTAATTGGATTATGTGATTGGATTTTTATACTTCCAAATTCAATAGATATATTATTATAGTATAAATTTATGCCTTGTTTGTCTTATCAAGAACAATGGTAAATAGTTCACTTTAGTAATCAGTTATTAAAATATTAAATTATATTTCTCCAAATAAGTTAAGTTTTAAAAGGCACATTTCTGTAACTTGAAAATGTTTGAATTCACAAGAAAACTCATGCCTACCAAATTACAGACACATATTTAGAATACAATTTGTTGTAATTATATGTCTCCTTAGGGAGAACATGTGTATGCTGCAAGAGTGTGTCGGCAATCACTCTCAGTGTTCTGATTACACCCTTTATAACATGCTTTCCTAATTCAGAGGGCAGGCACATTTTTTTACTATGTTAATTAGTTTCTCTTCAATAATCCAGATGTTTTGTTTATGTAATTTATTCCTTCCTGTTGACTTTTTAGTAATGAGATTAATCTGTCTGATTTCCCTCCTTCTAGCTCAATATTATGCTTCTATAATCATCTCTTTTAAAATGGAGTAAAAAAATCTCATATTATAGGCTTCTCTAGTTCAAATATGAAAATGTTTTTGTCTCTAGGAAAAGTTCACTGGGCACACTTTTAAAACATTTTTACTTTATTCTTATTTAAAATTATACAACAAAAATCCCATACAAGTACAAACAGAAATAGTATGTCATACTGCTAAAGTAAAATGCATAATTAGGTATTCTTCCTGAATGTGATTGAAAAGTGAAATGAAAATATAAAACCATGTAGAATTCATATGCTTCTTCCTTTGAAATTGAAGAGTAAATTTGTAGTCATTCTTTGCTTTTCTAGTTGTTCAGTTTACTCCTAAACCCATTGTGTTGATAGGCATCTCCATGCCTAAAGATGAGAGAAAAATTTTTCATCCAATACTGTCAAAAATAATAGTGTGTGAATCACTTTCATGGTGATTTAAAAAGGTACACGTAGTTTGACTTGTTTTAATTTGTTACTCTATAACTACCGAGTAACTATACACAGAATATTGTAATACAAGCATGATTATATATTTACCTGACACATTATACTTGGGTTGACATGTGTCATTTAAAAGTTTCCAAGAATGTATACTTACCTAGATTAGCAAAATAAGTCCCTTCTATGTTTACACTGTCGATAACAAATCTTCTATATATCATCTACCAGATACAGATCACTATTCTAAACGTGAAGGTAATTAAAGGGAAAGTTAAAAAAGCAATAGGTGGGCCTTCCCTGGTGGTGCAGTGGGTTAAGCACAGCACTGCACCTCTGGCCTGCACCCCAGCTCTGTAAGCATAAATAAATCTTAAAGAAAAAAAAAGCAATAGGTATTAAATTAAGATTCACTATATTTGTGCATATCACACAATAAAATTTCATTACTGGGCTTTGTATGTTTTATTCATTAAAAGAAATTTTATTCTATTTGTATCAACACATCCTAATGACTGCAATTCTAGAGTCTTCTTCTAAAGTCATAGTTTTTTATGTAATGTTGATTTATCACACTGTATATGCATTAAGGCTATTGGTTTATACATCTAAAAATGTATGTTGTTGCATCACACCACTGGTAGTATGTTCCCAGACTTTAAATTATATCAAAAAGCAACTTTATTCAAAACAGTATGGTATGAGAATTAAAACAGATGCACATATCAATGGACTAGAACTGAGGGGCTCAACCCACAATTACAAAGGGACTTAACTTACAACATAGGACCCTAGAACACAAAAGAGAAGGGAAAATCTCTTCAACAAGTGGGAAAATCAGATTGTCATACAGGAAAGAATAAAACCTGACTGCCATCTCATATCATATGCAAAAATTAATTTAAAAATGGATCAAAAACTTGGATATAAGACCTGGAATCATAAAATGTGTAGAAGCTAGAAGCAAAATACTTTGCAACATTGATACCATGAATGCTTCAGGAAATCAGACTTATTCTTGTGTTCTCCCCCCCAAAAAAAAAAAAAATCAAGAATAACCATTTGGGGCCATATCAAACATCATATTCAAATGCTTCTACCATTAAGATAAGATACTCTACTGAATGGGAGAAAATATTTGCACATCTTGTACCTGATAAGAAACTACTATGCAAAATCTATAAGACTCACACAATTCATCAAAAAGAAAATAACCTAATGTAAAAGTGGGCATAAGCATAAGTATTACATAGACACTCATCAGAAAAAGACATGATGGCTAAAACGCATGTGAAAAACAATGTTCATTATCATTTATGATCCAAGAAATCCAAGTCAAACTACACTAAGATAATAACTGGAGAAAAAGCAGCTCTCATACACTGTTGATAATAAATCTTCTACTGTTAATGGGAATGTAGACTAGTTGAGTGTCTATGGAAAATGATATGGAGATTTCTAACACATTAAAAATATATCTACCATATGACACAGAAATCACACTCAGATAGTTAACCAAATAATTTTTTAAAATCCACTAATTTCTACAATGTTCTGCAGTACTATTTAAAATAGTCTAGCTTTTAGAAACAACCTAAATGCCCAAAAACTGAGTTGATTAGGAAAATGTGGCATATACACTATGTGATACATATACAAATATGCTATTAAAATAAAAATGATGACAAGAAGAAAAACCATTAAATCTTGCCATTTCTCATTTTTATGGCACTTTTAAGAAGTAATAAATGTACAGGTGGTTTTATTTGTAAGGAATATAAAAGCAAAGAAACATACAAAACAAAGCACATCTGTGAAGTCTGACTGCAGTATTTAAGCTAATGAAGGAGTTGGAGGGTGGGGTGCAGAGGGAGAACAGGGATTAACAGAATTCTTTTAATATCTACCAGAAAGACAACCACTGAAACGTATTGTTAATTTTTAATATCCTTAGTGGTAGCATTTAATAATTTTTATTCTCAAAAGTATTTCTTTGAGATTTTTATGGAAAAGTAAAATCTATTAATTACTCTTAGGGAAAATAAATGCATTAAATAGACACATTATGGGCTTCAGGTAATCTAAGGTTTTGTACATATGGCTTTCTCACTCCCACGTAATCACATACATACTCCCATATTTTTTAATCCTATTATTTTTATATGGAGGAGTATAACTATATATCATATATATATATATGTATATATATATATATATTAAAGAGGAGGAGTATAACTATGCCATATGTATATATTACAGAGGAAGCTCTATAAAGTATAAATGTTTATGTGAAGAAATAAAATAGAAACAAAAAATGACATATTGCATCAGATAATTGAATATGCAAAAAAGTAAAGTCAAACATACATGTAGAATCAGAAAATAGAATAACCGAAGTAAAGTGCTACATGAATAGATTTAACAACAAATTAGTGGTAACGGAACAGAATATGTAAACCAAAAAGGAGGTCATAAATTGTATGGCTAGAGTACCAGTAGAGGACACCAGACGATTTCCCTTAATATAGAATATAGAGAAACAAAACGAGTGAACAGACACACTAAGCTATAAGGAACCATAGAACACTGATTGCAGAACTGAGGTGTCTTGCTTAAGACAGTACATCTTATAAAGTCTTGCAACAATTTAGACTGAACATGTCTGGCTGTAAGACTGTTATAGAATACAGAGGAACAAAAGAATTGGCAAGACTTAATCATAACAAAACTTAGAAAGATAACTGTAGAACTGAGGTACCAGAGGGGGTGGAAAAATTGAAGTGGGAATGAAGAAGAAGGGGGCCCAATGGTCATGGTAAATGAATATGGGTCTCTTAGTTTGGGTGTGTTGTAGGTGTATAATATGCATCTGAGAAGGTGTGAATCTATTTCCCTAATCATCTACTGTGTTGTAAACCAATGCTACCACAAAAAAAATTAAATAAACACATAAAACATCTAAAAAAATCTCTCAAAGAAAATAAATTATTGTAACTATGGTGATGGTAGGTAAGTAGGTTTATTGTGGTGATATTTCATCTATGTATAAATGTTAAATTATAAAGTTATACACCTGAAACTAATATATTGATATATGGAATTTATATCACAATTTAAAAAACCCAACTGCAAAGAAGAGTAAATACATAGGGCCTCCTGTATTTGAGCAATCATCACTAAGGCCTGAATTCCATTCCCAGCCAGGGAGGTGATCCACAAATGGCACAGCAGACCTTTCCTGTCGCACCTGTTGCTCCCCTCAGCAGTATATTTCAGTAGATCTGCCTGTTCTGCTCCCCACTTTATCTCTGGTGAATCCTCTCATCCCCCAAACACTGGCCTACACCCCAGTTCTAAAAAAAAAAAAAAAGAGTAAATTAATAAATATATTGGGAATTTTTTTGAAAAAAGAAAGGATACAAATAGAAAAAAAAGTATGTGAGCTAGGAATATAAAACAACAATCAAAAAGCAAAAAGTCTTAAATATTGTTAGGTCAAGTCTCAGAATAGGAGAAAAAAGAGAGAATGAGGCTCAAGCAATATTTAAGAATGTAATCTCTGAATTCACAAAAGGACTCAAGTCAAAGATGCAAGAAACTATTTGAAATTCAATCAGAATAATGCAAAGAAAACAGTCAAGAAGAAATCTCTTCCAAACAAAATAAATCATGTTGATTAAAAAGAAACAAAACTGACAACTAAATTTCTGAAATGTTGAAATCTGAAGTTGAAAGGATGGCATCTTATATGAAGAATTATATAATCAGAAAAAATACCATTCCAAAATGAAGTGAAAATAAAGATATGTTCAAAAATCAAACAAAAGCTAAATAAAAGTCAATATTAATAGATTTTCACAAAAAACCAAGAGTTCTAATAGTTCAAGAAGAAATAGATATAGAAGAACATAAAAGATAACTATGAATGTGAAATGAAACATAATAATTGTAAAAATAAATAGAAATTAATATTGCTATACAGGAGTTAAAATAAATGTAGAATTTAAGAATGTAGCAATTCTAAAGAGATCATAAAACTGATAATACTGATTTGCAACTAACAAAAGAAGTTTTCTCATTAGAGAAACTAAATAGAATTATTTTTAAAACTTAAAAATATGTCAATATAGTAAAAGAAAGTAATTTGAGTAATACAAAGGTTATGTACCCTATATGATTTTCAGCAACTATTGATTTGAAATGATTGATTAATGTATGTGAATGATTTATTTGAGGCTAGTAATTAACATTTAAAGCAAACTCTAGTTATTTAAATTTTTATCCAAAACTAATGAAACTTTTCTGTTAATATGTTTATGTGACACCTTTGAACATGTACTTGTGACATTTACATTTTCTCATATATAAAATTGTTTAAAGATTTTCTGTTCCTGAAATCTATTCTAATCATGAGAATTATTTTTTTGATCCAATAGGTTCACTTTATACATATTTTAAGCTACACTGTAATCTTTATTAGAATGAATAGCTAAAACTGATCCTATTATCACAAGTTTTCAGAAAATCTGACAGTTGATAACTAGAGGGAGATTATATTAATTTACTTGCCATCCGCTTTTGACATAAGTGTTTCTTTAGCATTTTACCTCTTATTAAAGTAAGGCAAAGCTGGATAATGAGGCTTTCATTAAAATTTTCTCCAAGGCCAATCACAAAGACTCCTGTGGTAATTTCTCCAGCTTTAAAAACTCATAGATGTAATTCCCCTGATTCCCCACCCTTAACCCAATTGCAAATCACATCTTTGACTCTTTTTTTTTAAATATTTTACTTATGTATGCATACAAAATTGGGGTACAGGGCAGAGGTGCACGGACAGTGAGAGAATTCATCACAGAGGGGGGAACAGAACAGGCAACACTGCTGAGGGGAGCAGCGGGCAGGTCAGGAGAGGTCTGCTACGCCATGTGGGTCACCTCCCTGGCCTGGGATCAAACTCTTGCTGAGGTGGCTGCAGCTGGTTAGCTTCGGAGTGCTGTGCTTCAACCCACTACACCACCAGGGAGGGCCCACATCTTTGACTATTAACCATGAAATTTTTACTATGTTATATAATTTTATAAGATTGTATTTCCAAAGACAAAAAAAAATATATTACTTCAAAGCTTTCCTTATAAAAATCAGACAAGATTTAAATTCAAGACAAATGCCTCACAAAGTATAGGAGGCACATAACTTATATTCCACAAAGATGATTTGATTTCATGAATATTTAAAATCAAATGTAATAATATAAAAATTTATCATGAAAAATCTATAGACTGTATGCAAAAATGCTAAAAGAAATTCCATATCACCATCTTAGAGATTGTTATAGTAAAAATAAATGTATAAAATAGAATACATGATTTATTAATTACTATTATTGATACAAAAAGTAAGTTTTTAACTTTATTTTATATTAGATGGAAACTTCTCGTGGACATAAGGAAAATTTACAAATATAACTACATATGACACCAAAACAACATTAAAATACATTTCAAAGGGTAAATCAATACAGAAACCTTTTTCTAAATATATGGAAAAATTAGAAAAAAAAACACTCAAGTTCATTAAAAGCCAGTACATGTCAAAATAGTCTAGACTTTAAAAAACAGCATCATAGCATTTTAAATAACTTCAAGGTGAAAGAGAAAATCAATGTTGGTTATTCAGAAGAACTAGAAAATAATAAGTATAAATGTAAAGCAAAACGCAAGATACCACTATATACCACCAAAAATGATGCATATGTAATGTCCAATGACTCAAATGCAGAAGTTCAGATAATTTTTTCTGTATTATATTTTTAAGATATATTATTTGCTTGTTTATTTTTTCTTTCATATATTCAACTTATATTTATGTTCCAGTTTCTAATCTATGTTTTGAAATAAAATGATACATTGGAAATATGAAGAGTGAATGTAGTAGGTGCTAGGTGAAGTTGGTATGCAATCTAAAATAAATAAACAAGACTGCTCAGTAGTGCTATTTATTGGAAAAAAGGAAGGGAGAAAGGAATTGAGGGAAAGAAAGAAGAAGAAGAAAGGGGGAGAGGAAAGGGGAAAGAGGAAGGAGAGAATGGAGGGGGGAAGGGAGGGAGGGAGAAAGGGAAGAAAGGAACCCATTCAGGCCAGTGAGATTTAGTACGTTCATAAGAGAAGACTAAATGCCTAATTTTGATATGGTAGTTATAGGAGAGTCAACTCTTAATTTTGGTGTAAAATATGTAGGGCGAAGAATTACAGATAGAAACGGTCAAAGATGAATAAATGAAATGAACCGGAAGACTAGAAAAGTATATTGTTTGGTGAACATAGTCTTGAAGGAATCAGAACTGGCCAATATCATTCAAGAATTCATCTTCCAGACAGCAAGATTGGAAATATATAAACGCCTTGTCATCCTTTATAAATCACCTTCCTCACCTGTTGTATTTAATTCATGAAAACAATCCATTTCCAAAGTATATTTTCATACATAACACAAAAATCAAAAACATGTTATACTTTCACAATTGCACAATCATGTAATAGTGAAGATACAATGATAAAAATGTAATTTATCATGGTATGCTAAATGTAAAAAGTGATATAATAAAGATATATATTGCTAATAACATAAAACTGATTACATTCAAAAATAATTTTCATCCAGTTTTTTCTACTAATATTTTATAGTGGTCAATGGAATTGAACATTTAAATATCAAGGTTCTTTATGTGCAATCGATGAGAGAGTTGAAGGGACCACGCATGAGAAATCATAAAATCTTTATGTAACATGTTTTTTTTTTCTTTTTTTTTCTGTTAACTCTCAGCTTCTTCTAATTAAGAAATTGAAACAACCATACTGAGTCCCTCAGGAGGCTAATGTTTTTCCACATGCCATTTCATGCCCGAGGAAATAAAACATGGAGAGTGGTCAAACAATAGCAGTTAATACCTAAATAGGGAAATTGTGTTAAGGAAGCCTCGTGCCTTGGTTGAATTTGATTGATTATCAATGCGATATTTCAGGACTTTGTTAATCTATAATTGACCAAGAAAGTGATGAGCTACAGATGGTCCAGGTTTTTTTATGGCATTGAGGCAGAATGCAACAGTTTGTTTGCTTTCGCACATATAGCAGTTAACTTTCACAAGTAAAGCATAAAAATAACTTCTGTGCATAGATAACAAGGTTCTGCTAAATTTTGGGGTAAAACCAAACCCAAAAGATTTTAGTTGAACAAACAAGGAATTATAATGAATAATGTTGCTGCACTATAACAGATGTAGGACAATGACAGTCTGGCTGATATATGAGCATTAAAAACTTAGTAAGCCACAGGGCACTACAGTTTCTGGTTAATTATTTTATTTTAAAAGTTAAGAGTCTAAATTCAAGTTAGTGAGACTTGATAATCAAGTCTCTGCTGGTGGGTTTGAAGTTTTATTTGTATTTGTTTGTTTTTGAACTTAAGAAATTTCCTTAAAAAGTAAAACTTTGTTTTCCAAATTAAATGAAGTTTAACATTTACATTAAAATTAGGTATAAAGAGGGCCCTCCCTGGTGGCGCAACGGGTTAAAGCACTGCACTTCCTTATGAGTTCCATACCCGCCCGCCCTGGAGGAGATTCACATGGCCGGGCAGACCTCTCCGGACCCGCCCGCTGCTCCCCTCAGCAGTGTACTTCATCGATCTGCCTGTTCTGCTTCCCACTCTGTCTCTGGTGAATCCTCTCACCCTCCGCATCTCTGGCCTGTACCCCGTTCTGTATAAATAAATTTAAAAAAAAATTACGTATAAAGCTTTGATACAAAAATAATACATGCTCACTGTATTTGTAGGCTTTCAAAGGCAACTAACTGCTTTGGTAACTACATGTTCCTTTTCATTTAAAATACTTTCCAAAGTGAAGAGATGGGTTATTGAAAACAGTGTTGGCAACTTGTCTGTTTATTTTTCCCTGGTATTCTCTTCAATTTGATTACTGCCTAAGAATTCAATGAATGCTTTTTGCTAAAATAAATATGTAGAATATTACATAGCCATTGAACTGGTGTTAATACATCATTGTTTATGAAATAAACAATGAAATAAATGAGATGCAATAGTATGCGCACATCCTGATGAAAAATAGTATATAGCACTGAGAATCTGAAGCCACTTCCGAATGAGTTCGATTCCCGCCTGCCTCCTGCCCCGGAGGAGACCACATGGCGAGCCAGACCTCTCCTGACTCGCCCGCTGCTCCCCTCAGCAGTGTACTTCGTCGATCTGCCTGTTCTGCTCCCTACTCTGTCTCTGGTGAAGCCTCTCACCGCCCCTGAGCCTCTGGCCCGTACCCCAGTTCTGTATGAATAAATAAATAAATCTTTAAAAAATATATATATTTTCACTTGGCAAGAATTAGAATGTTTTTTTATCTTCTACATTATTTCTTGAATTTTGTATCTCTATAAGGAAAACATTAAATTGCATTTTGTTTTACAAACATGAGGAATTTTATTATTTACATAAAATGATTATGAAACTCCTTAAGCACAATGCTTTAGTTTCATTTTGTGTAATTTAAACAATATCCACACCCTATGGAAAAGTATGCAATTACACTAAATATTACCCAAGGTGTACAATAAGAAGAGAATGAGAACATGACAATTTATTAAGTTAATTTAATATGATTATTCAAAGGAAATTCAGATATTTTATCATTTTTTAAAAAGAATAAGCTTTTGGTAACTTTTGGCTTTTATGTTACATTGCATTATAGTATATTTATCCCATTAATAATATTTTTATTTTATAGAATTGAGGATTTTAAAACATAAGCATTTCCTCTTTTCACTATGCTGATCTCATTATTCACATGTCTGAGAAGAATGGGCCTTTGTTTGTATGAGAGTAATGGTAATTTTTGTTTATCTATCCTGCTCTCTTACAGAATTTCCCCTGATGGCTTAAGCATGGATTTCTGTACATGCTGGTTGTGCATAAAAGCCTAGACATCGGTAATACCTTTAAAGACCCACTCCCCTTCAGAACATGGATTCATTATTCAGTTATTCATTTAATGAACAAACATTTATTAAGGCTCTATTATGTGCTGTGTACTCTGCAGATGTAAAAAGTACCCACAGGAAATGAACCTGTAGATTTGGTTTCCTAAGTGCACTGCTTTAATTAGCTGAGCTGCTCCAGACAAATTCATGAATGTAATCTACAAACATCCTTACACTGAGATCACATACAGAGGCACTTATCCATTCATAATTCATATATTCAGATATAAAATCACTACTGGCAAATATACATCACCCATTTAAATACGTCCCTTGACTGAAAAGTTTCTCAGTCATCATCTAGTCTATTCCTGCAACAAGAAGCATCAGCAGTTTGGGGGCCCATTATCAGTTTATGTAGCAGTTTCAGGATACTGAAGAGCCCAGTCCATTCAAACAATGTTCTGAATGAAATACTTAACACCTTATTAGAAAATCAACTGATACGAGATCCTTCATGCATCTCAAGCTTACTTTTATATCTTTGCTATCACAGGAAACCCAAACCCCCAGGCCACACATGCTTTGCCTTAACTTCCTATATACTGACATGTGTTTCCTTTACCCTCACCTAAATACTCTTATCCTCACCTAAACTCACATCCATAATCTATGTCCACTGGAACTTTTACATTACAATTCATCAATTTTCCTTTATGCATACAAAACTGGAGTACAGGCCAGAGTACAGGCCTCTTCTCAACAACTTTTCATTGTATGATCTTTTGATTGACCGCTAACTCACTCATGATGATGCTACCCCCTGAAGGATTTCTCCTTTTTTCTTCCATCGTACTTTAAGAAATCCTGTTCCAGCAGTTTTATTTTAAGATCCATAAACTATAATTTTGGTTTAGATTTGCTTTGAAAGATATAACCCAAGATGTTATAAGCAATGTAATATGAAGACATAATTAAATGATGACTTTAATCAGCTCATGAAGTTCATACCTCAACTGTTCTTTGTGATTGCATTTTTTAACACAATTCTTGATTCAGCTATGCCACTAATTTTGCATGTGTGTGTGCTTATGTACACATGTATATAGAGAGATGTTAAAACTACAATTTTTAATCAGCATCATCTCAACAGATGATGTTTATCTTTTAAGCTTTTCTTATTTATTTTTACTTTGCTTAGAATGTACTATTATCTGGGCCCTCCCTGGTGGTGTAACATGTTAAATCACAGCACTATGAAACTGCCCACAGCCACTGTAGCATCAAGATCTATTCCCGGCCAGGGGGATGACATACTTGGCTAACTTGGCCT
>NW_004567111.1:26657607-26666939 GCF_000260355.1 Condylura cristata
ACCCTATTCCTTAATTAGTAATAAATTTTTCTTATTTATATAGTAATTGTGTCTGGGTTATCTATTCATTGGCATTGTCCTCACTGCTAGAAGTCAGACTTAGCTGTAAAGGAGATTTTGAGCATACATAATGACTAAAATAAAAAGCACTTATTTTGGGGCCCTCCCTAGTGGCATAGCGGGTTAAAGCACTGCACTAAGAAGCTTAAGCCTTTTCTGCATGAGTTAGATCCCCGCCTGCCCCAGAGGTGACCACATGGCGTGGCAGACCTCTCCAACCCGCCCGCTGCTCCCCTCAGCAGTGTACTTCGTCAATCTGCCTGTTCTGCTTCCCATTCTGTCTCTGGTGAATCCTCTCACCCTCCGCATCTCTAGCCTGTACCCCAGTTCTGTACGAATAAATAAATAAATATTAAAAAATATATATATATAAAGCGCTTATTTCCCTTTGACTCAAGAGATAGATTTATTTTGCAGATTAAAAAATATATATTTTACATTATGGTACTCTATTTTTCTCACAATGATATTCACTAAGACCCTTTTCTATTTTAAGGAGTATCGTTCTCACTTTCATAAAGAATCTTGAAATTCTTAACTAACTCATATCCAGTAATTTATCCTTCCCATAGGCCAGTTTAAGCAAATGCCTCAGGAGTTTGCTTCCAGGAGTTCTAGTTACAGGCTGAAGCTATATTCCTTCACAAAAAGTGCTAACAGTGATACTCCCCTTAATCTTCTTCTATTCTTATCCATAAAAAGGATACAGGGAAAGTAACAATGTATATTATGATAGCTTTTAAATACTAACATTATACATAAACTATTTTTTAAAGTATTTTCTGGTTTGAAAGAACTGATAAAATGCAACAAAAAATAAACAACTCTATCAAAAAATGGGCAGAAGAGCTAAAAAGACACTTCTCCAAAGAGGAAATGCAGATAGCCTACAGGCATATGAAGAAAATGTTCAACATCACTTGTAATAAAGGAGATGCAAATTAAAATCACAATGAGATACAACCTCACACCAGCGAGAATGGCACATCTTAAAACTAGCAACAATAAATGTTGGCGGCAAATCTTAAAACTAGCAACAATAAATGTTGGCGAGGATGTGGAGAAAAAGGAACTTTCCTGTACTTCTGGTGGGAATGCAAAGTAGTACAACCACTATGGAAAACTGGAGGTTCCTTAAACTGCTTAACATGGAGCTTCCATATGACCCAGCAATCCCACTCCTAGGTATCTACCCAAAAGACATAAAAGTACTGATTCAAAAAGACACCTGCATCCCCATGTTTATTGTTGCTTTATTTACAATTGGAAAGACATGGAAACAACCCAAATACCCAAAAGTAAATGACTGGATTAAAAAGATGTGGTACATAAACACAATGGAATATTACTCAGCAACCAATATAAATAAATAAACACATGCCTTTTGCAGCAGCATGGATAGAACTGGAAGGGATCATACTTAGTGAATAAGCCAGAGAGAAAAGGGAAAATACTGTATGGTTGCACTCACAACAGGAGTATAATAGACAAGGTGAGAAAATAATAATAATAATAATGAGTAACTATACATCAGAAACATTTTATGGGGATGAAATTGGGAATTGGATCAAAAACAGTGAGGAGAAGGAAGTACACTGGACTATGGTGATGGCACATGGGTGATTTGGTGATAGAAAGCCCACGGGGATTACAACTGAGATTGAAAAGAGCACAAAATGATGTAAAAATAAACTAGTGTATTATTAAAATTAATTAATTTTAAAAACTTGTATAAAAATTAAAAAGTATTTTCTGGTTTAATAGTATTTCAAAGTAGTTTTAATAAATATCAAGAACCTATTTTAAAAATCTCTTTATAATAATCAATTTCACTTAGAAAAAAATAGTAAATTCTTACCATGGAGAGCATCTCTCTGAATAATCTGATTCATGCCTAACTCTTTAGCCCAACTGCCTCAAACTCATCTCTTTAACCCTCAAGCCCTCCTTTCTGTATGTTGTTCCACTGAGAAGAAGATTTAAAATCCCTTATCACTTAGTTAATTTCTCCTCTTTAAAATCCACATTAGTATTTACTTCCTAAGGGGAATACATTCATTTTCCCTCATAAGTTATCTTATAGAGTAGGTTCTCAATACAGTATTTCTCAATGCTGTAACACCTAGATTAATGAATGTCTCCATTAAATCATCAACTCATAAAACAAACTTTCTTATTTTTTTTAATTTTTCATATCATTGTATCAACAGCAACTAATGTAGCACTTGGTAATTACTATACAAACATTTCAATGGCTATCATTGTATTGAGGACACAAGCTATCACACAGTAAGCACATAACAAAAGATACATTGCTTAATTATCTACCTGAACATACATTAGATACCCATATAGTAAATATTTTAATTTATCTTAAATAAAGGAGACATCAGTTGATACATTGCTATATAATAAAAGAGCTAAAGAGAAGTGAATGTATGGATGACTAGTTGAAAATCATAAAAGTTACATGACTGATGCATGAAGGATATGGACTGGCAGCATTATAGATTTTACATGGTGAAGCAATGCCATTTAGAATCACTAAATAAAGTCATTTTTAATTTGTCTTTTTTTTGTCCCTGGCTTCACCAGGGACAGAGTGGGGAGCAGAACAGGCAGATCGACAAAGTACACTGCTGAGGGGAGCAGCGGGCGGGTCAGGAGAGGTCTGCCACGCCATGTGGTCACCTCCGGGGCAGGCGGGAATCGAACTCATGCAGAAGTGGCTTTAGCTTCTCAGTGCTGTGCTTTAACCCTCTGCGCCACCAGGGAGGGCCTTGAATTTGTCTTTTTTAGAAGACTTTATTTATGATGCAATTTAGAGTTATAAACACGCAAAAATTGAACAACCACTAAACAGGTGACAGCACTGAGAGAAAATATATCCAAAGACTATATCCAAAAGAAAAACTCAGATGCAAGAGGATTCAAAGAAAAATAGATCTCTCTGAACAAAGTCTTACTTTACCTGTCCGGGGAGAGACCCTAAGAAAATATATGTAAATAAATGTGAAATTACTCTAAAATTGCTATTGACTCCAGCCTTCTAATTCTCAAATGATAGTTTTTGAATGACTAAAAAAAAAAAAAAAACTAGAATATAAATTTTGTAACCATGGAAACCTCTTTATGAAGTTGGTTGGGTTAAAGTTTGGTTGTCTATATTTTTGGTAGAGGATGAACCCTACTACCTGTAAAAGCAATATTAAATATCCCCTAGGGAGAGCTAAATAGAATGAGTGATTTTATTTTTTTGTGGTGAGATTATAGACATTAGTCTTTTAGCTGAAAATAACCCTGTCTTTCAGGAAGTGGAAAAGTGCACACTCAAGTACTTGGTAGCTTTGGGGACAATTACACAAGCATCTGAAGACCAGTTTGGACATCTTATGCATCATCCCAAGTGAAGATTGTTTTTTCACATTATTACATTTTTACTTCTTTTAGTGCTTTGTTGGTAATTTTCATTTTTCTTTCATTTGTTATAACATACACTAAATATCCACTGTGACATGTTTTGTTTTTTTTGTTTTGTTTTTTTTTTTTTGCAAAATAAATGAAATATCATGAAAAGGTTTTTTCCTTGTCAACAAATTGAAGATGTAAGGTAGACATAATTATGAAGGTATATAAATACTGAGTATTAGGGAACTTTCCAGATTTCCCTTTCAAAAAACAGAATGAAAGCAATGGAATGAGACTTTAAAGATACAAATAGAGTAGACTTGATATGCATGGTTATTATGTTGTACAGAAGCCATTGTTAATGTAAAACTAGCAAATACTGTGCCCTCCCTAGTGGCACAGCATTACAAAGCTATCCACAGCCACTGTAGCATGAATTCACTCTCCTGTGAGGGAGGTGACCCACATGACACAGCAGACCTCTCCTATCAGCCACTACTCCCATCAGCAGTGTATTTCAATCAATCTGCCTGTTTTGTTCCCCACTCTGTCTCTGGTGAATCCTCTCACCCCCTCCCACACCTCTGGCCTGTACCCCAGTTATGTCGTCATAAATAAATAAATCTTAAAAAAAATAAAAGTTCCTATATGATCAAGAAAATTATGAAGTTCCTTGGCAAAATGAAATGGAACATAAAATGGGTTATCTCACCACCCCTACACCTCTGGCTTGTGCACCAGTTCTTGTATGCATAAATAAATCTTTAAAAAATAAGAAGAAGTAGCAAATACTGTGACATTGTTTCTTAAGGGGAAATACCTACATGCAAAATTTGTATGGATTATAATCTAAAATCTTAAAATCAACTCACCTTGAGGGCTTTTATGTCCTTATGTTAGAAAAGAGAAAACTAGGTATAGAAGTGTTAAGAGTTCTGCTTGAAGACTCTCTACTTATAGATGCTGGAGTTGTAACTCAAACCCAACTAGCTGTCCCCACAGCCAGCACTGACACTTTACTGCACTTCTCTTTACCTGTCATCTCCCTCTTCTCATCAATTCTGTGTGAGAGCTCAAGGCCCAGGGATACCTTGTTAAACCTGAGTTGAGACAAGTCACATTTTCATGTTTTGTATTATATCCCGGAATGACCTCAATAGCCCATGAGTATTAATTTGGAAGTAACCAATGCATTTCAGCAACAATAATTTGCAAATACAGAATCCACATCGAGGAGGATCAGTTTTGTATCTTTATGAACTTGATTCTCTCATGATTTCTAGTCAACTCACTCTGGAAAATTTCATCCATATTTATGGAATGATTATTTTCACCATTGCATGTTATTCAATTCTAAACCCCATGCATATTTGATTTCCTTTAAAGGCAAATCAAGTCATGCACCATGGACCAAACTATTATACAATAATGTAGTCTTTGTTTTTGGAAGATTATCTGAATGCTTCTCTATTTCTCCTAGATTGAGTATTGTGGGTTTAGAGGCATTAATTCTTTAAATCATTCACCAGTGGTGTTAAGTACACTGGGTAAATTCTGGAGCTAACATTTGATCTTTCAATATTTATATATGAAATATAAATACATATAGCTAGCTAGTCAATAAAAGGAAGAATATAGTTATATTTATTAAAGAGTGTAGCATATCAGGTATTTCTAAAATAAAATAGAATATACATAGAGTTTATATAAAAAATACTTTGATCCATGATTGAAGTTGAGAAGTACTGATTTTTACTAATGCATGTTAGGGGTAGAGACTGAAACTTGGACATATCCCCTAGCTTCTGCATTAGTGCTTCATACCAATTACCACTTCATACTGATTTTGGCCACACCTTTTTTTTTTTTTTTTTTTTACAGAAAGCAGTAATTTAAGAGAAATGTTATGAGAATCAATTAGTCTTAGAATCTAGCACTACCTCCTTAATAATTCATTTTAAGTATTAATGTTGAAATGATCATCATACAATGTAAGAGAAACTTTAATGTATCCTTGAATTTGATAACAGATTTCTCTTAGTTAACAAAGATTCCAATAAGGATATCAAATATTTCTGTCACTCCAGAAAGTTTCTAATGTCATAATTTAGTCCACTTGACTAACAAAATTACTTTTTCATTCTATTATCATTAGTACTAGAACTTGAAATAACTAGAATAAAGTATTTTCCCTTTTTGTCATCTTTTTCTAGCATAATGTTTTGATATTCACATAGTTTATATACAAAATGTTCACTTTTTTTCTCTGTATTCACATAGTTTATATACAAAATGTTCACTTTTTTTTTTTCTCTGATCAGTTTGGATAACTGACATGTTCAAATTCATTGAACCTTCTCTGTTGTATGTGACCTGGTTTTTACCCATACTGATGTTTTATTCACACATAATTATTAAGGTTTTAGAACTTTCATTTGATTATACTTTTTCAGTTGATGAACTTCCCATAAATGTTGCTCTACAGAGTCTTTAAAATAATTGCTTCAATTCTTTTCTGCTAATTTCAACATCTGAGTAGCCTTTAAGTTAATTTGATTGGCTTACACATTCAACTGGATCACAATTTATATTTTGTGCTTTTCTAGTTAAGTTTTTATTTTATTTATTTATTTTTAAAGATTTATTTATTTATGCATACAGAACTGGGGTACAGGCCAGAGGTGCAGGAATGATGAGAGGGTTCACCAGAGACAGAGTGGGGAACAGAACACGCTGACTGACGAAGTACACTGATGAGGGGAGCAGCGGGCTAGTCAGGAGAGGTCTGCCACGCCATGTGGGTCACCTCTGGGGCGGGGGATCGAACTCATGCTGAAGTGGCTTTAGCTTCTTAGTGCTGTGCTTTAACCCACAGTGACACCATGGAGGGTCCCTAAGTTTTTATTTTTTAATGGTACTTGAGAATAAGTATGCAGTAGAGAATCTGGGTTTTTTTTTTTTTGTTTGTTTCCTCTCCTGGAGATTGTTCTATTCTAGAAGATAGTTTACTGGCAGTGAAATCTGCCTTGTGTAAACTAAGGGTCACTGCTGCATGCTACAGTCTTAGGATGTGTCCTTTCTTCTAATTATGAACTTTTCATTGGTTTTAATAAAATATTGTGAACAAGTTCTTTTAACTTGTTGGGACTCAAACTTCCAGTAACCCTTTGCTATGTTAGAGAGCT
The DNA here is from genome assembly GCF_000260355.1 of Condylura cristata. Classification (NCBI taxonomy): domain Eukaryota; kingdom Metazoa; phylum Chordata; class Mammalia; order Eulipotyphla; family Talpidae; genus Condylura; species Condylura cristata. The sequence goes on from NW_004567111.1 coordinate 26,664,261, forward strand.
ACTTAATTATCAGTTTAGTCTTAACATATTACAGTTGTTGTTTCCTTCCTGGGCTCTTACATTTCCAGTTTAGTGACAATGAAAGGACTGAAGAAAATATAAAGATTTTGATGCTCTATTTATTTATTTATTTATTTATTTATTTTATGTGTAGTTCCTTCCCCTGTAAGTTCTGTCTTAACTTTCAGTGAATTTGGTGATCCTAAATTTTATCTTCTGATGTTTGACACCTCTTCCCCACCCCCCAACCCCTGGCTCGTTGGTTGACCTGTACTCACTGATCACATTCTTGAATGGTAAGGTTTTCATGGAAATAGTCATAGTAATGTAGATCTTAAAAATGTAATCTTTTTGAAAGGATTATATTTACTAAAGTGTCTGCCTACTTTGGCCTGCTTTCAAATTTCTCCAAGACTTGGTTTGTGCATTTGCAGCTTAACTGTAATCACTAGTAGGAACACTTGTTCAATAAAAGCAAATCTACCATTTGTGGAAATCTAGTGCATTTTTCGAGACAAAACAAATAAAAATTGAATTCCAGACTACCATCTGACAGATTTTGCAAATGCTTAACTCTTTCTCCTTATGGGGAATATTACAAGGTAAATTGAGGTAAGTTAGGGAAAGATGCCTGAAGATGTTTAGAAGAAATTTGGTACGTTAATCAATGCCTCACTATTATTTTTTTTCCCCAACTCTCTCCTTCCAAACCCTTCAGTTTTCTAAAAGAATTGCACACCTTCTTCTAAAAATATAAAAATAAATAAATAAATAAATAAATAAATAAATAAATAAATAAATAAATAAATAGAGCTAAATATGCTTCAAATATCAAAACTAGGTATACAAATAGGATAATGTAATAGGAGTTAGTAAAAGCCTTTTCAGCTGCTGCCATTGTACAAGTGGTGTTCAAAATAACCTCAAGATACAAACAAGGGAATTAAGTTTGCCCTATTAAAAAGTACTAGGCAAAATCACTTGATCAGTTGGAAAACACATACTCCTCTTAGTTTTATTCCTACTTTACAAGAATTGATGGTTTGCTCATAAAAAAATAGCTTGTTGGCACATAAATAATTTCATATAAAAAATTAATGACAACCTATCTCAAGCACAAAAAGATTTCCCCAAGTGTTTAAACTGAAAGAGAGAGAGAGAGAGAGAGAGAGAGAGAGAGAGAGAGAGAGAGAAAGAGAGAATATTTTGAGTAGGTGAATCACAATGAGGAGAATATGTTTGAATAATAACTGGAATTCTTCAAAATGTGTTATGGTTTACCCAGATACAGTTTTAAAATATTGTGAGGGACTACATAGGCTCCCTAGTGACATTTTAAAGCAACAGCATTCTATCACTGTTTCTATAAAATATATATCTAACATAATCTATTAAATCTTGGCATTTGAGTTCAAAAGTGAAAAAAAAATCTAAATGGAAAGTTGTTTTTTTTTTTTTAAGATTTATTTATTTGTGCATATAGAACTGGGGTATAGGCCACAGGCTCAGGGGCGATGAGAGGATTCACCAGAGACAGAGTGGGGAGCAGAACAGGCAGATGGACGAAGTACACTGCTGAGGGGAGCAGCGGGTGGGTCAGGAGAGGTCTGCCACACCATGTAGTCACCCCCAGGGCAAGTGGGAATCAAACTCATGAGGAGGTGGCTTTAGCTTCTTAGTGCTGCGCTTTAACCTGCTGCACCACCAGGGAGGGCCAGTAAGTTATTTTAATCACAAGAAATTATATTAAAGTGACCAGGGAGTAATTGACTAATCGCCCTTATCATGAAGTTATCTTCAGTAAAATGAGGATTTGTCAGTATTCAGTTCTAGTTTTTACACAAATACTGTTACTAACTATATAAAACATGACTTTGAATGTAGACCACAAAATATGTTATCAATCCAAAATAGTCATTTTCTCTAAGGTATATCTAAAAACATCCTCTACCACATACTACTTTTTTCTGTTTTATTTTCAGATGCTACTTTTAGTCTTTTCTTCACTCTCCTCAACTATTGTAAAGCTAGAAAATTACATTTTTGTTGGGCTTTTACAATTTCTTTTTGGTGAAAAGAGTAAAGGTCAGGCAGCATTCCATTTCTGAAGATAGTTAAATGGCTGGCATTAAAGTGTCTGCCAAAATGATGGAGTGGTATTCATTTTTATTTTTCAGCAGAACCATATGAAATCGAAAATAAAACTACTCACTACCTTTAATGTCAGAATTTAAATTTAAAAAATCATGTTCCTGCCTCCTAAATCAAAACTTATTATGAGTGACTCATACTGACTTAACTGTACAGAGGAAAGATTAAGTGCAGAGTAAAGACTGATGAAGCAAATCTGCATTTGAATTCTGACTCAGCCACATTCTGTCAAATACTACTTTTTTCAATTCAGTTTATTTCTTTATAAGGATAATTTTATTATTGTGCTCACAGCAATCGAGGTGCATGAACGTTATAAATCCAATAGACATAGTAAGGAAAAGACAGCATCACCTTGGCTTTTGTTCTGAGTGTGCAGAATAAACAATTCGGTTTTACCTGCTAGGGCACTGGAAAGAATGACCATGAATTTGGGTTGTGAGCAGAAGAAGCTATCTGGAAACATCAAATTAAATAAAGATGTCTTCTTAACTGAGTTTAGACTGTTTTAGAAGATCCCATACAGTG
>NW_004567111.1:26667279-26737542 GCF_000260355.1 Condylura cristata
TCTCTTTTCTTTTTCCTTTTTCTTTTGTTAAATAAGAAGTCAATGCCAGTGTTATCATGGACAGAGAGGAATGGAGTAATATCTGACATATTTCTTGCCTTTAAGAATTTAAAATCTAAGTTATAACTCAAACCTTAGGGAAAAAACAATGAAATTTTATATATGATCAAATCCAGAATTAATTGCACTAGACTTAATTACTCTAGATGGAGTTTCCTTAATTTTTATTTTTGAAAAAACAATCCATCTCCACTTGCTATTAACTTTCTTATATGAATGTGTTACAGGGAAAATTTGTGTTTAAATAATGTACCAACATATCGGCTATCAAAACTTTATGGAGATACTGTTTTATGTCAGGTAATATTCCTAAGGTTGAAAGCTATAAGATGAATGGAATTTTTGTCTTAATGGTAAGAGGTGGATATAAGCTAAGTTCAATTATTCTTCAGGTTTCACCTGTCTATTGGAATAGCTTGGCTTAATTCTATATTCCTAACAACCAGAAGCTCCTACCACTAATTACAGGAGAACAATCACAAAGAAAGACAAAATGGAGGTGGCTATTTTATAAAAATCAGTAGGAAAAAATGGAACAAGAGGTGAACATACAAGACAATATTATCATGGTTGATATGAGATATAGGAGTTTGAAATATAAGTATTGAACTCAGAATAGAAATAAGCAAACTACAATCTACATTGTTAGTACCAAGTTTCTGTGAGTATTGATGATTACTGAGTCACTAATCCAGCTGTTGCGCTGATAATCTTTAGAGATAACATTTAGATATAACTTTTAGAGATAACTTTTAGATAACTCACACTGAAGTGGCTGCTGTTAGCTTGCAGTGCTATGTCTTAACCTGCTACGTCATCAGAGAGGGACCCTGTTTGTGTTTATGTTGAAGGGAAAACAGGGAAATGGAGAAATGAATTTGACCTTGGATAATAGAGTATAAAGTTGTCTTTACTCCAAGCTAATCAATCATAGAATATGATACTTTGGAAATTAACTGACAGGACTTAACCACAATACTCCTATTTTAATAGCAACAATCTGGGATACTAAAAAAATATAAAATTAGGAAAATTTCACCATTAACTTCAAATTTTTGAAAGTGATTAAAATGAAAAAGTATGGTTTATATAGCCCACTATCCTGAATAATATTTTTTTGGCAAACCTGAGAACATTTTTTTTTTCATTGTACCCATGAAATTTTTATTATGTTTTCAATACATTAATAGTTTATAGAATTTGCAAAATAAAGAAGATAAGTGATAGAATTAGTGTCATTTAAAAGGTCCAGGAGATAAGCAAAATACCTAAATTTTTCTCAGTATCACTAGAAGAAATCATGTTCTTCTTTACCCATGTTACTACAATGTCCATGTTACCCTATATGCACATATACATATGTAATTTATTTTTAAAATATAGTGCATCTTTCCAGGTCTATTTTAGTTAACTAAAACAGGTAATCCCCCCTAAATAGACTAAAAAATTCGAATATTTATATAAACATGTATTTACATATACACACACACATGTATGTTACATATATTCATATTTATTATTTGTATGGGCATATTTTTTTTTACAAAAAGAACTGTGTTTTCAAATACCTGATTTCAAGTAAAGCCAATGTAATCAGGAAGAAAAGCAAGTGTACACAAGGAAAGTATTTATCTTTTTTCTAACAGCTGTCAAATGTTTCCAATTTTAAGACAAGGACTCCCTTTACTTTCCCTAGAAATCACTAATGTTGATATATGGGAAACATTCTACAGAAGTAAACTTAGGATTTCTACACTTTAGTCGAAACGTTAGCTACTGACACACTGAAACTCAAATAATACTAATTTAAGTGGAGAATAAAGACATTTCATTTTGATATTAACTAAGTAGAAGCAAAAAAAAACACTCAGAATTATAGCTATTTTGGAATGAATTATTTGCTTGAATTTCCCCTCTTTTACCTTTTTTTAAGAGTATTTATTTATTTATGCATACAAGAACTGGAGCACGGGCCAGAGATGTGTAAGTGGGAGAGTATGAGACTGAGTGGAGAGTTTAACAGGCAGACTGACCTAAATACACTGCTGAGGGGAACAGCGGGCAAGACAGGAGAGGTCTGCCATGCCATGTGGGTCACCTCCCTGGCCAGGGATTGAACTCCTGCTGCAGTGGCTGCTGACAGCTTCATAGTACTGTGCTTGAACCCCTGTGCCAAAAGGGAGGCACGCCTGTTTTATCTTTTAAGTTTAAAAAATGCCACTAGCTAAAAAAGAGATCTTCAAGAGATGTATAGTAGACGGTCCTGGTGGAAAAATCTGTTTTACATCCACAATCAAAAGGCTTAAACAATCTTTATTTTCTTAGGAAAATAATCTACAAATAAATTCACATGTAACTATGAATCATACACGTGTGGATATGCATATGTAAGTTTATTTATGTGTATAGATACATTACACATACATATACACTTGCACACCAATGAAAATTTGACTACCTCTGTGAGCTTTTCAGCTAATTGTAAATTTGTATAATTTACTGATGCCTATTAATTATTGTACTAAAATAATAAATTACTAAAAATACCTTTAAGTCACAAACACATGGAAAGTTCTATGGTATATATTTGCAATAATTATAAATTTATATTTTATGGTTTATATTATGTACAAAAATATTTCTCTAATTTTATGTTCTCATTGTACTCAAAAGAGAACGGGGTGGCCATAATTTTTAAGACAAAATAGGATTTAAGTTAAAAATTGTCTCATGGGACAAGAAAATACTATATAGCAATGACAGAATCAATTCACCAGAAAGTTGAGATAATTGTAAATATATATTTAGGTGCACCTAACAGTAAAGTACTCAAATATATGAAGTGAACATGACAGAATTAAAGGGGAAAACAGATTGTAACAACAACAACAACAAAAATAGTTGGAGGTAAGAACAGACTACTGTTGATCATGAACAGAACCATCAGAGAAAAAAAAAATTGAGCAGGAACAGGAGAACTGAATTACACTGCAAAGAATTGAAGATAAGAGATATACATGGTAAATCCAATCAGTAACTGCAAAACATTCTCATTTTTCTCAGGCATGCAGACTATTTTCCTGGGTAGATCACATTCTATGCCACAAAGTATCTTAAATTTAAGAAAATTTACATCACACCAAACATCTTTTTCCAACTATAATGTATTCAGTAGAATTAATGTGCAAACCCAACAACACTGACATTCTTAAAAAAAAATAAAAAAGAAGATTCAAATCACAAAATACAGAAATAGAAGAGGAGACATTACACAGAGGTAACCAATAAAATTGATCAAAAGAGGCTACTGTGAACAAAGAATATTATCTATTTTTAAATCACTGGAAACCTCATTTTGAATTTTTTTCAAGGATTATGATGGGAGGACTTAATTAAAAATCATTTTAGTTTATGGATTTTAGGAAAATAATAAAGTTTTTGACAATAAGGGAAGAACAGTGCTTAACAAAACTTAAATCATAAGTTTTTCATTAATCGACTATATATTCTAAAATGCAAGCAAAAGTATAACTTTTTACAAGCTCAGAAAACATAGACGCCTCAGAAGTATACGGTGGAACTCATACACATGCATACCAGGGGTACACTGAGGAAAAAATGGCATACTTTATTAACTGAGCTATGAGGCGATCAAAATGATTGGCAAAAAGAAAATGAGCACTGATTAAACACAGTGTTTTTCATGTGTCACAACCTTAAAATTATCAGTGAATGTATGCAAATTGCAGTTCATAAAAAATAAAATACACATATATTGTTCTAAACTTTCTAGATTTCTTTGCCTTCTGTATGTTCTTTTAAAATCACTTTAAATAGGCCCTCCCTGGTGGCGCAGCGGGTTAAAGCTTAAGCCACTTCCTCATGAGTTCGATTCCCGCCTGCCCCGGAGGTGACCACATGGCGTGGCAGACCTCTCCTGACCCGCCCGCTGCTCCCTGACCCGCCCGCTGCTCCCCTCAGCAGTGTACTTCGTTGATCTGCCTGTTTTGCTCCCCACTCTGTCTCTGGTGTATCCTCTCACCCTCCGCATCTCTGGCCTGTACCCCAGTTCTGTATGAATAAATAAATAAATCTTAAAAAAAATCATTTTAAATAATACCTATTCATGTAGATTTTGTGATGTAAAATATCTAGCCTTTGTACTGTTTATATAACATTATCCAGAGCATCCGATATCTTAATCAGCCCAGCTGCTCAATATTTCCCATTCCCTCCTAAACTACTTTGTACAAATTATACTCTAGACTTTTCTAAATTTATTGTAATTAGAACTATAGATTATAGGGGTACTTGTCCAAACTCTACTTAATCTCTCATCTACATGCAGGGTAACAATGTCAAAGAAATTAGGATTTTCACATTCAATGCTCCTTTTCCCTAATCAAATTAAATGGATCATTAATATGCTCTCCTTGTTTCCTATATTAAAATAATAAAAATATAATCGATAGAGTCTTATTTAGATTTGTAACCCGCCATTGTTTACTATCTTCTTGCTGGAGACTTAATTTGCCACTCAGACATCAATGGTATAAAAGTAACTCACTTTAATGAGTTTACTTGTAAAGTACTAAAACGAGCAAATTGAGATAAAGTTACATACAATTCAGAATTTTCTTTAAATTTCCTTAAAATCAAATTAAAGTTAGGGTAAATTTGAAAATGTATAAATTATCAGAAATGTATACTTTGTGTGTCTTACTGAATGATTTTTTTGAAGGCTTCTTTTTCAGTAAATATGTTTAAAAAAAAAACACTAATTGATTGCTTACCATTGTACCAAGAAAGTTTTTAGTATTATTTTACTTTTTTTAATAATAACATGTTTTTTTTTAAGATCTATTTATTTATTCATACAGAACTGGGGTATGGGCCCGAGGTGCAGGGGCTGTGAGAGGCTTCACCAGAGACAGAGTGGGGAGCAGAACAGGCAGATCGATGAGGTACACTGCTGAGGGGAGCAGCAGGCAGGTTCAGGAGAGGTCTGCTGGGCCAAGTGGGTCTCCTCTGGGGCAGGGGATCCAACTCGCACAAAAGCAGCTGCCGCTAGATTGCAGTGCTGCATCCTAACCCGTTGCACCATCAGGGAGGGTACTGTTTATTATTATTATTTTCATTCATTCATTCATTCATTCATTCATTCATTCAGATTTATTTATTTATTTATGAATACAGAACTGGGGAACAGACCAGAGGTCCTGGGGGTGAGAGGATTCACTAGAGACAGAGTGGGGAGCAGAACAGGCAGATCCACAAGGTACACTGGTGAGGGGAGCAGCGGGCAAGTCAGGAGAGGTCTGACCCACCATGTAGGTCACCCTGGGGGCAGGCAGGTATCAAACTCATGCTGAAGTGGCTTTAGCTTCTTAATGCAGTGCTTCAACCTGCTGCACCACCAGGTTGGGCCCTTATTTTATGTTTAAGTACATTTAATCTTTATAAAATTTTTGAAAGTTATTATAAACATTTCCATTTTACAAATAAGACATATGTCAGACAGAAATATACAATCTTTAACTAACATTACAAAATTACTGAAAACTGGACACAAGAACCAAAATCTATCTATTCCTCTGTATTGGAGTTCTCCCTTTTCTTGAATATTCTCACGAAGCTATCCTGGAGAACTTATTTGAACAGCAATCATTTTCAACAGTAAAAATTTTTTTTAAAAATATGGAAGACAAAAAATAAATATTTTCCAGTCTAGTACATATACTGTAGCCCTACCCCCATTTTTGCTAATGCTACTAGAAATAAGACCAGACTATGTTACTGAAAAAAAAAAAAATTCTCCATATACTTACCATGTTAGTTTTTATTATGATGGTATAATATGCTACTACAACTCCTGAAACATGTCATTAATTATAGTGTAATGTAGTTATTTTGATTCAACATTTCAAGTGACTGCATTCAGTCTTATGGCTAATCTTAGATGCTCTATGAAATGGTACAAAAATGTACTAAAATAAATGCCATTTGCCACAAATATACTCAAAATGGAAAGGTCTAAGAAGTTTTCATTCCATCACCAATGTCTCTCATAAGATCTTCAATTTACACATATTATGTTAGTGAAAAACTCATGCAGCATTTAAAACTGCTTTTAAGATTTACCCTGGAAGTGATTTTTCACACAGAATTATCTGAATCTGTGATCTACAGTGAATAGTTGCTCTGAATATCATGATTTCTTACATGAAATTTATTTCAGCTTCATGGATCATTAGGTATTCAGAAAGTATTCAGAACAAGTTCCTATTGAAATATTCCTCTGTGGAAATACTGACAAGGGAAACCCATTGAAAATAAATTATCCAGTCCCACCCATATTTAGCATTTATAGTAACCTATTCAAGCTTAGATAAAACTAACAAAGAGCAAATAGTTGTTCATTAATTAATATCCTGTAGTTCTATCAAAAATTGATTTCCCCTCCCCCCTCTTTAAAGTGCATTGTTTAATATTAATCTTAGATTAATGCTTAGTACTGTTAATGTCAAGAATACATATTTACAAATAAGTATATAGCTAATCTTTTTTTTTGTATATAGCTAATCTTACTAAAAAAGAAATATAAACCCTCAGATATAAAATTTGTATCATATTATCGAACTTTATTATAGAATATTATTGGTTTAGTTCAAACACACATATTTATGTAATTGCACGTTATAAGTGCTCATTGATTACCAGTAGCAGTTTATGAAATTACTGTTAAGTAACATTATGCAGGTCTTCCTGGTGGTACAAAGGACAAGTCTCAGCTTTATCAGGCTATTGCCTGGGGTTAAGTCTCAGTGTCAGCCACTGAGGCAAGAGTCTGATCCTCCCCAAGGAGTTGACCTGCATGGTGCAGCAGACCTTACCTATCTTGTCTGTTCCTCCTCCTCAGCAGTGTACTTCAGTAAATCCACCTGTTCTGCTCCCCATTCCCTCTCTGGTGAATCCTCTCACCCCCTGCATGTCTGGTTTATACCCCAATTCTTGTAAAGGCAATTCTTTAAAAAGTATCAATATACACTATAAATACCTGTGATTTGCACATACCTTTCTTCTAACTGAAATATAACTTGAACATAAAAGGTAATTTCTAAGATTTCCAAATAAGGTTTATATAGAAAATGAGAAAACTAAGTTCTACATATTTTACAATTGTTTATTATTCATAAAGCTAACACTGTCACTAAATGTGGCATCTCCAGATGGCAAGACATCAGTGGGAGATTGGGAAAATTTGTAGAATCAATTACCATTTCAGGTAAAATTAAACTTAGAAATGGAATCATTAATATGTTGAATATGCATCTGGTTACAATTTTTGAACCATTTAAGAACATTTCTATCTTATTCTAACTCTTGAGCCTTTTACATGTTGTAACAGCTAAGCCTTCTCTATCTGAATTAAGACCATATGTGAAGTTTAGTCTTATCCCTAAGGAGTCCATCTGGAACATAAGATGTCAATCCCATTGTTAAGTTTCAGGGTAAACATCTGAGCCTCCGGGAAAAAGGTAGTGAAATAAGTTGATTAATCAGACATTCTCTCTCTCTGTCTCTCTCTGTCTCTCTCTCTCTCTTTTTAAAGCATGTTTGTCACATCGAATATTTAAGAAGTTGTTAAGATTTAAGGTAATTTTTATTTGAAATTAAGTTGTCATTTATATAAAAGCATCTATTTTATAACTAAAATGCCTTTCAAAGTTTTCTTGGGAATGCATTAATTCCTTCATAATCTACATTCTTTTTAGTCACAGAATATAGAACCAAGTAAATTAGAACTGGTAAATGTGCAATGTAGACTATTGAAAGATTTATTAGTGAAGTTATATAAAGTACATATGGTTTAATATTTAAGGACATTTATATTAAAATATTTTCTCTTCCATAACCCTCTAATAGGACCATATAAAGCAATGTTATTTAATATAAAATCCTTCCCTCAACTATATAATTTTATTCTAGTTACTATAAAAGTCTTGAGATGAATATTAAATGTATATTAAAATAGTAAAATATACTATATACAAAATGATGTTCATTTATGATTTGGAGGTAAAGCTTCATACCCTTTAGGTCATCACAACACATCTATCACCAAGCACTTAGAGACCCAGGAAATCGTACCTACTCTTTAGTTAAATACAGCTGACTAGCCTCCATAAAGTAATGACTAAAAGTATTTATGTACATTATTGTTATAAGCATGTTGAAAAAATTAAATAAAATATCAACATAAAGCCCTCCATGGTGGCGCAGCTGGTTAAGGCACAGTACTGAGAAGCAAAAGCCACTTCAGCATGAGTTCAATCCCTGCCCTGGAGGTGATCCACATGAAGTTGCAGACCTCTCCTGACCTGCCCGCTGCTCCCCTCAGCAGTGTACTTCATTGATCTGCCTGTCCTGCTTCCCACTTGTCTCTGCTGAATCCTCTCACCTCCCCTGCACCTCTGGACTGTACCCCAGTTCTGTAGACACAAATACATCTTTAAAAAATATATATCAACGTTATATAAATATGTATTTAATGAAGCAGTAACTACTACAAGTTTTATTAACCTCCCATCTCTCAACAGACATCATTTTAAAAGTCTGAAAAAAAGGAATATGTATAAATATATTTGCTGCAATAATGTCAACTAATGGAAGTTTTGAGTGAAAGCATTTCAGCATGCAGCAAAAAAACTGCTTTTGCTCAAGACTTCCATTCACTTGACATTGTTACAGCAGAAATATTTATACATATTCCTTGTAAAATGACATCATACTCATCAATATCTCACTTTTTGCTAACAGTAATTATACTTTAATGCATTGTTTCATCTTGTGAAGCTAGTATTGAGATTAAGATTCTTATTAAATTATATTTGAGTCACAGAATATTGACATACGTCACACAGAATAAAATCCTAAAATTTCTTTATAATAACAATTATAGTAATTCCAAATGATTAGTATTTCTTCATTCTTGATTTAGTTAACATATTTTTAAATATAATAATGACAAAACAAGTATCTTATAATTTTTTGTTGTGAATGCTAACTTGCTATTGATAAAATGAAAGCTGTGACCACTGACAGAATTTTAACTTCCAAAGAAATTATAAATTCTAAGTCTAGAAATTCCATCTATTCAGTAAAGTGAAAACTGCATGGTATAACTTGATACTATTTGAAAAGCAAGTACAAAAAAAAATTCTATATAGCATTTTTTCTATAATATAGCAAATATAAAATTCAAGAAAAGTTAAAGAGCCTGACAATTTCAAGGTTCTATCTTACATGAGCAATATTTATAGTACAACTCTTTGAGTGGGTGTAAGGAATTGATCCTCTAGAAGAAACCAGTGTATTCAATTTTCTTCACTTATAATACCCATGTACACTTTCCAAGTATATATAGTGATTACATTAGTGTTTACCAGTTTTCTGAACTAATATGGTGATAACGGTATCCACCTGCTGATGCTAAAACATGACACTTCTGTTGATACTGAATTGTGAACATGTCATATTCTCTAACTTTTAGTCAAGTCACGATTTCTCTGAGTACAATGTCAGTGGAAAGTCATTCCTCAATATTGAAAATAATAACATTTAGCACAAGGGGGTGTCAGTAGATCCACACAGGAAAATACTTTAAGAAATTGTTTGTATCTGCTGTCCTAGAATCTTTTGAAAAACCTAAATCCAATTAGGGCAACCTGATTTTATCAAGTGCGGTGTAACGGAAGAAAGTGTTTGCTTAATCGATTTTTTTGAATCTTTGCTTTCTGAAGCAATGTTGAATTAATAGAAGGTTCATGCTTTTCAATGGAACTTGAAAAAGAGAGGACCTTAAAGAATGAGGATTTGGCAGTGTATCTCAGTACTTTTTTAAGAAACAGCATACTTAGTAAAAGAGGTGTAGGATGCCAATTCCCTTGGAAGAAAAAGTAAATTAGTATAACTTTAGGTAAACTCTTCTTCATGACTTAGTACTTGCCAACCGAACATTTATATTATTTGGCCACCTAATATTGTCATTATACAAAATAAGATCTAATGATCAGAACATCCTGTGCTTTGTTCATTATTTACTTTCCTTTCCTCCCTCCCCTCCACTCTCTCCCCCTTTCTTTTCTTCCTTACTGTCTTTTTCTATCCTCTTTTATCTATTTTGTCTATTTCCCTTACTCCTCACCTCCCTCCCTTTTACTTTTTAAACTATTTTAAAAATATTTTCTGTCATAATTTTGCACATGTTCACAAACATTTTCAGACCTAAATATGGTTATATTTAGACCATGGAGTTATCATAAAAGGATAAGTGGAAAATAAAATGAAAAAAAAAAGAAAACCAGTAACAGCTTGATTTGAATATGACAACATCTTTAAAACTATTTTCTTTTAGCCTATTTTTACTAATATTATATCTAATTGTCACAAGACTGTTTGGTTCTGTTACTTCTCTAAATTATAATCCACGCTGGACTTTGGCACTGATTCTGATAGAAATTCTCAATGTCCTGATTCAAAGCTGAAGGAAGCTGTTTAATAACTTCCTTTGCTCATAGTTACTATGATGCTGAAATTTCTCTCTCACATTAAACACACAAAGGTGTAAGTCATTGTTTTGGGTTTCACATACACACTGTAAGAGTAATGTGTGAACATTTTTAAAAATGGGCCCATGTAAAAGATTAAAAATAAAATTAATAAGTCCCTTTCCATGTCACCATCCTTTTCTCTCAGATAATCAACCTATCTTTCTAAACTATCTTTTTTCTTCTTATAGTTGTGTCAGATATAGTAACATCTATGACACAGTTCTTTTATTTTCCTGGGGAGCACTGTACAATACCTGCTGATATTACTTTCAGTAATATAATACTTAACTTGCACTATGACTGTTGTACAGAGTTTATCAGAAAAACTAATTTCTTAATCCCTTATGGTATTATATTACATTTACTCAAATTTATATTTATCTGAGATTAATTTTACCCTGGACATAGTCCATTCAAATACCTCTTTTTGCTTAAACATTTTTGTTTTGCACTCCCATACCAGCACACAGACATTCCAGACCAAGAATTCAGAAATGTACAGAAATTCTTTACACATACCCATGTAGATAGCTTATAACAAACGAAACAAAACAAACCTAAAACCAATCCAAACACAGAAACACTAGATTTGAGAGATGAGACTTTGAGAACTTGCATCATAATCTATAAATTCTTATAAAAATCATTTTAGTCATGGCCCTCCCAGGTGGCGCAGCGGGTTGGAGCACAGCACTGCAAGCTATCGTCAGCTGCTTTGATCCACACCCAAGAAGTAATCCACATGGTGCGGCAGATCTCTCCTGACCCACTTGCTGCTCCCCTCCGCAGTGTACTTTGTTGGGCAGCCTGTTCTGCCCCCCACTCTATCTCTGGTGAATCCTCTCGCCACCCCTGCACCTCTCGCCTGTACCCCAGTTCTGTATGCTGTGCATAAATAAATCTAAAAAAAAAAAAAAAATTCAGTGACACATTACTGGATTGAACATTTCAAAGAGAATCAGTTTCAGAGAGTATACGTAAAGCAAGCATGATTATCATGTAAACTTGTGTATGTTTCTGTTTACTGGATTTGGATAAATGAGGTAGTTCTTCATCTGGGACAGTTAAAAACGAAGATTTTTAGAAGTTATTGAACTCAATACAGGCATTAGGTCTAACAGACAAACAGGCAGATAGGAAATATAACCTTCTGTTATATAGCACTGCTACCTCCAAATATACTAATTAGTGCACCTCAGCATCCAGTCATATAGCAAGCTCACATCTAGGAAAAAATAATTACAATAATTTGAATTTCTTTACTAGGTTATATTTTCTGTGTAAAATTTTCTTATAAAACCAAACACACATTCTAGGGCTATTTGCTACAATTTCTTGTTTTTTTCTAGAAGTGACACATGTATACAGAGTCTTAGTATTGAAACTCTCTCATAGAGTTGCCCTAAAGCTCAGAATACACATATTAACTTATTTTATTCACAGGTGTGCAGATAAACACACACAATTCTAAATATGACATTAATTTAGAAAGTAGTGAAATTATTTTATTTTTATGGACTTTATGTTGTATCAGTAATGATAAGATGAAAGTTCTAGAAGTATTTGAGATATAACTAAGATAAACTGAGAAAATAGAAAGTAAAAGTCACTTACAGACACACTTTGGGAAAATTTCAGAAAGCAGAGCAGAGACAGGCATATGGGCAACAGGTTAGTCCAGTGAGTAAATTACATAAGCTTTATTCCCTGAAATGCTGAAAAGTTTTTTTAATTACACTTAAGTTAAAAAATATTGAGGAGGCCCTCTCTGGTGGTGCAGCGGGTTAAAGCACAGCACTGAGAAGCTAAAGCCACTTCTGCATGAGTTCGATTCCCGGTGACCACATGGCGTGGGAGACTTCTCCTGACCCATCCGCTGCTCACTTCAGCAGTGTACTTGTTGATCTGCCAGTTCTGCTCTCCACTCTGTCTCTGGTGAATCCTCTCACCCTACGCATCTCTGGCCTGTACCCCAGTTCTGTATGAATAAATAAATAAAAATCTTAAAAAAAATTGAGGTAACACTGGTTTATAACAATGTACATGACTAAGAGATATAGCATCACCTCCTTTAGATGGAAGTCACCTCACCACACCCGCCAGCAGCCACCCATACATACCATGTCCTTGTAGTGCATTTTACTCTCTTACCTCACCTTCTGCTGGCCTCAGTTCCATAATCAGATATCCAAGGTTTGTTTTAGGTGTGGTTTTGTGTTATGCTTTTTTTTTCTTTATATTCCATATATGGTATCATAAATTGAATAATTAATTTAAAATTAAAGTAGTATTTTTCATTTTTTTTCACTATGTTTTCAGATTCGGAGAATTTCATAATCTTCTATTTAATATGCATTTTGTAATATGGATGTAGACATTATGAAACCAGAATTCTTTCAAGAATTCTTTGGCTTGAAAATTATAGCTAACTGAAAAATGCTATCTTTTTCTCCATTCTACAAAAGAAGGCAAATACAATTAATCATTGCTCAAGTAATGTTGACATTATTATATTATCCTTTCATTTACCTAAGTTCATAAATGTTTTTCTTCTCAAAAATCTACTATTAAGGCATTTCCGAGCTGCCGCGACTCTGGCCAACTGGGACTGAAGGATGGATCCGGCGGGCGGCGACGGCCACTGCGGGTCCCTTGCGGACCCACGGGGCACCTTCGTGTTGAGTAACCTCGCGGAGGTGGTGGAGCGCATCCTGGTGTTCCTACCCGCCGAGGCGTTGCTGCGGGTGGCCGGCGTGTGCCGCCTGTGGAGGGAATGTGCGCCGAGCGCTGCGCACCCAGCGCGGCGTGGCCTGGATCTCCGCGGGCGCGGCCGACGCGGGCCGCCCGGAGGAGCATGGCCTGCTCCGCGCGTTCAGCGGAGCTGGAGAATGTTCACATCTTACCACAGACGGTTCTTTATATGGCTGATTCAGAAACATTCATTAGTCTGGAAGAGTGTCGTGGCCACAAGAGAGCAAGGAAAAGAACTACTATGAAAACAGCATTTGCCCTTGAGAAACTATTCCCAAAACAATGTCAGGTCCTTGGGATCGTGACCCCAGGAATTGTAGTGACTCCAATGGGTTCAGGTAGCAATCGACCTCAGGAAATAGAAATTGGAGAATCGGGCTTTGCTCTATTATTCCCTCAAATTGAAGGAATAAAAATACAACCCTTTCATTTTATTAAGGATCCAAAGAATTTAATGTTAGAAAGGCATCGACTCACTGAAGTAGGTCTTTTAGATAACCCTGAACTTCGAGTGGTCCTTGTTTTTGGCTATAATTGCTGTAGGGTAGGGGCCAGCAATTACATGCAGTGAGTAGTCAGCACATTCAGTAACATGAATATCATCTTGGCTGGGGGCCAGGTGGACAACTTGGTGTCGCTGACCTCTGAAAAGAACCCTCTGGATATTGATGCCACTGGGGTGGTTGGACTGTCATTTAGTGGGCACCGAATCCAGAGTGCCACTGTGCTTCTCAATGAGGACGTCAATGATGAGAAGACTGCCGAGGCCGCCATACAGCGTCTGAAATCAGCCAACATTCCAGAACAGAACACCATCGGCTTCATGTTCGCATGTGTTGGTAGGGGCTTTCAGTATTTCAGAGCCAAAAAGAATGTGGAGGCTGATGCGTTTAGAAAGTTTTTTCCTAGTGTTCCTTTATTTGGCTTCTTTGGAAATGGAGAAATTGGATGTGATCGAATAGTCACTGGGAACTTTACACTGAAGAAGGGTAATGAGGTGAAGGATGATGATCTGTTTCATAGCTATACCACAATAATGGCACTCTTTCATCTTGGGTCACCTAAATAAAGCCACCTGTAAAGGGGCTTTCGTATATGTAATTTTGGAGGCTCTGCCTTTTCCAGGAAATGGAAACTTGGGATATATGTATTTCAGACAACAGTACCTTTTTATGTATGTTTTGTAGCTTTGACTCTCTAAAGATTTATGTTGAAATTGTTTTTTAATATATTAGATGAAGAACAATTTTGTACATAAGGTAATACAGACCCAGAGTTGAGAACTTTTTGTATCAGATACAAACATCCTAATTATGTCTATTGTACCATAAGTAGCTGCTATGTTACAAGACTTTCAGTAGTCCTCTCCACGGAGACTGGAGGAGGGTTCATCTGTAGGGTGGAGACTGAAGACATTCCATGACTACCTCTGAATTGTTAGATGATCTTATAGCAGAATCATGTAGATGTTTTTCTCCCTTAGTAAAGGAGAAAAATATGCAATGGCATCATTCTCTACAATTTTTTAGAAACTAACATGTATTGACTTTTTACTAATTTGGTAAAAATTAAAGGACTATTTTTGTTTTAGTACTCTAAAGTTGCTTAGTCAAATAAATTGCCTAGACTAATTGGTATTTTAGTACTTTACAAGGAAAGAAAATTTCTTTTCCCTCAATAAAGAAATTGTTAAAAGGAAATTTTTTTTCTCCACCTAGTTCTATATGGTGACAACTATGTCACCTTATTTTGGTTTGGCTATTAATAAAATATACGTCAGAAACTCAAAAAAAAATCTACTATTAAAAGAGGTAGAAAAAAAAAAGAAAAGAAAATCTACAAATCTGGTTTACAAAAATTGTGTCCTATATCCATAAAACTGAACTGATATTCTATTTTCAGAAATCTGATCATTTTGTAATATCACAATTGGCATATCACACAAAGCAATTACTTTTTATTCTTTAAATAAAAGGTTAAACTCCTTTAATCCAGCTTTACTTTTTTTTTTAAGATTTATTTATTTGTGCATATAGAACTGGGGTGCAGGCCAGAGATGTGGAGGGTGAGAGGCTTCACCAGAGACAGAATGGGGAGCAGAACAGGCAGATAGATGAAGTACACTGCTGAGGGGAGCAGCGGGCGGGTCAGGAGAGGTCTGCCGCGCCGTGTGGTCACCTCCAGGGCAGGCGGGAATCGAACTCATGCAGAAGTGGCTTTAGCTTCTCAGTGCTGTGCTTTAACCCGCTGCACCACCAGGGAGGGCTGATCCAGATTTACTTTTAAAGCTTAAAACTTCATCTACATTCTCATAGGCAAATCAATGACTTATTGTTTGTAGAGTATTTCTAAGGCAGAGATGTTCAGAGATTTCCTGCACTCTTGTTATATTCTTTGACCAGGTGCCAGTTGGTCTATCACCTCAGTCTTTTTCAACAATAACATAATGAAGTCACACTTCATTAATTTTGCAAACAATCATAATATAAGTCATATTTTCCTAGGTACTGTACTCCGTGGTATGGCAGTGTAGGAAGGGATTGAGTGGCAGGGGGTACTAACATAACCATAGTAACAGGCAAGCAGATTCTAATGAGAGGTTGGAGAGTACTGAGATACAAAACCTTTTTAGAAGATTAGAAATGTATCCAATTAACAGTGTCAAGGTCTCTCTTTGCATCTTCAAGCTGAATAAAATCGATTGAACAGAAGTGGCAGGTCTGCGATATGCAACTCATAGTGGGACATAGATCAGATAAAATCTATTTAACACCAACTCAACTAGCAAGTCTATCTTGTATAGGGCTGTATAGTTAGTATCCTTAGCAACCACTTCCAGAGATATGTACGTGATCCTCAAAGAAGTTGCAGTTGAAACTCTAGTAGTGAGCAGATTTTAACTGAAAAGATTAGGAGGTGAAAGACATCCCAAAGACAGGAAATTTAAAATGTACTTATCTATTTTGCGAATTTTTTAAACATTTTTTTTCATTGAGGTAACACTGGTTTACATTGTCCTTTGTATTTTGCAAGCCTAGGCTCCCTCCTTTCTAGCGCTGTTAATGAAGCACCTCTATGACTATAAAGAGTCCACCTTATAGCCCATTTTGCTCCTTCCCCAATGTGTCCCAAAGGTAACACAATATCAATAAGAAAAAAATGGAAAGGTAGCATTTTAGGCTAGTAGGGAACTTAGAAGAAGTTAATGCAGAAATCAAAGAGTAACATTTGCAATGGAAAAGTGATTAGCAACATAAACTTTTCATAGGAGGTAAATACAATTAAAAGGCATATTTATTTTAGGACATATTAGGCATGCAGTCTAACAAATTACAGCATGTTACTGAACTAAGCTGAAGTGCAATTTACTAAGAAGACATGAAATGTAAAATACAAGCTCAAAGAATGCTTTTATAGTTATTTTTCCCATTCTTCTTCAAAATATTTCTACTTATAGTAATTTATGATTTTTATCTCTAATTTATTGACCTTTGTAATTCTTATTCTATGTTTGAGGGGTGTGGCTTCTGTTTGAAATAATCTATCATATTGAAAGGATAATTATGCATGCATAAAGTATATGAAATATATATTACAATACCCATTAGTATTTAAAGGAGTCAAAGATAATATATAATACAAGTGGCCCTCCCTGGTGGCGCAGTGGGTTAAAGCACAGCACTAACAAGCTTAAACCACTTCCGCATGAGTTCGATCCCTGCCTGCCACGGAGGGCACCACATGGCACGGCAGGCTGCTCTTGACCCGCCCGCTGCTCCCCTCAGCAGTGTATTTTGTCAATCTGCCTGTTCTGCCCCCCGCTCTGTCTCTGGTGAATCCTCTCACCCTCATCTCTGGCCTGTACCCCAGTTCTATATGAATAAATAAATAAATCTTTAAAAAAAATACACACACACACACACACACACACACACACACACACACACACACATATATATATATATATATAATACAAGTTACACTGACACATGGTAGTTATACATATTTTTGAAGCAAATATTTTTCCAGAAATCTTGCTTTCCCTATTCAACCTGTGCATGAGTCCCTCAAAAGTTCTTCATCTGACCTGGTCACTCTATCCTTGATTCCATTTAGACAATAACCCGGCACAAAAGTTAAATTCAGTCTAGAAACCAATCTTTACAATCAAGTCTTTAAGAGCAGAATGCCATGCTGCAAACAAACATTGTAGTCATTTTATTTTCTTCAATACTATTTCAAATTATTTAGTAGCCATATTACAATATCATTTATATTGAGTTTAAAATCCTTTGATAAATTTTATGTAATCATTTAAGTATGATACCCACTCTTACATACATTGTCAATTATTTCTGTAACAGATTTTTCAAATATTGCTTAACTCAATTCCATTTTATTCAAGGTTCAAACAGCTATTTTAAAAAGTTCATATTTATTTAATTTAAAACATACCAGGGCTGGCAAAGTATATACATATGTATATTTGATTCCATGACTCCATTTGATAAGCTCAAAAGTTGTACATAGGCCCTCTACATGCTTGAGGTAGCACATCTATCTGTTTTTGGACATTTTCTACTTTACTGCTATGATTCATATTCATCAATGAGTTGAAATGTTTTATAGTCAGTAAAATCTACAACACATGGCTCACTTATTTCTATCTAATTTAGCAACACTGAACTTTTCTTTCTTTTGTAACTTACATATTGCTCATCTACACATTTTTCTCTACTGTCAAATATTTACTTAAGCAAATTTTATTCTGCTGTCAAATATTTACTTAAGCAAATTTTATTCCTTCAATTAAATTGAAGGACTTCTACCTAATTTTTGTTCCATCTGTAATTTTCTAGTACTACTAAGTGAAAGTAGGGGCGTTCTTACCGTCAAGTGCTACTTTTAACCACTTTTATATAGCACCATGTTGGACAATCTGTCCACACTAAATTTATGCTATTTCTTATGTGTAAACTTTTAAGATACACTTCTCCCAACATGTCTTCAAGTATTTCCATTTTCAATAAAAATCACTCATGACCTTGATTTCACTTCTCACAATCTCACATTATTATTTTACAAAACTGAGTAAGTGATGGGAGTCTAAAAGCAAACCTGAACCCAGTAACTTATAAGCCAGCTGCTTATAACGTAAGAAGAGTGCACTCTCATCTCTCACACCACCTCTATTCTTTATTCTACTACTACTACTACTTCCGTTGTCATTATTTTGTACTCTGATGACTAATTACTCTTAGTTATTTATTTTCTAAGCATTCTCCCTAACTAATTTGTACTACTGATACATTAAATAACCTTTTATTGATTATATTTAACAATTTCAGCATTTAAATAAGTATATTATACTCTTTGCCAATTCCAAATTTCATATAAATTTAATATTCTATTTTTTCCTTCCACATTTTCCCTAGCTATTAAATATTGAAAGTAAAGGTCACCTTGCATTGATGTGCTCTATTAAAAACAAGCACATAAAAAAACCTCTTTAATTCATTCTCAGCAATCCTCCTAGGATCTGATTAAGTACTTTATTCAAATCAACTTAACTATTATTCTCATCAGTGAAAGAATTCCACCCTTTATTTTTTTACCTTTTCAGCTAGGAGTTGCTTAAAGTTTCTAGGCAAATTGAAAGAATTATAGTTAATTCTGAGCAGCAGATAAACCACAAAAGATGAATTTTTAGTGTATATACATATATATATCATATATCTTCATAAAGTTTAAAATAAAAGCATAGACCATATTAAAAAAAAAGTACACTAGCAATCTGAAACACTTCAAAATATAGAAAATCCGACTAAATCTATTTAAATATAGTAGATATGTCCACTTTTTTTTTTTTTTTGTACACGTAGAGAACCAATCTCAGGGTCAAAAACACTGCATAATAACTGGACAATATAAGTTTCTAACCCCTACCCACAAAACATGATGCAGTTATAGTGAAAACAGATAACTGATATGGTTGGTATCAACATATAAACTTATGCTAGTTGATCAGTAGTTTTTGACAGAACACCTGTAATTTCACACAAATTTATGCCAAATTTGAATTTAGCTTTGCTACTTATAAAACGCCTAAACTAAAAATAACTGCTACAAGTCTTAACTGCTAATTTATTTAAAATATACAAATAGTGATAGATATTTTGTAGTTTTATTTTAGAGATTTGATAATATAATACATGTGAAGTACTTAATTCAAACTAAATATGGTCGTGGTTACTATTTTGAAGTGCTGAAGAGCTCCATATTAAAAATTTTGAGTTTTATGAGATTACTGGTTTCTTTGCAAGAATATTTCAAACCATGAAAACTTTTGGTTTTAAATAATGCATTTGAAATAATAGTGAACAAAATTTCTACAATAAAAGAGAAGCAAGATTTGGCATTCCTAATTTAGTTCTATTTAATTAATTTGTTAGCATTTCTCAAATACAAGCACAGTAACATGTGTAATATCTTAAATGCATAGATTAGTGAACCCCTATTAATGCCCACACTTATATACATTTGCTAATTCTCCCACAAATTCCTATCATGGTGGAGAAAAATGGCCTGTGCTGTTGATTAACAAGTGAAACAGCTTATAGGAAACTGAGATGAATTTCTGATGCTCATGATACTTAGTAATGTCGTTCTTGATTTCTAGTATGAGCTGGACACTACTTTATTTACATTATTTTTCTTTAAAAAATATCCTTTTCAAAATTGTAAGCTTTCTACATGTCAAATGAATAAAGGAAACTGAATACATAAGAAAGCAGCTGATTGAAAGGTTTTCAAAACATAAGACTACATTTTCTTCCTAAGAAGGAAGTAACATGTTAGGAGGGTGTGTTACATCACAATATTTTTTAACACTCCTGACTCTTTCATATTAACTTTTAATTTGCTACCTCTCTATGAATTTATTCTAATGATCAAAAAGGTAAGGTGATCTAGTTAAAGAGGCAGTTGTAGTTTTTAGGAATTTTTAAATCTTAGCTCCAGTTCTATTGGGAGAACCATTTCATCATTCCCATTTGATAGATACATAGTTTTGTCTACATTGTGCTGATTTATATAGAATCCTGATGATAAAATAATTCTATGAGGCTTTGAAGGATGAGAAGATGAGACAATATCTCTCTCCTAGGAGAATCAGTTTTGTTACGATTTTGCAGAGAGAGAAAGCATGGGCCAGGTAAAAAGGGGATCCATGGTGTTGCCTAAAAAAACAAATGATCTCTTACATCTTAATGACTGCTTTCATTGTAAAAAGAATACTGTGATGAATATTATTTTATCTGATATACTTGCTATTTCTAACATCCTACCAAAATCTCAAAAGACTAAAGACCTATGTTTTTTAATTCAGTATAAAGTCTGGTGAAAAAATTAAAAAACATCATTTGAAATAATGACACAATCTCATCTTCCAACAGAATCATACGGCACTCATCTTAAATTCCACAGGCCCAGTTCAAGACAATATTTTTCTAAATTTGAAGATTATTTAAAACACAAGATAAATGAATATTTCTTCCTTCATAGTAACACTTTGAAGGACTTTTTATATATACTTCAGATATCTCCCCTCTACCAATAGAGCCTTGAAAATGGAAAAAAAAAATGAACTTAGCATAAACCATAGTTATAGTTCATTTTATCAGAAGAATAAGTACCTTGTAGGAAATAAGTTACTTAAATAAGCCATTCATTTCCAGATATATAAATGACATGACAAATTATCAATAGAAATATTAAAGACTCTAGATAAAATGTGATCATGTATATTCAAATAAGAATTAAAACATTCATGCACAGAAAAAGTTCAAAATAAGCACTAATACTCCTATATGGCCATATATTCTTGCTATATAACCACACAACTACTAGCCTATTTGTAAGTAGGCCAGCAATTAGCATTATTAAATTACATATTTATATAATTTTTCAAATCCAACAACTGAATAACTCTCTTTTGTGTGCTAATGCATTCAAATGAATCTTTTATTCTCCTGAAACTTTAATAAACATCACATTATTTCAGTGTGTTTTGTAATTCAGTCTTGATAAATTGATAAAATGAATATGAGTTGAAGATGTCAAACCCAAGGATCACACAGAAAAGAAATTTTTAAAAAGTTGTGATTTAATTAAATTTTCATTCAGTACAATACTTATGATAGCATGTTTATTGCTCATTCCATGCCCTGCTGTGCAATGAGACATAAGAGACAGTAAATATGGAATTAAATGCCAATAGGTTGCAGCTTTGTAAACACATAAAATGGAAAATGGCATAAAAGCACTTGAGTCGTGCTGATTTCTAATTGTCGTCTATGGCATGCTTTATTCTGCATTGCTTTAAAATAGCTGATATTACATTAATTCCTAAATACCTTGTACCTAAGAAAAACTATTTATTTAATTATGAGATTCTCAGAATTTATAACTGATTTGTAATATAGTTAATAAAATTTATAGGAAATAATTACTATAAGCCTCAAATTTCAATACAAAATATTTTATCGTGATTAGTAATGAAAATGGTTGAAAAATTTTAATAGCAAATCATTATCACTTCCTTAAAGCACTTCCATTTTTATTAAAAATCATTTATATATATAATTTTAAAAATATAAATATTTCTTCATTTCTCTAATTTCTGTTTTCTAATACTTACTTCCCTTAACCTCACATTTAATCAGGAGAGACATTTGGTGGTTTTAAAGAGATTTTATTACATGAAGTCAAATTTAAGCTCAAAATATCTTTATGACTTTCTTCAATTTATCTCCTGAGAAATGCAAACAGCATTGGGGTTATTGATAATTTGGCTCCTTTGATAATAATCAGAAAGAAAACAAAATGATACTTAATCTGAATCAGATAAAATAAATCCGATCATGACACAATAGTTCAAGAGAACATTTTCATCACATCCTGATAATCTTCATGTGCATTCGCAATTGCTCTCCATTGCCCTGGATGACCTTTAACCATCAGCAACTAATACTCAAATTTTTGTATAGTTTTCTCTTAAGGAACTCATTTTTTTTTCCTCAGGAAGTTAGAAACTGAACAGAGCTTTTTAATTTTTATTTATTTACATATAAAAAGGTTCTTGCCTTTTCACTGATGTGTACTCATATTTCAAATATAATATAATGTAATGTAATGTAATGTAAAACTGGAGTGCAGATGGTGAAAAGTAGGTAATACACATTCAATAATTTATTTTTAGCAATAGACTGAGGAAAATTAAAAAAGTACGGAATATAATAATCTTTTAGTTTCTTCCAAGTTGTATATAATAATAATAATAATCTTACCTAGATGTAGGATTTAAACTTGAACAGTTCTCTTTCACTTCAGACTCCTATGATTTTGACCATGTCTTCTTTTTTAATTTAATGAGTAGGAAAACATCATGGTTCTCCTGTTCAATTTAGGTGGGTAGATTATACACTTCTATGAAAGTACTAGTATATTAGAAAAACATAGACCTATATTTTTATCTCCTGCTAAAAATATCTTCCAGATGTTCTCATGGAAAGTTTGTGCTACTTCACTTGAGCATTAAGAATGAACTGGTGGCCCTCCCTGGTGGCGCAGCGGGTTAAAGCACTGCACTGAGAAGCTAAAGCCACTTCCGCATGAGTTGGATCCCCGCCTGCCCCGGAGATGACCACATGGTGCGGCAGACCTCTCTTGACCCACCCGCTGCTCCCCTCAGCAGTGTACTTCATCAATCTGCCTGTTCTGCTCCCCACTCTGTCTCTGGTGAAGCCTCTCACCGCCCCTGAGCCTCTGGCCTGTACCCCAGTTCTGTATATACAAATAAAATAAAATCTTAAAAAAAAAAAAAAGAAAAAGAAAAGAATAAGCTGGCTGTGTTAGCTATGGAAGTTCCAAGTTAACTGGACTTCCAGTTACACCCAGGTAACTTGTATTGTCAGGATGTTTTACGCTCTCTACCTTTGCAAGCTAGCTGTCTGTAGCATAAGCCCATCTCTTTCTTGCAGAACAATGAATAAAAGCTGCTAATAAATTACAATTGCCAGCATGTGTTCGGTAGTTTTCCCTGGTGATGAAAAGGATGCCTGTTTTCTGCACTCCAAAGTACAACTGATAACAGTTTAATCAGATATTCTGTCACCTTATAGAAAAAGTTGTTTCATTATAACATGAGTTGCTAGGTTTCTGGCCTGAGATACCTGCTTTATTGCCTGCTATTCAATCACCTAAATAAAGAAGCAAGATACATCCTTTTCACATTCTGCCATTTATAGGACTTTAAAAAGATCAAAACATTTGGTGAAGAGAAAGTCAAAAGTATATTTTTAACTTGTTCATTCATAGATACATATGTGGCTTTCAATTTGTAGTATCGGGAAGACAATTTGACAGATGAACCTGAAATATAGCGATGACATGAGCAAAGTAACATTTTGTGAATCACTAATATTTAGAAATATGGAACTTAAAACCAACAAATAAAATATACTTTCTAGGAAATAAATACTGGATCACTGTACATAATAAAATTTCTATTGCATTTTATTAAAAAAAAACACCACTGAAACATAAGAATCTAGAAAAGTTGAAAGAATGAGAAATGTTTGCCTATTAACATCATGAATGCTTTAGGTACATATATCAAAATAACTGCAGAACAATAAAGAAGAACAAACAGATGACCTATTTGAGCC
Source organism: Condylura cristata (assembly GCF_000260355.1). NCBI lineage: Eukaryota > Metazoa > Chordata > Mammalia > Eulipotyphla > Talpidae > Condylura > Condylura cristata. The sequence goes on from NW_004567111.1 coordinate 26,691,431, forward strand.
ATATAAGTAAAGTGGTGAATGTAGTGAATATATTTAGGATTCTTACTCTAATAATAATACACATTTTTTCAGGGATTTATAAAACATGTAATATCTTATAAAACATTTAAGACATAGGAAAATCAGGCCCTCCCTGGTGGTGTATCAGGTTAAAGTACAGCACTATGAAGCTGTCCGCAGCCACTGCAGCATGAGTTTAATCTTCAGCCAGGGAACTGACCCACATGGCACAGCAAACCTCCCCTGTCTCGCCTGCTCTTCTCAGCAATGTATTTCAGTGGATCTGCCTGGTCTGCTCCCTCCTCTGTCTCTGGTAAATCCTCTCACCCTCCACACCTTTGGCCTATACCCCAGTTCATATATGCATAAATAAATAAATCTTTAAAAAAAATCTTTAAAATATTTAAAAATTTCTGTAGCACAGCAACCCTTCGACCACATGCAAACGTTAGAAGAAAATGAGAAAAATTATTTTCAGGCTCCTGAAGAGCTTGGGAAATAAAAGATCTAAAATACACCCATCAGGAATCCCAGGGACAGTAATTTTTCCATTCTTCTCTTCCACTAAGTATCATATCCTAAAACTCCTGTAAAAATGAGAAGAAACTAAATAGAACAAAGGTTCTTGCCAATTTTATTAAATAGTAGCCAGCAATGATTGTTCATAGCTTTCTAACTTAAAGACTGTGAATATATTTAATTTCTGAAATATACACTTTATTTTTTTGTCTAATGCTAACAGTTTTTATTACAGTAAAGTGGCATGGGTAAGAAGTCAACATAGGAAAGGAAGACTTTATCAAGTATATTTTATCAGAGAGGATATCACACTCATTTGGTTCATGTATAGTGGCAGTAGAATGAAATTATTATTATTATTATTATTATTATTATTATTTTTGGCTTGAAGGAGTGTTAGTGTGACCTAGAAAAATGGGGATAAGCACACTTATAAAAATTGGTCAAAAAAATATTTCCCCCCATCATTTCACTCGCTTCAACAAAGGTACTAGTAATCACTTTTTCTCTGTAATTTTGAAATAATCATGTAGAAATACTACACCAGGTTGCAGTGACTTGCTACCTTCTAAGAAAAAGAGAACTGCAGCTTAATTATTGAAATTTTAATTATGTTATTCTTGTTATTATGTCTTTACTTCTTACTTGACCTTGTCCAAGAAAAATAACAGCAAATATTTTCCAAATATACTTTCTCTACTCATAATATGCAAATTATTTTGAAAGTAAAATAATATATATCAGTTTTTAACAAGTTCAAATTCCACCCAGATAAAAAAATTTTGAAACACATAGTTACAGTTATCATAAAACCAGTAACAAATGAGTTAACACTGTAACTATGGAATGACATTCAGAGTAGAAATTTGAATAGAAAAAAATAGGCCTATTTCAGTAGATAAATACTGTCAGTTTCATATATTTTAACATCCTTGTGTTAAAAGGTCATTAACAAATAATACAGTAATAGATTTAAGTTCAAGGCATGAATTATTCAAAGTATGAGGAACAGTGTGAAGGCATGGCAGGATCAAGAATCAAAGGACAGAATGAATGCCTTGTGAGAGAAGTTAACGTTTAAACTCTATGTGCATTTAATGATTTATTTTCATTTCTATACAAAAAAATTAATAAAACACAGAAGTTGAGTTTGGAGAGAGGATAGTGGAGATTGTAGCCAGAACTTGAAGGTTATTAGATTATTAGCTTAAAGATATAGAGAGTGACATATAGTCAGCAAGATGCCTTGTAAACTGGTGAGGCTGTGAAAGAAATTGTGACATGTAGACTGAATGAGTGATAATGATTTTATGTAATTTAATGAAGGGAACTTGGAGATGGCTTTCAACATAGGTCTTTAAAATAAAAGGACAACAGAGATAAAAAGGAAAATAACATGCTAGATATATTAAAGGCCAAACTTTGTAAATTTACTACACAATATTCTTCTAATTGAAGAATAGAAAAAAAAATTGTCAAAATTGTGGATCTGAGAGCTGCACTCTAAATTTAAACTCTATTTCCACCTTATTTTGGGGGACAAGTTACCTTATATCTTTTATATCTCATTTTCCTTATCTGCAAAATGGGTATAATAGTATTTACTGACAGAATTCTTATGAGAGAAAAGAATCTTCAAGTATTAAGTTAGTTAGATTTATGTTAAATACTAAAAGTTTTAGTAATTATTATTGGTAACATTACTTAAAACTTTATGGTAGTAATATAAAACACATCACATTATGTTAATCCTTAGGATGTAAATATGGTGATCCTCATTCCTATATTTTACTTTTATTTTTCTAAATTTGCTTTACTTGTACTTTTGCACTTAAAACTTAGTAATTTTATAATATTAAAACATAAATTTATCATTTCACAAACAGTTTAAAAACTGCTTTTAAAATCATGCAAGTGATACTGACTAAAGGTGAAATGTTTATATTGGCAACTTATCGTAAGAAGGATGGAAGATGAATAAGAAATCAATGAAACATTTGGTACAGACTTTTTAGAGAAAATAAATATATGAATTAATCAATATGCTTTACCTATTTCGTTCAAATAGGTAATGTTAAATGATCAAAAAATGTTACTAAAATATATTTGGATTATAGCAAAACTCATATGAATTATACTCTTGTGGTATAGATACAGACCTTGTAAGATTGCTTTCTCAGAAGGAACGACATTCCTCCAGGCTACTCCTCTGACATATTCCTAAGTACAAAGTGGCCTCCCAGGCCTCCGATGCCTTACAGGTGACTGGACAATTACTGTTTTTCAAAAGCTGGACTATGCACAACTTTCCAGCCTCACCTGTATTAGAGTCAACTGGAGTAGCAATGTTTTGTTTTCTTTTTTAAATGCAAATCCATAGGTTTTTAACTTAAATCAGTTCTAACAACTGTCTCAGAGGCAATGCTGAAAAGAAGGTCATAAGAAAAAGTGTTTATAGGAAATGATTACAGATTAAAGGCATTCTAAAACTGAAGATGCAGAACACTTTAGCTTCTATTGATAGAAAAAGCAAAAACAAATGATATTTACCTATGTGTTTAAGGAGAAAAAAATCACTTTCTTTTTGAAAGGATTATTTATTATAGTCTCACTGCTCCTGTGATGTATTGAATGCTTGACATTGTTATAGAAAATCAATTGGATTCAATCTGAGAAAGTTGTGTTGTATGCATCTAAACCTGACAGTCACATAAATCAGTATTTTTGGTGAAAAAAGTCAACCCCAAATAAAATGAAATTCATTTATTTACTTTCTTAAGCCAGATGTGATTGCTACTTTATTTTCCTTTAGAAGGGATTACAATACAAATTGACTTTGAACTGCCCAATAAAGTTGAGCAGAGGAGGAAATCTCATCATAAAAATCTGATTAGAAAACATGTTTTCAAAGAATTTGCATCTTGTTCATATAACAAAAAGAGGGGGAAGACATTTTTTTATTTCCTAGAAAAAAAATGACCTTTTTAAAGAGCAAAGTCAAATTTCAATAAGGAATTTTATTTATTATCAATTGACAATAACTAAAATAAATACTTTTGACACTCATGTCCATAATTATAGTTCAACAAGTTGAGATTTTATTAGTGATTGGTCAGTATCAAAATTTTACTTAAACTTAATTTTAAAATAAAAAGTCAAACTTTACTACATTTTCCATTAAGTTGCATGTGACACATAAAGGCCTGTATTTATTTATCTGTTCGTTTTTAATTTGCAATTGATTTTTTTGCTATGAACATTTTAATACTCATAAAAAATATATATAATGAAGCCCCATGTAACCATCTACCTATTAAAAAAAAAAAGTTGAACTCTTGCTCTTTGTGGCAATATGAAGTAGAAAGAAGGGATAATGTTAAGTGAAAGACTAATACCAAATGGCTTTACTTATATGACAAATAAATTGAAAGGTCAAACAGAAGGAAACTCCAGAAATTTGAATATAGAATTGAGGGTCCCATAGAGGCAGGAGAGGGTAGAAAACAGGCAGAGCAGAAAGCCCAATGGATTACGGTGGACGGAGTATGGGTTCCTTGGTTGTAATTGTAGTTGTGGTGTGGTACCATACATCTGAAGAGGTACGATTCTATACCCCTGAGTCATGTATGGTGTTATAAGTGTTACTTCGGTAAAAAGGAAAACAGGGCCCTCCCTGGTGGTGCTGCGGGTTAAAGCACTGCACTGAGAAGCTGAACCCACTTCCGCATGAGTTCGATCCCGCCTGCCCTGGAGGTGACCACATGGCGTGGCAGACCTCTCCTGACCCGCCTGCTGCTCCCCTCAGCAGAGTAATTCGTTGATCTGCCTGTTCTGCTCCCCACTCTGTCTCTGGTGAAGCCTCTCACCGCCCCTGAGCCTCTGGCCTGTACCCCAGTTCTGTATGCACAGATAAATAAATCTTTTTCTTAAAAAAAAAGGAAAACATACAAAAAATATTATCATTGCTTTTGCTAGTCTGTTTTAAATATGCCACTGTATGTTTTTTCTTTGCTAAAACATACAATGTTTATTCAAAATTTGATGTCTACCTCTAACACTTAACACTTAGAAAAAGTTTCAAAAGTAATATAAAGAATTCCTACATACCCTTTTATCCAGAATCATCAAAATTAATATTTTGACTTTTTAATCTTTATTGTTCTATCAAATGATTTTTCCTCTGAACCAGTTGAGGGAAATTACAGCTATATCATATCTCCACAACCCTAAGTAATTGTGTACATTTCCTAAAACCAAAGTATAAATATCAAAATTAGGAAATTGATAATACTGTTAGCTAATCAATACATTGTATGGGTTTCTCCTACTGTGTAAAAATAGAACATTTCTATGAAAACTTTAAATTAAATGGCATGGATTAAAGAAGCAATACCATAGCAAATGGGGGAAACTGGGGTTCCCACTCTCCCCAAAAGCTGATCAAATCAAATTAAAAAATAAAACTAAAATAATAACATATATCAAAAGCTGAATAATTGACCATTACATATTTAGTGCAACTGAAGCAAGACTTAGCACCTCTCTGAATGTACAGCCTGTGGTTCAAGGATAATCAGGGATAGAAACAGCCTGCTTTATTTGGCTAATGCAAAACCCTAGGCTTACCTCAGATCAGGACGGGACTGAATGTACAGCATGAGCATATGAATTGTTACCAAGCTGGCCAAGTACTTTTCATGTGCACTAAAGATGGAAAACCTCAGTCCTACATACTCATATATTTTGAACCTCATGCCTCTTTTGATTCCCCCTATACCTTATCCAAGGCAGCCTTCAAGAGATTTTAATTTCAGTAACCTTCAGAATTGTCTCCAGTCTCAGTGAAACAATTCTCCTGAACTGCAATAATTTTATTTTTTTGTTATTTATTTCCTTAAAATAAGAAAGTGTACTTTGAAGAATCATTTTACACTATGTACATAATGAGCATTTGTTAGTATACAATTTAATATAAACTTTTTTAAATGTATACACTCACAAACATGTCATCACAATCACAGTATTAAATAAATGTATGACACCCAAAGTTTTCCTTATGCTTCTTTGAATTCCTCTGTGTTGTCTCCCTATCCCATTTCGAGACACTCAGTAATCTTAAAATTTAGCTGAATAGGTGGTAGGTTTGTAACTTTTCTTATACTTTAATCTTAATTTTGTTTTACTGTTTCTATTATAGATGTCTGAATGTTTACTAAGAGTAAATCAGTGTTTCGTTTTGTTCTGTATTTCCCCAGAGTTTTTAACTATGTCTAATATATATTATGTCCCTAGTAAGTTTTATTGAGGAGCAAATTAATGAGTAGACAGTTATGAAAATTCATTATACAAAGAAACAGTAAGTGAATACTAATAGCATAGAAGCACAGATTTTGGATATTTGATTAGGTTCAACAATAGCACTGAGGATAAAAGCTGACCAGTAAACTGTTCTATATACAAATAATATGTATGTAATTATAATAAGTGCTTAGTTAAACATTATAATGACAAAAATAGTGATACTTCTGGTATATAAAAAAGGGAGATAGAAGTCTGAATTTAGATCAGGCTTTAACTTAATTAATTTGCACATGGTTCCTAGTATTACTCAATCTAATGGCCATTTTTTAAAAAAGATTTATTTATTTTTGCATACAGAACTGGGGTACATGCCAGAGGTGCAGGGGCAGTGCGAGGATTTGCCAGAGAGTGGGGAGCAAAACAGGCCAACTGATGAAGGGAGCAGTGGGAGGTTCAAGAGAGGTCTGCCATGCCATGTGGATCACCTCCATGACAGGGATTGAACTCATGCTGAAGTGGCTTTAGCTTCATAGTGCTGCGGTTTAACCCACTGCACCACCAGGGAGGGCCCTCAACAGCCTTTTGAAGGCACACACATCCTCCAAATATTTGAGAAAATGCCAAGTACACAAAACCAAATTAGTATTCAAAAAGATAACAGGAGAATGAAACTAAATTTTAAGTATCATTTATCCCTGCACACACTTTTAATGTAAATGAGGGCATTGCATTATCAAGAATTAGTCGAGAAAGTGGCAAATACAATGTTTAAAGACAAGGGTGGGGTTGTTAAATACAATGTTATTCCTGACAATTAACAGGAGCCTAGTTCGGTTTAAAAAGCTAGTGTATCTTGCATGATTCTGTATACAAAATGATCTTAACATGTCTCTCTTATTTTCTAGAACAGCTTTAGACATTTAATGAAAAACATTTGAATATGAAATCTTTCCCCACCATTTTCCACAATTCACTTTCTTCACTTAAATGCAGTTTAAACTACGACTTTCATTATTCATTCTTTGGGTACCTCTAATGTTGGAAAATTGATAAGTATGTAAACAGTTAATAGATAAGTTTTTGTTGTTGTTGTTAAAAATACAGATGGAAGATAGAAATTCTGTGCTTTCTGAGTACAGAAGGATGAAATCTTTAACAAGGTGAGTACTAGGAATGAAATCAGCAAGAAAGCAGTGTTTGAAGAAGTAAGATTTGAGATGTCAATGACAACAAAAAATGCATACCGTAAGTGTTGTAAGCACAGGTCATACAAAAAAAGTTAAGGAAGGGATATATTCATCATATTGTACTTGGGTTGATATGAGAGAATAGTCACAGATAATGAGACAGTAGGAACTGCAGATTGTAGAAAGCCTAAATCTAAAACTGACGATGTGTATCTGATGTAATTAAATTATACAAAATACTACATGTGAACCTGGTCAAACATCATTTCAAGATCATGCCACTGTCCATTTTCATCAATAAAATACTTGATTTCTCAACAAAAAATATATTAAAAAGATAAATTTACACCACCAAAACATTACTTTCAAAATTATAATAATGGAGAAATTATGTACTAGAGAATGTTGACAGTTGCAGTATATAGGTATAATGTAAGCCTATTTAATTTTTTCAAGAAAATATCTCTGTGAATTTTTTTTTAATATTTATTTATTTATTCATACAGAACTGGGGTACAGGTCAGAGATGTGGCGGGTGAGAGGATTCACCAGGGACAGAGTGGGGAGCAGAACAGGAAGATCGATGAAGTACACTGCTGAGGGGAGCAGCGGGCGGGTCAGGAGAGGTCACGCCATGTGGTCACCTCCGGGGCAGGCGGGTATCGAACTCATGCGGAAGTAGCTTTAGCTTCTTAGTGCTGTGCTTTAACCCACTGCGCCACCAGGGAGAGCCCCCCCTAAATAGTATTTTTAAAAATTCACATAGAGGCCCTCCCTGGTGGCGCAGTGGGTTAAAGCACTGCATTATGAAGCTCACTAAGCCTCGGCAGTACCAGTTCAATCTCCCGCCAGGGAGCTGACCCACATGGTGTGACAGACCTCTCCTATCCCGCCCGCTGTCCCCTCAGCCCTTCAGCAGTGCATTTCAGTACAACTGTCTATTCCACTCCCCATTCTGTTTCTGATGAATCCTCTCATACCCCCACACCTCTATCCAGTTCTGTATTCATGAACAAATAAAAATTTAAAAAATAAGCTGTAAGTGGAGAAACTCAAAAAAGAAAAACAATTTCCACAGGTATCCAGTTCTGCTGAGACCCAAAAATGGATTTTAGTTAAGGTCAAATTTATGTCAGGTTAAGAAAGAAATATTTAGGGCTTTGGCAGACTTTTAACCTATAACATAATTGCCCATATCCCTTTAATATCATGGAATGGAGTGCAGATATAATAATTTTAAACATTAAATAATTAATTTTAATTACTAGTTATTCTGACATATAATATTCTTCTAAAAATGTACACTTTAATGGTGTAAACCAGAAAATATCACACCCTATACTAAAAATGCCTGTCAAAAATCAATATGCTTATATCTATCTATCTATCTATCTATCTATCTATCTATCTATCTATCTATATATAGGTATGTAAATATATCTATATCTATCTCTCTCTATATATATATGTATATATCTACATATATATATTTTTCTCAATACAGAGAAGAACACCTGTGAATAACCATGGAAGCAAGGTCAGCCACAAAATGTACAAAGATCCCTCTTTTTTCTGCAGGTATAGCAAAATGCAATTTTACCTTTTTAATGTTGGTCTGAAAAATGCCACAACTCCTAGGAAACTGTAACTGCAAAGCATCAGTTCACCAATCATTAGCCTCTGCAACTGTCAGCCACAGACACTCAACAGGCCTGCAGCTTTATGTGGCATAAAGGTTAATATTGAATCCTTAGGTAAAATTTGAAAATGTTCTTGATCTTTAAAAGCCATGGGGAAACTAATAAAGTTTCAGCATGGAATTTTGACTCAGCTCAACCTTATGATAAGTGGAATAATAGTTCAAATTTCTAGTGACTAAAAACTAATAAGAAAGCATATGTGTGCATGTGTTTGTACGTATAAACATATCTATAAAGTATGCATATATCCATAATACATGCGTAGCTATTATATATGAATATGTTCTTATGGGGCAATGTGTGATAGGTAATAATTTTCACATACAATGTTTTAAGAAACAGCTACATATTTTCTTCTCTGTTCTCATTTGCTTCTAAATATTTTTCTAATCTGCTAGCATTCCAACAAAATCTTGAAAGTCATGAGAACACATAAACATGTACAATTCCACTAGTTTATTAATTAAGAGTGAAATTATGGAGTTTAAATATTTTTCCAATTCAATTTACAAATTTAAGAACTTTTTTGCTTGAGTCCCCATGTTATGCTATATTTAAAGAAGGAAGGTAGAAATAAAAGGTGAAATCAACAAAGCGTGGAAAGTTTGATCCAGTATATCATATCTGGCTGCAAGACAAAGCAACAAAAATCTCCAAGGCTTACTGAAAGGTAAAACAACTTGAAAAGACAAAGCAGTCAGCAGAATTAGACATAGCAGGGATGTTGGAAGTATAAGAACAAGAATTTCAAACAAATATTATGAAGATTCTAGTGATATAATAAACAAAGTAGACAGCATTGTATACAAAAAACAGATGGCCAATAAAATAAAAGTTGAAAATGCTAAGAAAAAGCCAGGAAGGATTCCATAGATGAACAACAATAAAACTGAAATCAGCAATGCTTTTGATTATCTCATTAATATACTAGATAAAGTGGGGGGTGGGGGGAATCACTGAGACTGATAATTCAATTAAAAAAAACAGGAAAAAATAAAATCAAGGAGGTTAAGACTGGGGGTGGAGATAGCATATCTAAGGACTATGGAAAAGTATTAAAAAAAAAAAAAAAAAAGGTAAGACACCTAACCACAATTTTTGAAGCACAGAGATCACCATGCAGGATAAATACCAAAAATTAACCTTAAACCATACTTCTCAGCACAGCTCTTTAGATCTTACATTTGCTTCCTTTTCCCCCATAGATTACCAACACTATAGCCCTATGATTAGGTGTCTGTAAGCTTAATGTCTTTGGACTATGAACTTGACAAGTTTTTCTTAGTTTTTGGCCTTCTTGGGACAGAATATCTAGAATGGGTTCAAGATGGGCATTTTCTTGAGAAGTCAAGAGCTGACTAGAGTTGGGAATTTTCCTTTTCCAGATCAGTTAGGCCCCAGTTAGAGTGCTGAGGGCAGGTCTTGTTAACTCCAGAGTGTTCCTGGTACTTTCCAAAATATTTATTTTTCCTCTTCCTCAGATGGTAGAATGGGGAGATTCTCTACCCCCCGCAGACTTCACTGTGAGAACTGCTCAATATCCTAGAGGGAAAATTTACAAAAAACACATGGATGGTCTCTAAATTTTTCTTACTTTTAATTGATCTAAGAGATAAGGTTTTGTTCAAAATAAAATATACTACATATTAAACAGAGACATGGATAAGCTGCTGTGCAAAGACTGGCAGCCAAATTGCTTGACTCTTAATTTGGAGGGACAGTGGGGTTTGGCCTGCTGAGCCTTCAGCTTATCCATGGCATCAGTGGCATGTGACTTGCCTCCCTCTTGTGGACTAGTCAAATATAAAGCCACATATGGATCAATTCCTTCTAAGAGAAAACTGGAATCAGTTGTGTGACACAAGTAGGCAACTGAAAGTGCCCACATCAAAACAAGCTGGAAATCACACTCACATCACAGTTACTACTCCTGGCACAACTCTTTCCAACTAGCAAAGCTCCCCCAACTTCTAGCTTCTTGAGTGAAGGGGTTGGATCACACTCACATAGCTGCCCAATTTTTATGGCTGCTGTGCAAAGACTGGCAGCCAAATTGCTTGACTCTTAATTTGGAGGGACAGTGGGGTTTGGCCTGCTAAGCCTTCAGGACCATAATAAGCAGAAAGGCAGTTTTAAAGAGGCAGTGGGAACTTCCCAGTTGCTTTCTCCCCGGGTTAAGCAAGGATGATAAGCAACTATGGCCAACCCCCCATTTCTCCCAGGGGAGAATACAGCATGCTCTCCCAGGTGTAACCCAGAGTCAGGCTTCTAATCCAGTCCACAAGTGGTTGCTGAATGGGGTCTTTCTAGTATCTGAAAATGTGAGTGGTCACTTCCACTGCTCTCCCCTAATTCATTACACAAGAAAGCCAAGTCGTCAACTTCTCCCTTGAAGGAGCTTGTCTATATTCCGGTGTCCGAACTTTTACAGCTGCTATCTGGGTTATGAGCTTCTAAATACTAAGTACCTATCTCTGACAGTCCATGGGGCTCTTCAGATAAGAGTTCTCCTGAAAAACATTAAATAAATAGGCCATTTTTAAAAAATAGGTGAGCACATTTTAAAGCTAGCCCCAAAGTTCTGTGTAGAGCAGACAAAAAAAATCTCCCACTTTCTCTCTGGGTCATGTCTGCTGCATTATTTTAAGTTGTTGTTTAATGGCCAGTTTTCTAATGTGCCTGCATCTAGAAATTGACAGAGCAACATTAGTTTTTCAGGAGCCTATTCAGGCTAGAATTTCCTGAGCCATCTTTGTCCCCTGAATGCAATAGTAATAAAACCAAAAATCTCCAGCTTCTCCCTGAAAGGAGACTGTCTACACATCTAGTCCTTCAATTTATACGGCTGCCACTCAGTCCCTAAAAGACTAACTTTTGGAGGTGACAAACTAGCATTTGGAGGTTTTTGCGAGCACAGAGAAGAGTTGGTTCCCTATAGGCACACCAGCAGCTATTGCCCCTGGCTCAGTAGAGAACCACAATAACACTCAGCTATCATTTTCTCCCCATAAGGAATAGACATAGATCTAATGTCTTAACTTTCTGAGCTATTACCTGAAGGTTGGGCTTCCAATTAAGCTGAATTTTGGAGCTGTTAGGGCAGGCAATTAGCAGTCCCCTTGAGGCCAGGATGGGTGTGTGGGCATTTCTTCCGCCTTTCGGGCACTAATAGGACTCAGCACACTGAAAGCTCCTGGGAGCCAACTGCAGCAATACAACCTCAGTAACGCAGTAACATTAAGTTTTCTACAAAATCCTGTGTAGAATCACTTTCTAAAAAGAGAACATTGGGCTACATATATTGAATCTATGTCATTTTTATATTTATCTGATGTACTTTCTATGGGCTTCAATGATTATCCAAGACATACTTGGAAAAAGCAGAGGGAAGTAGCTAAATATTCTAAATTAGGCATCAGTGGTTATAATTATATTAAATGCTGTTGCAGGCCCATTAGCCTTTTCTTTTCTTTCTTTTTCTTTTCTTGTTTTTTTTTTTTTTTTTTAGATTTATTTATTTATTCATACAGAACTGGGGTACAGGCCAGAGATGCGGAGGATGAGAAGATTCACCAGAGACAGAGCAGGGAGCAGAACAGGCAGATTGAAGAAGTACACTGCTGAGGGGAGCAGCGGGCAGGTCAGGAGAGGTCTGCCACGCCATGTGGAACTCCTCCAGGGCAGGCGGGAATCGAACTCAAGAGGAAGTGGCTTATGCCTCTTAGTGTTGTGCTTTAATCTGCTGCGCCACCAGAGAGGGCCCAGCCTTTTCTTTTTAAGTTAAATTAATAAAGGGATAGGAAGAGTATTTCTGCTATGGGCAACAAGCTATTAAAATATTCTGACCTGGCCAAACTTATCCCAATCACATAATTCAATTTCCTGACTTAGAATCCCCTGTCATCTTGGTTCCTCCAATCTCACAAAGTGGCCATATGCCCTCTTTGACATCTCTGTTATTCCTGGTTTCCACCTTAACTTTCTTCAGCATTTACACGTTGCCAGGTGACGTTGTGATGTTTCTGTGCTCATTATTTTTTATGCAAATTGTCATAACTATTTAGCTAATTTCCATGGTTCTAGTGTGCCTAACAAACTTTTTTTTTTATTAACCCATCATGCAGTTCTCTTTCTACAACATAAACCTGATCCTCTGAATTTGTTTGTTCTTAAAAATTAGATGGGTGATGTTATTTTTTTCTGAAGGGACACATTTTAATAATAGTATGTTTTTCTGAAGATCATTTGAGTAAATTCTCTGTAAAATCTTCCTTCCCTACTTTTAGCATCTTGAATCTGTTTTGTACATGATGAAAACAACAAATCCCTATGCATAATTTATGGGAGTTGTAAGAGAGATTAGGACTGGAGATGGAGGATGTTATACTACTTAGTTAACATGAGTTATATAAACTGTGTATGAGGTCACATAGGAGGATATATAAAAAGGGTAGCAAATGGATACATCTGAAATTTTAAGACGGTTCTGGTGGACTTTGTGAACTATCTTTTAATACTCATCCTCCTCTTCTTTCCAATAACAGTTTCCCATAATAAATTTCAACAAGGTACTTGCATACTCAGATAAAAACTACATTTCTCAGTCTCTTTTGCATTAAGTATGGACATGTAACCAAATTATTACCAGGAGGATGTAAGTAGAAAGGATATGTGCAATTTCCACACAGCTTTAAATAAAATGAAATTTGCCTTCCTTTTTATGTTCTCACTCTTTCCCACTAACTGAAATTGGAAAGACTTGTAATTATGACAAGACACAGATATGGAAAAATATTAAAAAAAAAAACTGATTAGTTGGATATCCCCTTGGAAGACCTGCCCTATCCCCTGGGACCACCACCATCATCTGAACTGTTCTATAGAGAAACAAACACACAACTTGCTTGAGCCAATGTATTCACCATTCCACTAGAACAAGATTGCCTGAATGCATTCATTCTACTAAAAGTATCATTCACATGGAAAAGAAAAATTGACGCAGATCTAAGCATTCAGAAAAATATAAGAAATCAAATTAAAATGTTCCATGGAAATCAACAGAGAAAAGAATTTTAACTAAGGGAACAGTGGTTATTAGTACCAAATAATGAGGAAAGATAGTGCATGAGATTAAGCATTGCAAATATAAATTCGAATATTGGAAAGGTTAAAAATTGAGGATCCCATTAAAGAGGGAAAACTCTGGATATCACAGTATGATGAATCTGGTAGGCATAGTGCAATTACAACCAATCAATCATAATCATTTATTATTATGTCCTTAGCATTGCTTATTTTCAACTTACTATTAAACTGAAGGGAAATTATCGCTTGATTAAGACCAACCAGTCATTTCCCGCAATTTTTGAACCCACAGCAATTTTTGTGATTTGACTTAGCTCACAATCTTTCCCTGATGTGTAATACACAGTCTTCTCCTAAAAATACTCCAAACAGAACAAGCATTTATATCTTCTAAGAGTTAAGAGAATGTAAAAAGAAACTTGGAATAGTTTTCCTTTTCTAGAACAAAATGAAGTTCCAGGGATACCTATGAAGAAACAGGAAGATCAGGGTTTGATTCTGTCTAGAGAATAAAGGAGCTTCTTGAATTAATTAATTAATTGGGAGGGTAGAATATATATAAAAGCTTGTTCAAAAGGGAACTTTAACACAAAATAAACACTGGAATGCATTTTTTCAAATTTTGTATGTTTGTCTGTATTTTTTATATTTCTATTTATATTTTATAATTTCAAGGTAATCATGTTCTCTCCTCTCCAAATTCCTTATATCACCAATATAGGCTTAGCATACGTGTGAATACTTATGCAGGATTCTCTACACAAAAGTTTTATAGGCTCTAGTAAAAGATATTTCCTTCACATATAGGTGTGAGTTGTATGAGGTCTACAAATTGGTTAGGACCAGATCAGAGTCTTGGTGTAAATTTTTTCAAATACATTTTCTGTCAAATAATCTATAGTGTTTTAAGGTACAGCTCACAGGATAAATATTTTTTTATATAAATTCAAGTACTTCTTTCTGAAAAAGTCAGTTTCTCTTTATGAAATAACTTGCCAATTTCTTAGAAACAAAGTAAGAGTGTTTTTGACAAGTGCATCTTAAATTATCAAGAGTGTTTAGATCCTAATTAATAAAGCTATTACATTTGACATCATCACTGCATGAATGCCAATTAATATAATACTAATTAACACAATGGCAATTAACACACATGATAATAATGGTTTACTCATTTAGAATAAATTAACAGTGTTATTTATTAATCACTTGTTGCATATATATAAAATTAGTAATATTAATTAGTGGAAAACTTATGACATCTATTTATGATATATGTAGTTTTATCTATCATTTATCTATTATCTATCTTTCTATTTACTATCTATCTCTGGCCTTAAAATAAATCTGCATAATTAGAAAGCAAGTTTTGATCCTAGACCCAAAACTCGGGAAGGAAGAGCACATGGGAATATGGTGATGACAGGGGTGAATTCATGGATGGTGGGGAATCACAGGATGACAATCAAGATGAAAATATGTACAAAATGAAGAATGATGTAAATATGTGTGTGTGTGTGTGTAAAGAGAAAGCAAGTTTTGATATAATTTTATACAAGATGTGAATAAAAAGCTTTGGCCCAAGTTCAAATAGATAATAAGTTTGCCCTGAAGATTGCCTCATCGGTAGGAGAGCATAATTTCTGTTACTTTTATGATTTCCTATATCACAAGTCCTCTCATGTTTTACCTTGGAGTCCAGGCACCCACTGTAATGCTCATGAAGATTTGATGTCCCATGCATGATTCAACATAGGAATAAATAAAACCAAGGTATTTAATTCTACCAATAAATTTTCCTTCCACACATTTTTCTCAAATATTTTATACTCTGACCCAAGCTCATTCTCTTCTCCCAAGTCACTATTTTTTTAAAAAATATACACAAGTAGTATAATTCTATTTCCCATGTATTAACATTTTTCCATATTTTAATTAAAACACTGGTACCCCTATTTTTAATATTACTTAAAAAATGGCACCTTTGAATTTAAAAGCTGACTTGTTTAATATCACCTATAACAACTTT
This sequence comes from Condylura cristata, assembly GCF_000260355.1. Lineage (NCBI taxonomy): Eukaryota > Metazoa > Chordata > Mammalia > Eulipotyphla > Talpidae > Condylura > Condylura cristata. Next base: position 26,707,252 of record NW_004567111.1, read on the forward strand.
TGACATTTTTTATCACAAGGGAAAGTGAATACATTGTAAATGACAGCTGTGTTCAAGCTAAAAACCACTGCTATCTATCAAGAAGAAAAGTAAAAATAAAGTAGAATTTCCACAGATCTAATCTGCACATTGTAGTGAAAACTGTACTACACTGAAAATAAGCTGAACTACATACTAGCTGTAGGACTGTAATCAAGCTCTAAATACTCAGTTTTCTCAACTGTAAATTTTCTCTATATATCAGATAGTAAAATTTTATATTAAATGAGATTTTTAATACACTAAAGGTGCTTACTATGTTAGAGAAATTATCAATTTTTAAGCTTTTAAACACTCAGAAAATACATTCTAACAAAATTATAAAATATGTGCATTGAAATATCTTCAGAAAAGATGGGATTATAGGGCTCTCATAAAAAGATGAATATGTAGGACTTCACTCATAAATTCAAATTTTTTTCTTAAATACTCTAAACTGTAGATTCTAAATCCTCATTTAAAGATCCTTCTCTTCAACCTATTATCACACATCTTACTTTGTTTCTTTGAGAACATTGCCTCTTGCAAGCATCTTTACTCACTGACCTCAGCCTCATTTTTGTTTTGCCCCTCCAGAGTGCTCAAAAAGTTCCATGGAACAGAACATTTACTGAATACATATTTATGAATGAATGAATGAATGAATGAATGAATGGTTTGTGTCCTAAAAGGGGATCCAAACTTGTTTACAAATTTGTGCAATGAAACAGACAGCATTTGTATTTTACAAATACCTGAGGTGTCAATCAACACGTATTTGCTATAGTAAATGGAAAAGATATAAATTCTTCTTAAGGACCCCAGGAGACATGTGGCTCTAGGAGAAAGTGAAAGTGACTTGATATATTTTGGTAAAAGATGCATTTTTGTGTAATTTCTTTTTTTTTTGTATTGGATTTGCTAATTTTGAGACAGTTTAGATCTGCTAAGTGCCACTACTTAGGTTTTTTTTTTTTTTAAAGTAGAAATTAATGATGCCATTGCAATGGCTTCTAGCAACTACATTCTAATTGACTAGTGAAACTCTACAAATGTACATATAAGGTCTGCTTGAATAAATCAGAATATAGAAGGACACACCTTGGCGAGCACACAGAAGAAAGCCTTCACCTTACAACTTCCCACTTCCTCACAACACACATACACACACACTGGTTAGATAACAGTCAGAAAGAGTAGATGACATGCTTTTGTGATAACCGTTTCTGTCTCTATCATGCATGCTTACTAGAGAGAATTTGAAGAGGCAAGATATACATTAACACTTTATTAATGAAGAACGTATCATTTAAGAGTTATAAGTCCTAAAATGTAGTTTATCAAAAATCAAGTCTTCTATTAATATTTTATTCAACTCCATTAAAACTAATTATAATTCTTTTTAACAAAACCAAGCATGTGCTTGCTGTTATTTACTACTGTATCTATATTAGACTGGCTGCAGCAAATACCTTAGTATTTTCTTAGCTACTTGATAGCTAAACTACATATATTTAGATTTCATAATTTTCCTAGTAAGTCAACCCAATTTGTTTCTTCATTATAATCATCCATACTCATGAATTTCATCCAGTTTTCCACACATATAACCGTTTTTCTGGAACTAAAGAAATTCACTAAGAAGACCTATTAATATTTGCTCTTCAAGATGCATTATCTTTTCCTTTGCAGTCTATATTAAAGTGTGCTTTTTTTTTTTTTTTAAGAATTGTGCCTTTATATAGATGAACTATGAAACAATGTACTTCTAACTGGAAGATTTGTGCATTTTTACTTTCTATTTTTTTTAATAAACTTACTGATTTACCACATTCAAGAATCCAGTACCAGCATAAAGGCAGTGTTCTGTGTTCAAATAAGTCTTTTTTTTTTTTTAAGTAAATTATTTGGTGCTAAAACCTCATTCAGCTAATACTTTCTTCATTTGCCATACATTACAGTGAAGATTAAAATCCCATACAGTGTGCAATATAATTAAAAGTAAAGCGAGATATCAACAAAAGATATCGTACCAGAGCTAAAGAATAAATATAAAAGCTTCCAGAGAGAAACAAATAGGTCAACAACAGTAAAACAAGAGTTAAGTGGCTTCAGATTGTTCAATGTAGTACTGACCATTAAAAACAACAAAATAAAAGTTTCACAATTCTGAAGGGTCATTGCTTTATCCTAAATTTACATACCTATGCAGATATGAGTAGGTTTTTTACAAATATGAAGATGAGAAATACTTACTTGCCATCTATCCCTTTTTTGTGTGAAAAAGAGGGGGAAAATGGGGAAGAATAGTGATGAATTTAGAAGGTATTTAAGTTAGGTCATCTTTCCTTCAAAAAAATTTCCTAGAGATCAATTAGCACAGATTGGAGCAAAGACTTCTTAGAAAAAGACAGTTACTCAGTCAAAGTTTGGGAAAAAAAATAGAATGAAATTTAAAGGTAAGAAAGTAATAATACATTTAAAAACTTTGGTATAGGAAGATACTAGTATAAATACATATATGAATTTGCAGTAAACAATGTTTTCATGGTCAAATCACAAGGGTAAGTTGGTGAAAATTTAAGAGTTAAATTGCCTATAATATCATGAAGAACAGATTTTAACATTGATAAATTGAAGGGGAAAATACCTTATAAGAGGAATAGGGTTTGGAGTGTAATAATGGAAAAAGAAGAGAGGAGAGTATTATGGCTTTCATAATCATCATTTGGGAGTTGTAGCAGGCAGAATTCTGAAATGAACCCCTGTGACCCTCACCTTTAAAATACCTTCTAGGTAGATCCTATGAATATGGTGAAATATTCAGCTCATAATACTATTATATTGTGGAGAAGGAAATTTTGCATGTGTAAATTGTTTTTGGAATTGGGCAGAGGGGGGTGTTGTAAAAATTTTGACTAACATAAGAACACCTAGATTGTCTTGAACAGACTATTAATTAAGAAAATTTATTTATTTTTTTAAAAGATTTATTTATTCATACAGAACTGGGGTACAGGCCAGAGATGCGGAGGGTGAGAGGATTCACCAGAGACAGAGTGGGGAGCAGAACAGGCAGATCGACGAAGTACACTGCTGAGGGGAGCAGCGGGCGGGTCAGGAGAGGTCTGCCACACCATGTGGTCACCTCCGGGGCAGGCGGGAATCGAACTCATGCGGAAGCGGCTTTAGATTCTCAGTGCTGTGCTTTAACCCGCTGCGCCACCAGGGAGGGCCCAAGAAAATTTATTTTTAAAATGCTGCCAGTCACAGTTCAGACAAGCATGAGCGCATGACAGACAAATACTAAATCACCTTCAAGAAAGTGTAAACCACTGGCTCCACACTGCTCATAGAAATCTGGTCTTGGGGAACAAAGCTGATAAGAGCTTAGAGGGAGGCAGGATTATGTGACAAGAACAGACAGCAGATCTTTGCTATGATGGTGACAGAAAGCTCATTGAAATTGTCTATTACGTACATGGAAAGCAGAATTTGTAAGTGATGAATTTAAACATTGACCTGTGAACAATACAATTAAAGGGTGACAGGTGTGAACTGGCTTCTTTTGCAGCCTGGAGATTCCTGGTCAGCCCTAGTGAGGTTTTATGTATGAGAAGGCCTCTCTTGATTTGCATGGAGGGAAAGTGGCTGTGTTGGAACTCATCTTTCTTTTCCTTTAACACTATTGTCTCCCTCTCTTTCGGACTATAAAAGCTTCCATTTTGCATAACCCCTTGCAGTCTTTCCTTTTGCTGGAAGGGGGGCTATCCCCATTTATATATAATAAATATTCATTTTATGAACAATAAAGTCAACTAGCTCTATGAATTTGTAAGACTGTATTTGCTTTTGGTTAATATTAATATTGAGTCTCTGAATCAGAGGAAGGACAATGAGCAGTAGAGTGGGGGAAAGATTTCCTGTTCATTATCAGCAGTCTTCTTGACATGCAGTGAGACTTGGGTGAGTTTTTCAAACTTTAGTTTCTCTATCCCATACATTTTCATGTTTCATATACTTTGCTGCTGTGTTTTTTCTCATATCCAGATTCCAAAATCATGTATTTTGGCTTTTCTAAGTTGATGCGATTATGTTAGAGAAAAATTAGGAGAAGCCATCATTAGACCACTAAAATGATACCATTTTAATGAAAAACCTAAGTACTGATTTGGGATTACAGTATTAGTCCCTCATAATTATATTCATTTTAAACTCTTTTGTTGGTTAGTGTCTTGTCTTTTTCACCCAGTTCCACTTTAATAAATCATTCTACTTTCTTTGGCTTTTAAAATACAACTGAACAGAGTAAGCAGATTTTCTAATTTCCTCTGGAATGCAAGTTATGCATCCTGCTTGTTTACATTCATTTCAATCTGAGCCAAGTACTCTGTTATCTTCTGTGTGTCAATAAGTAATTCAACAAGGTCTTCTTCCTTTCCAAATTATCCACTTTAGTTGCATTTTTCATGGTAAGGACAGATTTTTTTTTTAAATGAGTCGAGAATTTAAGCCTTTTTTTAGTCATTAATTTCACACACCTTGTGATTTATTAAGGGCTCTATATTCTCTAGTAATACTGAATCTAATAATTAGGAATAAAACTTGTCTTCTGGGTTTTGTCCTATAAGCTTTACTAATGCCTTTTTTTTTTTTTCATTTAAGTGTATTGCAATTCATTTAAAAATAGTATTCAGGCTGTAAGAAGAGGCAAATATCTCTTAATATGTACACTGACTTAAATAAATTGTTATTTTAGAAATTTTATTTCTTAAATAATGCAAATAAAAATATCAGGCACTTCCTGGTGTTGCAGCATGTTAAAGCACATCACTACAAGGCTGGTGGTGGCGACTTTGGTGCAAGTTCGATCCCCGCCCCAGCCGCCACAAGTTCGATCCCCGCCCCAGCCGCCACAAGTTCGATCCCCGCCCCAGCCGCCATCCACATGGTGTGGCAGACCTCTCCTGACCTGCCTGCTGTTCCCCTGAGCAGTGCACTTCATCGGTCTGTCTGTTCTGGTGCCCACTCTGGCTATGGTGAATCCTTTCAGCACTCTGTACCTCTGGTCTGTATCTCAGTTCTGTATGAATAAATAAACATTTAAAAAAAATAAACAAATATCTTTAAATTCAGACTACTGAGGTATTTATCATCTTCCTTAATTTTTAATTTGAATATTTCTGTTCATTCTTTAGTAGTCATCTGAGATTATCAAATTTCAAAATATAGGGAGGTATCACTATTATTGTGTATATTAATAGGCATAGTCAGATTTCATTGTAACACCAAAGTAGTGGTGTTATTATCTCTTCTGCAGATGAAGAAAACAAGACAGACTGGCTGTGTCACCTTTGTAAATCTGAATTTTATTTTATGATTGAGCAGTTCTCTTGCTGTACTTCCATGTATATATGACATACTCCAACATTTAAATTACATCTCTTATGGTAAACTTTTGCTTGAATGTTAGCACATTAATTCTTTGAGTCCCGCAATTTGATGTAAAACTTACTACCTTGACTAAAGAGTAGTTAGTTCCCAGGCTTCAACTCCCAGAGAATTGGTAGTACTGAATGTGTTCTAGGCACCTGCACTCCTTATAAGCCCAACTCTGTTCTGAAAAAAAAAAAGGTCTGTGCATGCATACACTGATTTTGAAAGAATGACCTATACTTTATTGAGATAAGTGTTATGCCTCTCTAAAACTAAGCAAAAATGTCTATGAAAAATGTTTATTAAATAACACAAAGGTAGTACACTAGGAATAAAAAGTATCTTAACATTGTTAAATGCATCAAAGATCATTTGGGCTACATCAATGAACAAAATAGAGGATGTTCTAAAGCTCTAAAAGGACTGACATAATATTTATGCATGGCAATAAACTACAAACATAGTAAACACCTTATGTAACATGTTGGTGAAAAGTCTTCTCGAACAAAATTTTAAAACATGCAATTTTATAAAAAACAAAAACAAAAGTAATGTGTCTGAGGGATAGGAGTCACTTGCATTTAAAAAGAAAATCAGCAAAAGGTGTTATTTGAGCAGAAATTTTAAGGCAGTGAATGGTATGAAAATAGATTTTCAGGAGAGGGTGTTTCAGGCAGAGCAATAGCAAAAGCAGAGATGTAAACTGCACCCATGGGTGAGATTCAGTCTTATGTAACACAGGAGCCACAAAGAGTCTTTAGGGGCTGGAGTGTAGAGAAGAAAGTGTGTGTGTGGGAGGGGGGGAGGGGGGACATCAGCAATGAAGTCAAGCATTTTACCTGGGGACAAATAAACATTTTTGACTCTGAATAAAGGTTTAAACATTGAAGGGTTTCAGCAGACCTAAATTGGGTTTTAAGACATCCATCTTGTTATTCAATTTAAAATGCATTCTAGGAAAGATACCAGTATAAGCAGAGTACTCATTCAGGAGACTGCAGCATTATTACCACAATCATATGGACTTGGACTAGTTCATAAATAAGCATTTACAAATGATGCCTTGCACTTATCAGGGAAGTAGATTTGCAAAGGGTGAACTATAGTCAGTGTCTGAATATATTTGAAGTTAGCAGCAGCAGTATTTCCTAACTGTTTGGCTATGAGTTACTGAACAGGCAAGACAGACTTAGGATAGCATGAACTTTTTTTTTTTTTTCAATTTAATCATTTATGAAAATTTCTTGAATTTTGCCAGCTGAGAAAAAAGATGAACATCTTATTCTGTCACTTAATGTTTACATAAAACATACAGCTCTTTAATGTAGCTAAGACAGGTATTTTTCTCAAGTAGTTAAAGGTTGAGTAGAAGCACAGAGTTAAGTGATTTGGTTTGATAAGGTTAATAAGTGGCTCGAAAAATCTTGAAATCACATATAGTGTGTTCTTCCTACTCCATTAAAGAGCCCTTCAGTGTTTCACTATCCATGGTTATCCATTATATACCCATTTATATCCCTGACTTCAAAGCATGTGCTTTTTTTAATGACATTAATTTTAACTGCAAATCATCTATTCTCATTTAAGAGATAGAAGGCAAAACAAAAACAAAAACAAATCTCCTTGTTGATCGTTGACAATTTTTACAAATGAAGTTGTACAACTCCAAAAGTTGTACAACTTTTTATTCTTTAGCATCACACAACCAACTACAGAAGGCAACTCACTCATTGCAGTCCTCACAATTTTAAGATTTATTCTGAATGATAATAGTGAACATCAGAAGGAAGATTTTTCAGACCCAATTTAGTAGTGTAGGCAACTCTAAAAATCACTTAATGTCTTTTTTTAGACAGGAAGTTTGGCAGGAGCTTTCCTTCCCAACAACAAATTTGTCTCCTGGCAGTAGTGATTTGTAGCAGCTGCTGCAAATCAGTAATAATTTGGGATCTTTCCATTGCACAGGTGTGGAAAGCCTATCATTTAAGAGGTGTACAACCCTGCACCTCAGTTATCAGTAGTGAACAACTTGTCTAACTTTCTTCTTTATAATGTTTAATGTTATCTCTGACTTTAGAAATCCCCGCTTTTTGAGGATCAAGTAACTGGTCAGATATAAGAATCTGCAGATCCTAAGCAACTCTACTTTCACTAGGGTACAGAAAAAGGGGTTTTCTTTATCAACACATTGCTAAATTTAAGAACTGTTGGGAAGTAAAATCTGCCCCTGTTCAAGGTTACTATCTTGCAGATAACGCTTCTCCATGTTGCCATATTTCTTGACACTAGATCTCTGTAAAGGCAAGAAAGAGGTGATGGATTGTTTTTTCTTCATCCTGATATCCTTACATATATATTCCCGCCCAAATCAGAAGTCTGCTGTGACACCTTGATACTTTGGCTGAAGATCTAGAATCATGTGACTATCCTATCAGTTTATCACTTACCCTATGGAATTTTGGAAAATTTTCACAATCACACAAAACATTTTCCTTTTAATCAGTAAGCAAATTATCAATTGTTAAACTCATAAATTTATGTCTGTCAATTTCAAGTCACTGTGTCATAATGAAATCTCTACTGGTTACTCTAGTCCTCCTCATCAAACTGATCTTGAAGTTCATTGATTTAGGGATAATTTGCTTATTTTTTTTCTCTTAAGAAGTCCCAAATGATAACATTTTTTTCACTTTGTGATAGAAAAACAAGTAAATGATTACATTCTGTGCCTGTTCATTATGCTAGTCTCTTTCTGGCAACTAGTGCCAAACACTAGGTCCCTATGATGCCAATCTAATAGTTTATGCCAAGGAAGGAGAGTTTCATGGGCTGATGCTACCTAGTCCCTGAATCACAAAATTTAAAAAGATATGAAAGTAACTTTATCAGGTGCTAAATTAGCATTATTTCATTTAATGCATGTTCAGTATTCCAAAGTCAGGATTTGAATCAAGGCCAAATGAATCCAAAGATTACGTAGCTACAAATTCTATTTCTGTTTTCAAACTTAAGTCCACATAACATTATATTTTTTCTGACATTTATAATACAACTACCAAATAAAGAACCATAAACTGTAAGTGAGGGAGGGCATTATATTGTATTAGTAGAATTGGGATGACATTTTTTTTAAATGACATTTTAACATATGACTGATAAACATTATTATATCCTTTCCTTAAAATAGCAATAAACCCAATAATGATCATTTATTCTATTTCTTAGAATTCCTTGCTAGAAAGAGAAACCAAACTGATTCTCTCAGAGAACTCTGATGGCAGTGTTGATATTTACCAGCCCTGGGTAGCTCTACTTTCTTCTGTGATCCTTATGCAGCCAGCAATAAATGATCACATAGGATGCAATTAGCTATTTGGACACATATAGATACCAGTTGATATTTGTAAACATCTTTTATATTGCTGTGGTACTGCCATGAATTATTCTCTCCTGTGGTATTTAAATCACGTCCCGTATGGTTATTGACTCTGCCGTGAGCAATTCTCTCACACTGTGATTCTACAATATTCCTTGGTTGAGACTGGCAAAGATACAGAATGGCTGTAAATACTGGACAGTCCACTCTGGCAGATTTCAAAGTCAAGCATGACACGTACTAAAGTTCTCTTCCAGTTCTCACTTTAATGAGTGATATTTAAAATGATAAACAATACATTGTATTGACTTCAAATGTAGTTTTAAGTGTTATTTTAATACACAGACAAAGCAGCAAGACATATGGCTACTTATGACAAATACCTATTTTTGAGCTGTTTTCTTTTTTAAATCAGGGACATAAAATGAAGTTCCTACTCTCTTTCAACAATTGTATCCTAGTTTTTAGAATGATCTTTGCATTTTAACATTCTCCTTAATTAGATTATCTCTGTCATCTGGTAGTCTTTATTAAGAAATACTAAATTTATTAAAAATCTTCCTCAGAGTTACTTAAAAATATGTTCTTGACAAAATAAATCCCAATTACAAATCTGACTAGAAATCTAAATGAGCTCCAAAACTAAGATGATTGAATGACCTTGGAAAGTCAGTTAATTTTTCTCAGCATAACTGGTCTCAACTTTGAAGCTGTGAGGAACATCAAATGAGGTAATCTGTTGGAAAGACAGTTACCTAGCATGTCATCCAACATTAAAGCACCAGTCAAAGGTGAAGCAGCATCACTGCTGTCATCATATTCCAAAGCATTACACCTCATTATCGTTATTTAATTTAATTAATCTGCTTCTTGAAACACTTTTATTTATCACTTACTAATGATATTAAACTTTAAAAAGTTATTTTAAAATGCTTAATATGAAATGAAGGTGTGAAAATGATAAGTACTGCAATTATTTCTTCCACAATTTGTTTGATGCCAATGAAAAGATATATAATATTAGGCAAATTACTTAAGTATTATCAACTCTGTATCCTTATATAATTGAAATGAAAAGTATTATAAGAAAACCACAAACCATCTATCCTTCAGAAAGATTTTGGAAATGAAACCATTACATAACTACATAATCCTCAAATTATGTTACTTGGTTTCTCTGAACATTTTAGATGTGTGGATTTACTTTTTTTTTTTTTTTTCTTTAACACCATTATTACTTCAATTTTCTTTTCAATTCTGCTTCTTTGGGCATTCTTACTATGTAGATATTAAACTCTTTTCATTCTTCATTTTTTTGTTCTTCTCTGTTTTCTTTGTGGATAGTTCTATTAGTATGACTTCATGTTTACTAATCTTCCCTGTCATATTAAATTTTAAGTTAATTCTGTGTAGTCTGTTTTTCATCTCAGACACTGTCATTTACTTCTCTAGAATTTAACTTTGATTTTTAAAAATTCTTTTTGTACATCTTATTACATGAACATCTGTAAAACCATTAATAACTGGTTTAACATCTTAACATCCTTGACGGATAAGTTGTCACTTCTAGGTTAGCTTCACTGACTGATTATGCTCTTCATTATGTTTTCCTATATTTGCTTTTTATGCCTGATTAGATCTGACTGGATGCTAACCATTGTGCCATTATGAATTTTACCTGTTGGGCATTAATATTTTATATTTCCAAATTCCCTTTTAACTTTGAAAATGTAAATAACTTCGCTTACAAAGGAGTACATGTCTATCTTTTCAGTGCTGTGTGCTTATAAAAATATTCTGAAAATTTAGTCTAGCAACAAGATGTGCAAAAAGATGTGAGGATTTTGTGAAGAATTGTCTCTTAACACCTATTCTTTGCTGGCCAGTCTGCATAGCTTATTAAGAAGGCATAAAAATAAACTTTGAGGAGGTTTACAGTTGAGTTTTTTAAAGTTAGGAATATAACAATGACGTCAACTCTAAACTAAATATAACATAATTACAATGGCCACAGCATTTCTTTATCTGTTGGTTGTGTGTACACTCAGGTCTTAGTAAGATAATATGAATCAATGTATGACTACTTAGTAACTCTAGATTATTTACTAATCCTAACTCTAGAGTTATCTAACAGATTAGAGTATCTAGTAAAACTGTACTCTATATCAGATTCCACTATGAGTCTACTTTTAAAATTATTTTACCTTAAATTATTTTACCTTAAAACAAATGCATCAGAATAATTATGCAAAATATTTATATAATTAAGCCATAACTGAACAAAAGGAAAGCAACCTAGTAACACTGGTGAATTTCAAAGGGAGAGGAAAACTAACCTTAGATTTCCAAACTAATTTCAGTGTGAATACATTGTGACTTACCCACACCAACAAAGGATTGAACTCAGCAGGGTGTCTGAGGATTCAATTGTGATGCTATCTAACCAGAGATAGCATAAAATTCCATAGGTGAAGGGCTAAATCTCCCAGGAAGACTCTCCACATTCCACATTCGATGAGTTGCAAATTTCAGGCTATTAGTATGCTTCTGACCAAACTGGCTACAAATTGGGATTTCCAAGGATCCCTTTGTCAGGTTCTACTACTTTACTAGAATGTCATATAAAACTCAGGAAACTGTTTCCTCACTAGATAACCAGTTTCTGATGGTGGGTATTTGCAAAGAAACAGGGCAAGGTCCAAGAACAAAGGAGGATCTGATCTTGTGAGGTCTGGCAAGGCAGCACAAGGAAGTACTCTGGTTTCCTAACTTTTAAGGGATCATTCCACCCCTCATAGTTTTAGACTCCACATCATCTCCACACTAAAGAGACCTCAGGCATCAAGAATTACAAGTTCTAGCATACCATGAACTGTACTTCCTGAATGGGGCTGGGAAGGAGAAAGGTATATATATATATAAAGGGATGTAATAGTTCTGCAAAAGAGACTTGGAGAAGACATGCACAGGAAAGACATTAAAGAGTTGAAAGAAATACTTGAAAGAGAGATGTGGGTGAGAGAATGTGGAGAGGCTGGGAATGCTCCTTGGCAGTGACAATGGTAATATTCTCTCAGTGTGACATATTTTGCATTTCTCTATTTTCTAGCTTACTGGGACTTGCTTAATTCCACAATCATGGGCCCCTTCCAGAAGTGTACCTTATACACTGTGGCAAGCTTTCAGGCCCAAGTGGCCCACTTTGGGATTGAGCCTACTAGGCAGGGCATTTGTCCTTGAGAGGATGGATAATATAGGAACTTTAATGGGATCTATTACTCAAAACACTTTCTTCTTTCTTCTTTTCTTTTCATGCATACTATTTCCATTATAAATCTAAAAACATGCTTCCTTTGCCTTCGTGTACACAGACAGCAGGATCCTTTTGACACTGTGCACCCCTTAGCAGCTTAGAGTCCCTTGGTGCACTAATTCAAATGCTAACCCAATTTGGAAACTAGTCAATACTTTCTGTTTTGAATCTTTATGGGACTTCATTATTTTAGACATGATTGACTTAATCAGTGCTCATTGAGAATTGTATTCCACCTTTAGACCCACTTCCCTCCCAGAACATCAGAGGCAGGACTAAAAATCCCACCTTCTTTGATAATTAGTTTCCAAAAAAAAAAAAAAACAAAAAACTTTAAACATGCTTAAAATTCATCTTCATTAACATAGCAAGAGATTGTTTTAACACTCTTTTGGGAAGTGTGAGCCAGGAACTGGATGAAGATCATATATATATATTTTACATTTTGGTCCTATATGTGTGTGTGTGTGTGTGTGTATACATTTGGTCATATATATATATATATATATATATATATATATATATATGTGTGTGTGTGTGTGTGTGTGTGTGTGTGTGTGTGTATGTGTGTATGTATATATATATGTGTGTGTATATATATATATACACATATACACACACACATTTTGGTCATTTCCTATAAATTGCAATATTGCAAAAACTGAAACTTGCCTCTTTGCCAAAAAGAACAGTGACTTGAATTAGCAAGACTGATATTGAGGGCATGTAAGGTAAGAAGTAGCACATGGGGCTCACATCAGAGTAAGGGTGCTGCTGTCTCCTGTTAGAAAGAACATTGTGTCTCTGAAGGTTTACACTCAAAGACACAAACGCTGAGGAATTACAGCATCATTCAGCATATACAGTGTTTCATCCTCCTGGTCTACTCTGCAGAGATGACAAAATTGCCATGACACAATGAAAGACATAGAAAGCTATTCTGGATTAAGGGAGGTACTTTAGGTCCAACTTATGTTTAGTAGTAGGTGGCAAAAATTTCAAGTCTTTCTGAAGTATTTTTATGTGATATTTAAAAAAAAATTAAGAAATTCTTCATGACACTTCAATATTCTGACAAAACAACTTCAGATTAAACAGAAATGAAAGGAGGTTTATAAAGCATCTCTTCATATCAGTGATAAGAGTAAAATATCTCAATAGTAACAGAAAAACTGAAGAAGATATAGGAGTGCTATAGTGAACAATCCAGAGAACTGGGCAGCAGCAAGGAAAATGATGCAGCTGGATGACAGCAGCTTAAATGACTTTTAAGAGAGACCTGAGGCAGAACAACCTGCAGGGTAAAGATAATCAAATATTCAAGTTCGGGGTAAATTATATTAAAATGTGGATAAAAGTCTGCATGCATTGGAAAGCCAAGAGAATAAGAAAGTTTTGGATATCAACCTTGGTGAGAGTTCAAAGTGGAAACAAATTGAAAAAAGAGTGTTATGATTTCATTAATGTATGTATGCATTTATGTACTGTGCATACTTATGTAGTTATTTGGGCTAAGCTATTGCTAAAAACAATGGTCAACATTAAAAAAATACAAATTTTTATTGCCTAGTACATTAAGATGTACTGAGGGATAAAAAATAAAGTCAAATTATTTAAATTATTTAAATGTTTACAATTTATAAAATGTTTTAATATAAATAATTTTAAATTTAGGCTAACATGAGTTAGAAAGAAGAAACTACAGTATTGTGAAATATTCCTCAACTTCACATAATTTCGATGTGGCAATAGAATTGGCTGGAATTAGGATTTACATATCACAAATTCAGTGTTTTTTTCCAAGTGTACAAAAAAACATTGAAATAAAACACAATTAAAAACTTTTCATATTTCTAATATCACAGAAAGAAACTTGATATATTCTACTTGAATCTTAATTATCTAGAAGCTGTATTCTTTGCTATGATAGGAGAGAAATTAACTGATAGAAAACTTTTCTTTTACAATCTTGTTTTACATATATATAAATATATATACTCTGCTTCATATTTTGATTCAACACTCATGAGTACATAATTTCATTTCAAGGTCAGATTGAAAGACGTACCCGAGCAAAATTTCAAGAATACAAGTTGAATTTCGTCTTTTAATTTTAGAAGAGGTTAAAATATCTAATATCACACTTAGAGCAAACATATCTTAAGTATGGCATATTTCAGATCTTTCAGGGCACCTACCTTCTGACAAATTGCACAGGTTCTTATTGAGGATGATTGTCAGGGCACTATTTCAATGCAATGAATCTTAATGATGCTACCATTGATTAATTGCTTGCCTAATTGTGAAAACTGAATTAAATAAATTAGGAGCAAGAAAAATCAATTTGTCAGCCTCATAGCCCAATTAAGTTATAAGGTTGACAAATACAGTTTCCAAGTTTAGGAAAAAATCTTCAAAATGTCTCTTTGTAAGCCCCAACTTTTATTTAATTAGGTAGCAAGTTAAATTTCCTTCACAAAGTAGTACTTACTATAAAAAAAAAAAATTCAACTTGATTCTTCTTTTTAGCACAAGGATCAATCATTCAGTTTCTCAGATATAATCTTTTTCACAGTTCATCCATTATTATTCAAATTTAACTTTCTCCTTTTCCCCTCAAAATTTAGTGTTTCAAATTTAAAGTCTTGATGAATACTTTGGCTAATTGGCCTTTTACATGATCCAGTGTCTATATATTCCCTTACTCTGTAAGTTCTACTGTTGAGTCAACTTTCCAGCTATCAGCTTAGGGTCTTAGGAACAAAGACCAGTTTTACTGCTTTGTTCTTCTATATACAACAAATGCCATTGTTCAGTTGTCAAAATTATTCTTCCTAACATACTGATCATTTCTATACTCCTTATAGTCTCATTCAAACTTCAAGAGTGATTAAAATAACGTCACAGATCAATGTTTATATTATGCCTATTGTTCTAGGAACTTTACATGTAACGATTCATTTAATACTCATAACAACCTTATAAAATGAGTATAATCATTTGCACTATTTTCCTCATGATAAACTAAAGAGTGGAAAGGTTAATGTACAATTGGCAAAAGGCAAAACATAATTTCAAATACTTCCATCTGGGCTAGTTGGACTTTCATGGGCCATCGGCACTTTTGTTTCTTTTATGGAAAAAATATATATAGAAATTATGTTTTACTATTGCCATGATATTACGAAAATTATGATGATGATTTTCTTTAATACAAGCTCATTTTTCTCTTAGCTTTATAAGAAATGAAAACGTGGCCATCCCTGGTGACACAAGGGGTTACATCTCAGCACTATCAAGCTATTGACTCTGCTGCATGAGTTCATTGTCCGGCCAGGGAGCTGACCCACATGGTACAGTGAACCTCTTGTGTTGTGCTTCCTGATCAACAGAGCACTTCTGTAGATTCGCCTGTTGTGCTCTATGCTCTGTCTTTGGTGAAACTTACTGCCAGCACCTCTGGCCTGCATCCAGCCCTTGTTATGGATAAGTAAATTAAAGTAAATCTTAAAAAAAAAAAAAAGAAATAAAAACTCTTCTGTAGTCTTTAAAGTCCTGGGTTTTCTGCAAATGTGCCTAATGTATATCAGTCCTGCCCACTAGTCTGATGCCATTTGAGTCTCATAAGCACAGTGTGTAATGTATCCCTGATCTCTTTTGTCTTAAACTTCCAATGTCATCTTTAAAATGATGTTTTAACTTTGCTTTTTTTTTAATGGTATTAATATCATTAGGCTTCATGATATAGTAAATCTGACAGAACCTTATTTTCTACAATAAATCACTGATTTCTTTAGGGTTAAAACTATTAAGATACCATGGATAACACTGACATCATGGTGTCTCACATTTATTGAGTTTCAATAAATAAATAAATGTGATACTTTTTTGACAAAGTAATAAATACCAAGTCACTATTAAACACATCTACTATTTCAATCCTACTAATTTAATTTCAATTCAAAATATTATTATATTATCAAACAAATTAAAGGCCCACAAATTATTTTGTAATTTCTCCCTCAGGTTACATCTTTCCATCTTATATAGTATCACTATCTATAAACCTTAAAATTTTCAATTAAGGATTCAGATATCTCTAATATTTTTGTGGACTTACTCCAAGAGAACTTTTCTGAATGTTTGAAATTTCCTATGCATTTGATATGTATAATAGCATTGTAAATTCTTTAAGAAAATTTCACAGCAACTTTATATTAAGGTCATATTTCTACATTTTAAAAGATGGCATGTTCCTGAAAATCATTTAAAATAAGCATCTGCCTTTTCTACTTTAAGCACTCCTAAATCTTCTTAAGTATTTAGCTTATTCCTATTCTGTCTTTATAAGAGTTCATATTTATATGGTACTCAAGATACCACATTTGATACTCAGCTTCAATATGAACCAGTCCAATCATTTGTTAAATAGATTTAATGCTAGCCTTGCAAATTAATTACTGATACATGGTTACAGGTATTTCTTTTTCCAGACATATTCAAAGCTTGGTAGAAAATACTGGATATTAGAAAAATCTTTTCAAATACTAGACATTTCTTTAAGAGGTTTTTGCAAGTATTTTATACTCAGAGAAGCAAACACATGTATCTGCTTAACATTGACTATTTTTCCACTTTGCCTACCAGCAGTCACTTAAGTTCCCTGTGTTTATAGCATCAACAGCATGCATTTTTTCCAAAGTTAAGAATTGTGTAAGATCAACTTTCTATCACTACAATTAGCATATCCCTTAAATGATCAATTTTTGCTTCAGTGGAGATATGCCAATTAAAATTTTACTGTACTTTTTTTTACATGCATACTCAGCTCATATCTCAACTTCCATAAACCACTCATGAAATACAAGAATTTTCAGACTCAATTAAATCCTTTTTTGCTTCATTAAGTATAAATACATTACCCAATTTCAGTTAAGTTTTATGGATATTTTTAACTGGCTTAGCCTTTGTTAGTTGGAATCAGAATAGTCTTGTCTGTAATGTAATGAAATATGAGGTAAGGACATTTCTAATAATGGAACCTCTTCAAAATTTCATTTAAATATATACATTGAAAATATGCTCTCTTAATGAACTTACTTTTAGATTTACTACATTTGAAAGCCTTTAAGTATACTAGCTGCTGCATGTCCGGTGAATTGTTCTGACATTGACTTGCACTATTATGTTTAACCTACAGAGGGATCTATTTTTGCCAACAGAGGGTGAACTCTCACATACTGAGACAAATGGAGAATTTCTCCATAATGCTATTTAGTAATGCATTTAAGTGTAATAAGACACTTCAACACATGCTAGCTTAAATGTTATCTAATGAAATGATTTGTAACTTTGACATAAAAATAACCATGCATGAAACCATTTAAAACATTAGTTACTAATCCTTATCCTGTTCTAAAGAAACTGGGTTCTGGGATGGAATGGGGAAAATCTATATTTTAAAACATAAGATGATTTTAATGAGAAGACTAGCTCCAAAGAATAGGGATTCTAAAATAGACACCCCTTAATGTAAATGATAAAAAATCACAATTTTTGTTTCATTGACAGGTAATTGTTTTACAGGAAATTAATCATTTCCAAAGTATACATAAAGGAAATAAACTACTGTGACTAAGGAAGAGAAGTTAACTCAAAGAATAACCATTTCAAAAGAAATCAGTTTAGAAAGATCACATGGAGTCTGAGCAGAGGGAAGATTCCAAAATAGGAAACAAGAAATTTATGCCTGATGGAAGCAATCAGTTATAAAGATTAAGGGTTTGTGAAAGTTTTCAGCAATCACCTAAGAACTGCGGTAAGTTTTATCAAAGTTACATAGATACACACACACACACAAAAACACACTCGCATTCACACACCCCTTTGTGAGAAGTCAAGATCAAGCCAAAGCCAACTATTTCAGTTGGTGAAAATTTGAAGCTTGTATTGCTCTAACATGACCTCATTAAGATCAATTAGATAAGAGACATCCTAAGGCACATCCTTTCAATATTCTGTGCTTATCTTAAAATGCAAGGTGGCTTCAGTTGTTGTTTAACTGAAATCCAGAATTACATGGGAATAATAGCTTAACTGTCATAGTTTTCCTCCTGGAAAAAAATTGCAAATAATGTATAATTAAATTTGACTGAGGACTAATTTTGTTATCGACTTTTCTTCCAAAAATTATAAACAGTCATTTATTAGTAGTACAACACACAAAATTTCATTAATAAAGTAATGCTACTAGATGGAAAATATCTTTTCAGGTTAATGCATACTTCAACTGTGATTGTTCTAAAAGAAAATCATACACCTGCAGAAATGATTCTATATTTCTGAATTATAAACAGTATTGTAAATCAATATTACCTTAACAAAAAGCCCTTTTTAGAGAACTTACTATTGAACCTACATTTTGCAAAATAAGTCATTTTGCAAATATAAGTCATTTTGAAACATAATTTTAGTATTTCATACAGACAGCAGAAATAACAGGCAGGCCCTCACTGGTGGCACAGGAGTTAAAGACAATGTGCTGTCAAGCTATTGGCAGTCACTCTGCAGCACGAGTTCAGGGAGTTGACCCAATGGTGCAGCAGACTTCTCCTGTCTCACCCACTGAACCCTCAGCAGTGTATTTCAGATCTGCCTATTCTGCTCCCCATTCTGTCTCTGGTGAATCTTCTGATTCTCCACCTCATACCCACACCTCTGGCATACACCCAAATCCTTGTATGCAAAAATAAGTAAATCTTTAAAAAAAAAAAAAAAAGGAAGAAAGAACAGGCACACATGAAAAACTATTATGCTCATGCAGAGTTATTAATAGTTTTATACTAAGTATGGCTATGACTACATTGGACTCCACATTGGTATTCATTTCATTCATATATTTATTCCTAAAACCAAAACTTCTCAATGTAATCTCAGAGCTAGGACACATTCTAGGACCTGGACATTCAAATATTAAAGCAGGTTTTCTCTTGAGTTTTCAATGTCAATAACAAAGAAAGTAAGTGTAATTTAAAGTGATAGTGTCAGGTTAGATTTTGTCACCAGATGCAGTGAGTTCCCTGAAAGTTCAAATATTCCACAAATTTGATGGGGTAGAGGAAATGGCCTAACAGTTCACACTGGATCAATATGCTGAATGATCTGTTAGAACACAGGCAGAAGAATCAAACAGACCCAAATAACAATAGTAAGCATTCATCCTCTTCTTCTTAATAATAGTTTTCCCTGGCTCTTGATAAAATCTAAAGTGAGGTACATAAGTTATCCCTTATTTTCACGTATGAAAGACTCCCTTACATATAATTAAAATAATAAAATTATAAAGAAATAGGCAAGTTTTCTATTTTAGAAGTAAATATTTAAAAATAAACTCATGCAGGGTCTCTCCTGGTGGCACAAGGGGTTAAAGTGCAGCGCTATGAAGCTCTCGGCAGCCACTGCAGCAGGAGTTTGATCCCCAGCCAGGGGACTCTCCTGTCCCACCTCCTTCTCCCCTCCATGGTGCATTTCAGTCAGTCTTCCTGTTCTGCTTCCCACTCTGTTTCTGATGAATCCTCTCACTTCCTTCACCTCTGGCCTGTACTCCAGTTCTTGTATTCATACATAAATAAATCTTAAAAAAAAACAACAACAACTAATGCATGTAATGATGGAACTTCAAACTATGGAAAGTCTACATATTCCCTATTCCTTTAAGCTGGATGCTCATGAGTGATAAAGACATCTTAGTTGATAGATTTTTTTCTCTGCCTATATCTGCTCTTATCACTTCATCATAGGTTTCGAATGACCCCTCAAATGTCAAAATAGGGAAGAGAGAAAAAAGGGACAGAAAAGGCCTTTCTTTATAAGACACAGGTTTATTTTCTGGTTATGACAAATGTTTTAACTCAGAGATTTCCCCGTAGATATCTGGAAAGTTCCCTTTCTAAGGTGTCCTAACCTCACGTAGGCACCCAGTATTAACTTTTCTTACCTGGTTTCCTCTTCAAAGTAAGTGCAATAACTCCCAATGGCAACTTCCTTCTCAATATCACAACAGAATCCTGCCCTGCACACTCCTTTTTTCTTTTCTTTTCATTCTTTTTTCTTCAAAATGTTTGTGATTCTTCAAAACATTTACTGTTAGCTTTTTCTTTTTAACTTTTTAACTTTCTGCAATGAAGATACGAGGCCAAAAGTCACACGAATGCTGTTTTTCATCTTTTCTGATCTTGCATTTGATCTGGCACTTTTCTTTCAACTATGCAATCTTTGACACTTTTGGGTTTTAGCTTCAGTTAAAGTTGAAACACATTGACGCTAGACTTAACAAAGTTATATAAATAGCACTTCTTAAACATTTAGAGTTTATACTGAGATACACATAACAAGAATTACCCAATTTTATTTTCAGAGCAGTTTTACAAGCAGTTTTGATAGTGAACAAAAGAACAGTTGTACAGATTGCATATTGTATGGTGTTGTTTATGTAAAGTCTGGTGATTTGGGGGGGATGAGGGTGGGGACTGTGAGAATGGTGAAAAAAGATACCCAAGCAAAAATTGTGTGGTAAGGAAATTTTCTCTAGCACATCAGAACACTTAAAAAGTCATACATACTGCCAAAAACTTAGGAATGAAAAACTAATATCTGTGATTTTTCCTGCTTATAAGTCATATTTATATTGAAAAATAAACTGTTTTAGTAAAGGACATTCACTAGGAGAGAATCAGCAAATGGGGAAGAGTGATACATTGCACTAATTTGGGAATGCACCAAAATAATAAGATCTGGATTTCTGAGTGCAGCTATACCCTGCAAACCACACATCCTCTCAGCACTTTGGAAATTAACTATGGTGTAAACAGGAAATTAATAATATAAAGTAGCCTGTGTTACTACTGTCCTGGGAATTACATTGTAGGAAGTCAATGAGAAAAAGAGAAAGAAAAAAATTATTATTATTATTATTTTGGTGAGCCAAACGATGAGACAGTGAAGAAATTTGTGGTTTGGAGGATGTATAAGTATTGCCAGGTACAATTCATGGCCAGCAGTGAAATCACAACCAGCATACACCACAACATGAGAACTTAAAAGGCACTCACAGGAACGCTGACATCCTCCTTAGCCCTCCCTTTCCCTCAAACACACACACACACACACACACACACACCACATACCACAAACACAATTAAATGCAAAGCTAATTAAGCAAGCTTTCTAGAAAGCTCAGTACTTTTACTTCTTAACTATACAGGTATTTTTAGAAATTTGAAATTTCAAGTACTGTTGTAAATATGAGAAATTATTCTTTCCTGGGGTATAAAATCTGAAGCATACATTTCTTAAAAAAAAAGTATGTATTTAGAAAATAGTCATTTTTCTTTTAGTCAATGTGTTTTATAATAGAAATTTATCAAAAAAAAAAAACAGGCTTTAGCTATCCTGGGCATTTTAATACTTTAAAAAAAGTATTTTATTAAAAAAAATTGGACATACACAAAATGATATTAAGATAAACTAATGATAAATAGATAAACTATTATTAAAAAACAATTTAGAGCATAATTGCAACTCTGAAGTTTTCAAAACTCTCCCTTGTTTCATTTTAGGTGAAAAGACACCAAGTAACTAAAGCAAAGGAAGGTAATTCCTACAAGGAATCCACATTTAAGAACAGTAATAAAGATAAGAAAATTTTTCTCTCACTGATTTCTGCTGTGTCTGGGAGTAGGAAAGATGAGTCCATTTTGTTCGTAGAAATAGAGTCCATCTTTCCCTGTGTAAAGAAGACAGTTCTGCTTGTGTTTTAAAATTTCATGAAAGAGAGATACCCTATGAACTTGTTAGGAGAGAAAAA
This sequence comes from Condylura cristata, assembly GCF_000260355.1. NCBI lineage: Eukaryota > Metazoa > Chordata > Mammalia > Eulipotyphla > Talpidae > Condylura > Condylura cristata. Next base: position 26,729,260 of record NW_004567111.1, read on the forward strand.
TAGACCCTCTTACACAACCACTATTTCCACAGCTGAAGCCAGCATATCTGACTTTGCTAATGAGAATGCACTCACAGGCAACTGGACACCCATTTCCTCAGTGTGAAAAGATGAGCTAGTTCCCCTTTTCAAAAAACATGCTCATGCACCATGCATTGGAGACTTTTAATGCATGTTTGGTGTGCTTCAGTTGGGAAGATGTTTAGGGTCACAATTCTCATGCCCTAAAAGTATATCAATTTCCTGGAAGTCCTCTATCCTAATTCACCATCTTTATCTTTCTGAAGTACAGATCGTGACTTGAGTAGAACTTCAGGCAGTAAGTTGGGGAAAATTTGTCTCAGAGTGCTCGCAGGAAAGATCTTTAAACATGTGTTGTTGATTGTTTGTCTTCATATTATATTTGACAAACACGACAAGAATTTGCTCCATAAAATTTTTCAGTCTGACCATGCTTTGTGTGTGTTTTTAAGTGAATGCTTTGTTACCAAAGAAGCTGCCAGATTCACTTCCACAGAGAAAGCTCATAAAAAATTGAAAGGCTTCACTAATTTTAAGTTATTCTGTATTGCTCATGGAGATTTAAATTTCAGTGCTAATTTTTTTATTAGCACTTCAACTTGGAAGGTACCAGGCTTCTACAAGATTTAAAATTATTAGAGCATTTCAAATTTTTATAAGCTTTCCAGTAAGGTTGCGACTGTGATTCTGTGCTTGTAAAGTAAAGCACAATTTAAAGTTAATCTAAATTATTTAAGTGCTACAGACTTTAGGGAAATTGTTTTGACATTCAAGCTGGAATTCATAATAGAAGATTAGAATCATGCTAAAAAAAGGAATACTTTCCTTAAAAATTAATAATAATCTGCTTCATGTTGAAATTTATTTATTATTGTCAATCCATTTATTTCAATAATGTTATCATTTTTACATTGCTAGTTAAAAAATAACTTACTGAAATTGTGTTGCTAAATGATTGTCATCACACTCAATTGGTTTCTCTAGTGGCAGATCTCAGATCAATGTATTCAGGTCAGTCTTTTTCAACAGCTGAATTGCAATTTAGTTGGTGGTTTTAGAAATATTCCTATCTTAGTATATGATAGGAAATAGATAGACATCAATTGACTGCATAAGAATGCGATCATTCAAAAAGAACTTTTGACAAAACATAACATCTAAGAAAATACCTGTTATGACAAAGATTCACTTGAATAATACCTTATTAAAATTCAGAATTTAAGAAAATCTATTAATATATTTTAAAAAGACAAGCTAGTTGTTCATATTATATTCTGTTCATATTGACTCATGGAAAAAACAACAAAAATCTAAATATAACTTTAGAAAATTTATGTTTAATTATATAAGGGAAGCATAAATTCCTCCTGTATGTACAGGCAGGATAACAAATTCTATAGGAATAGCTATCTTTCATTTAATATTTTTGGATGTCACAGTTTAATATTGAAATATGTTTAAATAATGAATAATTTCAAATGACAAAGGACAAAATTCATGTGATGAAATGTGCAGGATTGAAAATTATTTCACCAAAAAAAAAACACAATCCCATTGGTGTTAAAGTATTTTAAATCATTGAAAGGTTATTTATATAAAAGTGAATTTTAATTGGTTAGAGGTTTGGTTTTTGTTGCTGGTCTTTAAGTTTTTACCTGGTGTTTAAAAAGAAGACAGAGAAATGTTATCAGTCAAATGTACTAACAAAATTATGAAAAGTAAGACCTACTTAAAGCCAAGTTTCATTAGGTACATTTTCTCTGCCAGAAAAATCTGCCCCAAAACTAGAAATTTAATTCTGAGGAACATTTAAGATAAATGCTGACTGTAGAAATAGATTGCTTTTTCTTTCATATGGTTCTTGGTTTGACAACTTTTAAACTTGTCATTAAAGAGATGAGCTGCCTTTTAACTTGTGAAGGATTTCATCTAAGCTACAACTTTAGTATTTCAGGTATCTCTATGAAATAACTTCAAAACTAAGTGAATAAGAACAATGATTTATCATTTTTTTCACCCACATGTTATTGGCTGTGGCTGGATCCATACCAAAATAACTTCATTCATATGTCTGGGCTGGGATGGCCAAAAATTCGGGCAACTAACTGGACATTTTTCTCCCCACAAGAACTCTCTATATAAATAGTTTGGTTTACATACATAATAGCTGCCTCAGAGTGGTCAGATTTCTTATACAGTCACTTGTTTCTCCCAGAGTGAGTATATGAAGAAACCCTAGGAGGAATGGCAAATGTCTATAATCTAGCCTGGATAGTGTAAAATATTACTTTTATCACATCTTAGTGGACAACCATGTCACTAAGCCTGGCCCAAATTCAAAAGGATGGTATTAGAACTAAATTCTTGTTAGGTGGGGTATCAAAAATTTGCAGTTAATTGTAATTCATAACTTTGTAATTTCTGGATTCTCTGAAAAAAAGATTCTTAGGAAAGACTCATTTTGTTTGTAGGTTTATTTAAAATAGCCAATCTCACTCTGACAACCAGTAGTCAAGAGTTTAAGCACATGACAAAAGACCATCGTGAGATACAATGAAGACTAGAAATTAGACCAGCTGGGGCCACATCTCCAAGTAGAAATGGAAGATAAATGAAAATAAGATTTATGAACAAAGAGCTGATCTTGACCATATGTAAATATGTCACCAAATTTCAAAAATTTTCTGTCAGGTAACTTGGAAGTAAGTTTACTACATGACATTCTATGTTCTCTCCAATCCTGAGACATAAAATATAAAAAATGTGAAAACTTATATTTTCCAATTAAATTGTGATTTCTCAACACTGGTAATATGTAATCAGGAACAATAATGCATGGGTCATTAGCTAATTATTGAAAATTTAGTAGCTTAGAATAACATTTATTTATAATATCACATATTTTGTAATTTCAGAATCCAGGTTTGGTTTAACTCTGACTGGTTCAGGATCTCATACATGACTTTAAACAAGGCATCAGCTGGGGCTTTGATTTCATCTAAAGGCTAAATAGGTAAGATTCTTTTTGAAAACCTTTCACATGTTTATTGGCAGCAATCAGGTTTTGGGGATTTTATAGACTGAAGTTCCTAGTTGTTCTATGGTTGCTAGCTGGAACCCTCATCATTCTGCATACTCTGTGGGACACTTGCCAATTGGCAGGTGACTAAATTCAGAGAAAGCAAACTAAAAAGAAAAATAAATCACTCAAGACAGAAGCCAGAGCCCTTTGGTAACCTTATTTCAGAAATTGATATCCCATCATTCTTCCTATACTCTATTCATTAGAAATGAGTTAATAGGTCCAGATCACATCAACAAGTGGGTAATCTACCTAGGCAAGGTAGGGTGCCATGAGGGGTGATTTTATCTGCTCTCTAAGACAGCAAATACACTAACTTTGTACATGGAGGGCTTTATTATCATCAAAGCAAGTCTAGGTTAAAATACGAAACATTCTTTTTTTCTTTTTTATTATTATTTATATAACATTTTTAAAAATGCCTATAAGCTTGTTGACAGATTTGAAACACACCGGAGCATGGACATAAACATTTGCTGCACAGATTTTTTTTTTTTTTTCCTCAGCAGCATTTTCAAGGATATTTTGAAAACATTTGCCTTGGCTCACATCTCTTCTTCTCTTATGATCCCTCTGTGAACCATGGCCATGACCCTGGCTTGCAGTAGCGAATTGGAAACTTAGAGATGTACAACTTACTCTTCTGGTTTTGCATAACAACACATTTTAAGAACTGTTCCACTTACGTTTCATCAAAACACCTAGTAGAATCATGTCTATAGGAAAATATTGTAGAAGAGTAGCCATTGAAAGTACCACAGTAAACTTGCAATATGATATGAACATTTTACATTATGTATTTGCAATGTTTGTAGTTTAGGAATATGAAATATTTTGAATGGTATGTTTAAAATAGGGAATTTAAAAGGACATGAATTGAATTTGGGCATGAATAAAATGGTATTTCTAACTTTCTATTGTTAGATTTTTGCTAAAAATTATCTTTCTTTGATTTTGAATAAATGTAGATCTAATTTATTTTTTAAAGTCTACATTCTAACCTACTTCTATTATTTGAAGGTTATCTTTTTTTAATTTTGTAATCCCTGATTAATTAAAAAGGCACAGGTAAGTCTCCTGGTTTCTTATATGCCTCATACTGAAGTCAATATACAGTATTTTTTAAGTATTAAAAATTGTACTCTGAAAATGCTTATATGTTGGATGACAGTAAAAAGAACAAGACAATGATTAAATGTATTTAGAGTAGATACAATAATTCTCAAGACTTTAACTAGCTTTATTATACCATTTATTGTTGCTGACTGTGTATTTTAAAAAAAATCAAATCCCTGACTTCATGCTTTCTACCTTTCCACCTTACATATTTCACTATGCATTTGTTAAATAAAAAAATTCCTTGTTTTCACAACCAGTGATAAAATTACAACTGAATATTAATAATACTCTTTCATTACCCATTGCATGTTGATTTATCTACTAGTCTCAAATTTATTATTCTTTTACACTTGATTATCAAATCAGGAGCTTTATAAATTAGATGCATACAATACCTTTAATTATTGCATCTCTTATAGTGATTTTGCTTCCTGACATTGACTTGTTGAGGAAATTGTGCCAATATCTCACATTTTAACCTTTCTATTTTTTGTGATGCTATTTTACATACTCTTCCATTTTCTATGTCTCTTATAAACTAGAAAATTTTTAAAGATTTTACTTGATAGACCTTAAACATTTTGTATAAAAATATATCACGGTTGCAACTGCGAGCTTATTCCATGATATTAAAGTAGCATATATGGCTAATTTTACCTCTGAATGATCAGAAGAATAATCTTCAGTTCTTTTATGGACTTCCAGCTCTAAATTCCCCACCATAATTAATCGCTAATATTTCAATTAAATTTTCTCCAACTAATGGTCTTTACCTGAATCAATTATTTCATTAGGGGTTATAAAATTGTGGCTTCTTTATTCTATTTCTTCCACATTTATTAGCTGGATTTTTATTCTACAATGTATATATTTTTTTAATGTGTCAACAAAAATCAAATATCTGCCAATTTTGTATTGTCCTGATCAGGTCATGTAAATGTGTAAAATTCTATCCAAAATGTAGTATTAGTCATAGTTTGAAATAGAACCACGAGAAGGCATATCTAATAAGAAACTTATTCAGCCAATCATGGGAATTGATAGTCATTTATTTTGTGTCTGTGGAAACATGAAGTGAAGTAGACAGGAGGATCAGAACCAGAAAAAGAAGAAAGGACAAACTGGTACTTTTGAGGATAAATGATCCTTGTTGTTCTCTCGCTATCCCCAAGCACCTATTTATCTTTTAGGACAATCTGGCTGACTTACTGATGGCCTTGAATGATACCTGACCCAAGAAGACAGCAAAAGCTGAATTGTTGCAAACCCACCCTGTCTTACCAGTCATCAAGTGAGAACTAAACAACCCAAAGCTGAGAGACCAAACAGCACCTACTTCCTGCTATTTTACATCTGCCTTCAGAATCTCAAACAAAACATGGTCTAGAGTTACCTCAGAGGCTGCACAGGAGGGCATTCTGGCAAAATTCATTTAAATTCAGCTGATTGGCTATAATAAAAATCCACCACAACTGTCATCAATTCCCTGATTTTTTAAATTTTTTATTTATTTATTTTTTTTGTTAATCCTATTGACTTGTTTCATTCAATAAAGTATTTGTAAGTGATTCATACAAGATACTCACTCTATCCCCATCTCATTTTTTTATAGGAGAAAATGAATTAGTGCAAATAAGACAAATGTGTTGACAAGTATTTAGAATCATGAGCAAATGATACTACACATAGAGTAAGGTTGAAAACAAGTCTTTTGTACAATTTCATGTTCCTTTAGACGATGATCAAAACATGATGGGGGAAAAAAATCATTGTTTTCTAAAACTAGAAGACCTAATTTGAACTCAGTCTTTCATGCACGATTGATATAACATTTGTTAGTCAACAAAACTCTGGGTGTTTCTCTTACAACCATTGAGATAACAACACCAATCTTTCAAAGTTTTAGTGCAAAATAAAGACAAAAATACAAGTATGTTGATGGTACCTACTGTTCTGTAAATGATAGTTTTAAGATTTTTTTCTCACTACTATTATTTCCCTTACATAATACACTCATATACAAGCAAACACACACACGCAATGAAAAAAATATGGTGATTAAAGTATACTTTGGTTATATTGACCTGAGACCACTAAATTATAGATCACCATTTGATAGGTACTGGATGTTACCCTCTTACTTAAGATCTGAGCCAATGACTACATGCCTTTCTGTAATCTTGTATCCCAACAGTATAATTAATAAAACCATATTTTTCAGCTTTAAAATATATTTCAAAGCTGAAAAATATATACATATATATCACAGAAAAAAATAAAACGCTTTGTTCAAGGGAGATTATATGTATTACATTTAATACTTCTAAAATCTGTCAATTTGACATTGATGGCATTTAGAATATTTTTCACAACTTGTCTCTAAAACTTTGATGGTTTTTATTTTGTAACCTATGATTTCTCGGTAGGCAAACTTAATACTTGACTATCCTTTCCCAAGCATCTAGTAAATGAAGTAAGCTGTATTTTTAGTATGTGGTCATCTTATTTAAAAAAAAAAAAAAAGAAGAAGAAGTTGAAGGGTTTCTTGCAAATATTTCAGGGCCTCTCCAGTGGTTCCAGAGCACCCTCTGGCAGCACAAAAGTTTAAGTCTTAGCACAATGAAGCTATCCACACACACTACAGCACAAGAAAAGTTCATTCCCAGGCTAGGGATTAACCTACAAGGCACAGCAGAACCCTCTTGTCTCACCTACTGTTCCCCTCAACAGTGATATTTCAGTAAATCTGCCTGTTCTCCCCACTGTGTATATGGTGGATCTGTTCATCCCCCACACCTCTGGCCTGTACCCTAATTCTTGGATGTATACATAAATCTTAAACATATAAATTAAATATTCCAAGTTTTAATATCTTAAACTATTTTTCCTATGTTAATATGGTTCTTCATTACTTAGTTTCTAAACCCACATGCACACCATCTCATAATGCAGATCCTTTATTTTATGTGTCAAATTAAATTAAGAAAAAAAGAATTGAAGCAACTCATTCGCTTCCAAACTTTGGCTAAGTGCCCACCTTAGGACAGTAGTATGTTTTGAAACTGGTTACAAGAAAAGCTAAATATTTCCTATTCACACAGAAATGGTCATATTGAGGAGACAAGACTGGTATACATTTTATCCAAAATCCCAGACCAACTGTGAAGAATACTTTTGATATAAGTTCAACAAAAAATTGTGATATTACAAAAAGGTGGCTTTTTTTTTTTCTACTATCAAGTTTTCAAAGGATGTTGTTTGGGTACCATTTAATTTGAGTTTCAAAGAAGGATTTGATAGGCATAAAAGTGGGGAGGAAAGTTAAGTCGAGATGTCAGAACAAATTAAAGGGCAGACGAGAAGGGTGAGCATATCTGCTTTGGCCAGAGAATATAGAAGGTTTTATCTCTCTATTATGTAGGTAGGCAGTCTAATAACTGTACATGCAAAAACCACAGAGAGAATCTTACATGTAAGATTATTCAAAGAAAAGATTAGAATGATGATGCAGTCATATATTAAAAATTAAGGGAGAGATCATATGAGTCAAAAAACAAATTCAGAATGTTTATGTATGCTTGCGAGCAGCCAAGTAGATTCTTATTTCAGGCCTTGTTAACCTCAATCTCCCCTCCTCCATCAAGTGTTCTGAACTAACCATATATCTATATATGCTCAAATAAAGCTCCACTATCATGAATACACTAGACCATTATTTAAAACCCGAAAGACACACTGGTCTCACTCCAAAGGCCAAATATTTCATAAGGAAACTCAATTATTTAATAAACATATATTATGATATAATTACCTTTATATTTCTCTATCCTTTTCCTTTCCTAAAATTCAAGCAGCACAAGCTTTTAATTCAGATTTAAACAGTCTATATGGAAACTATAAGGCTAGTGTTTTAATGAGTTTGAGAAACTGAGATAAAAACATTACGGCTGAGGGCCCTCCCTGGTGGCGCAGCGGGTTAAAGCACTGCACTAAGAAGTTTAAGTCACTTCCGCATGAGTTCGATCCCTGCCTGCCCCGGAGGAGATCCACATGGCGTGGCA
>NW_004567111.1:26738009-26759577 GCF_000260355.1 Condylura cristata
AGCCAAGATGTACAGGACATCTACTGAAGTAGATGATATCGATCAGTAGATAGAGGCCTGACAATAACATAAACTTTTCAGCCACGGAAGGACTAACATGGTAATGCTCCCCTGAATCCAAAAGCAATATATTGAAATTGTATTTTAAACATAACAATCTATTTTATATTTCATAAACTCACCCTGGCAGCTAGATAAAGAAGAATATACACAAAATATACTGTATTGTAGTGACAAAAATATGAGCTAAGAGGATATCACTGGAGATTTAAATAAGTAGACATAGTTCACATTTATTTTGGATATAGAGTTGTGAACAATTGGTGATTGATTGGTTCAACTAAAATTTAAATGCCTAGTTTGTCTCACTGAGTGAAAACTCCTGCTATTTATTGATATGGAAATGTCTGAGAGAAAAACAAGAAAAATGCATCATATTGATTCCAAAATTATTGATATATTAGTTTCATAGGGCTGTCAAGAAGGAACATGTGTATATGAAAACATAACTGAGAACTGAGGACACAGATATAAATATGTATAGCATCTGCATAGTACTTAAATACATACAAATGATTGTAGAAATGGAGAAAAAGTCCAAATACTGACCAAACTGTATGAATTCCAAAATATTGTGTTTGGGTATATAAGTTAAAGTCATAATCTGAAAAGGGAAGATGTAATTTGATCATAAACAAGGATGAAAACAAGGAAAGGCAAGAAAGGAAATGGTTTAAAGAAAAGGAAAATGACCTACTCCCTTAAATGATGCTGAGAAATAATTACGGAGTTTGGTTACTTGAGTTTGGTTATAAGTAGCAGCAGAGATACTATGTATATTGTATCTTTTTTATTGTTTGGGGAGATTAGATATTGGAATTGCTTACCCCTATATGGATAATAAAAATATTAAATATTATTTTTTATGTTGGTGGGAATGATAATGTACAAAGAAGCAATGCTTTTGTAGGAAGCAAAACAAACAGCTCAAGTCGATAGAAAAGATATCATGGGAGGCCTCCAAATGATTCCGAGATAACTGCCACTTGATGTATTCGCTGCCTACTCAAACCAAACTGTTCTGAGTGACCGACTGAATATGCAGTAGTGATATGTTTCTTTCAGTCAAAATGTTACGTTATAAAAGAAAAAAAAAAGTCCTAAAAGTATGACTGAAGAATTGATGTTACTAGAGGAAAATGGTGAGTGGTGAAGGACAAGTGGCTAAGGGGGCCTAACGGACTACGGGAAGGATAATGTGTGTTTTTGTGGTGAGTGTGACATGGTCATATTTATCCAAAAAGGTGTGATCATATTCTCCTGGATCATATAGATTTTCTTGCCTCACACTCACTCTCACACTTTCTCTAGATTTTGAGGAAGCCAGAGTTTTAGCTGTCTATGAAGAGGACAGTGTGGTGAGGAAATGAAGCCTGCTGTTGATGGTTATGTGAGAGTACAGATGAGAAACTTGTAGGGAAGCCTTCTAAAATAAACATCTGGACAGCAAACTTGGGAGAGACCTTGATGTAGAATCACCCAGCTAAACGTTCCTCAGATTCCTGCCGCTTAGAAAATGAAAGATAACCAAATAACCCGTGTTTCAAACTGTTAACTTTGATGGCAATCTATTACACAGTAATATGTCAAGGGATTGGCCACTCTTGAGAGGTACACTTACTGGCTTCCAACAGGAGAAAGACGTAAAATTGCAGGGGATCTTGTGGTTTTATTTCCTTTATTTAGTTTTGCATCATCATAAGGTAAAGCATTGTCTCCTACACAGTAGATACTCAATATTTCCTGAAGGGTAAAATAACAAGTGACACTTTTCTCAAAAGAATTATCAGATTTTCATGCACTGCCATGATAATCGGTCTCATGAGTGATTAATTGTGCAAACTCCATCAGATTCCCTTAACCAGAGCTCTACTTCATCATGACTAGCTAACACTTTAGAAATAATTATTTGATAATAATAACAATTTTGTGTTTCTGGAAATAAAATAACAATTGGCATATATGTCTCCAAGCAATGTTTGGGACATAGTAAACTTTTGGTAAATGTTAGATATTATTTTTACTGTTTTTAGATTTAGTAGGACAGTAATTTGATTCAAACTTCTCAAAAATTAATGTTCTCACACTTGGGAATCTTGTTAAAAATACCAATTCTGATTCAAGTGATCTGAAGGTGATCCTGAAATTCTGGATTTCAAGCAAGCTCCCATGTCTTTTCTGTCAAAGCAACTCTAAGGAACACAATTTGAGAAGCAAGTAATTAGGTTTCCCTGGTAAAGCATTTTAATCTACACAGTGTCTAAATGCCATCAAATTTTTTTGACAGGAAAATATAATGACTTTTCTTTCTTATGGTAATTTGAATGATTTTAATGAATCAGTTGCAAAAACAGCACAATAATTCTACTTTTAAAAATCTGCAAAACTAATTTTACTGAACTTCCTCTATTTCTACTGGCATAGTCTTTCCCAAGAAAATTTAATGTTATACTGCATCAAATAAGCATAATTTGGGATAGTTACATTACACAAAAAATTTACAAATTATTTAAGAATGAAATGCCAAATTCAAGCCTTCATTCACATTCAAAGTGATAAAATTTGGTTATCTTCTAATCAAGAGAATGGATTCTATAAGTGACATAGTCTCTTCTAGTTAAAAAGAAACATGTCCCCACATCAAATGCTGCATAAAATGGCTTAAGATTTCTAAGTAGATATAAAGAATATGATCAATATTTGACAAAATTTTATTATTCTACATATCTCTTTTAGATTCCAGGGGGAAAATGGCATTCTTTATGGTGACTAAAGTAAAACAAAAAGCCTGTTTTAGTCATTCTAACCAAGTATTTGTTAAATTGGCAAATAAAGTCTCTGACCATTGTTCTCCTCAATAAAAGAAAACCTGGATCACACCTACCCTAAGTAACCACATCACAAGTTATTTAGGCACTGCCCCACTCAATTCCTCTCTCTGTATTATAAGAAAAAGAAAAATGGCTACCCACCATAAGTATGTTATAGTTTTATTCCTTTTTAATATGGCTCAAACCATCAAACCCCTTAAACCCCAGTTCTGAAACAATTCTGATTAGTGGGGACATAGGTTGCCTCCCTATTGCAATACAGGTGGATGACCCTCTCAAGCCCTCCTATTAAAGCTGGAGCAAATATCTGGAAATTATTCCTCCCTAAATAAAAGTTATGTTGTAACCACTTTTATAAGTAATAAGTTACTGCCAGGATAAAGATTCTAAACAAATTAGATTGAAAACAGAAGATACTATTTGGCTAGGAAATCTGTCTGAAGAGGAGGGCTTAATGTGACTTCTGATTCCATGCAGGCAGGCTCTAAGAGAAATTTTCATTTTTTCTTAGAAAGCAAGCACAGTAAAACAAAACAAAAGTGGATGTTTCTCAGACCTCTCTCAAAGAGAATTAGGAACTAGAGAATATTTTAAACCCTCTTTCCATTTAGCAAGTGTCTACACTAAAAAATACCAATGCCTTTACTGAAGTTAAAAATTAGGTTCCAACTAATGTGATAAATTTAATATAAACTAGTATTTTCACTTAGAATTGAAGATAATTTTTAATGAAGACCATTTGTCTCTATCTAGTTCCTCAGGGCTGTTCCTAATGACCCAGTTCCAAATGGAGAATAATCTCATCTGACTGTGACTTTAGAAGCAGCCACTCCTGTGGCCATTTGGTATTTCTAGGTTTCCATTAAAGAGTTCTGATTGTCAGCAGGAATAGAGTGGGAGCATAGATAAAAAACAAATTATCGAGATCACTCTTAAAAAAGAGCCTTGGCAAGTCCTGATACAAGACAGTAGGAGCACCAAGGAAGAGATTGGAAGCCTAGGAAGGGTCAGTGGTTATATTCAGGTTCAGATCTGCACTAAGTGACTTGTGCACAGTTATCTTCTCCCTTCTCTCTCTTAAATGAAACTCATTAGGAACAGTTCACTCTTTAAAGCTGACTTATTACCCTCTTACTTTTTAGGTCAGTTATATTATGAATATAAAACCCCAGAAAGACAAAGAATTTTACATGATTAACAAGTGAAGCTTCTGTATGTAGTTGCATCCTTTACTTATAATGTGCTCTAAATTTCAAGTTTTTACTGTACTGACTACTGTTGACTCTATAGATTTTCTTAACAGTTAAAATGATAAAGGCTTATGACAAGGTCGTATTTTTAAAACAGAGCCCCCAGATTACTATGCATATGTGTTTTGTTTACAGAAATCCAGTAGCACAGCCATTGTGGTGAATTATGTTTTCAAGCAAGCAAGAAAACAGCCTTCCTTTATAATATTGAGAGTGGCCATCTGAGTGCTGAGACAAATCTTAATAGTTTCTGGCTAGTAGGCAAACCATTTGCTAACTCAGTCTGCTAACTATGAATAATGGAAAAGTGTGCTCGGCAGTACTGGACTTCTAATTAATTTTATGTTACATTTGCTTTTATCAATTATCAGATTATATAAACAGAGTGCATATTAAGAGTGCTTGCTAAGTCATTTTTACCAGGAACTAATTAGTGGAACAACATGGATAAACATAATCAACTATCTAAATTTTAGATACTGTGTCTAGACTCAATATATTTAAATTTTATACATCATAGAATATCTTTAAAATTCAAGTACTGTTAAATATCTAAAACTAAATGTTTGATTTTTGAAGGTGACTACCAAACTTGTGGTTTCTGATATGGGCACAACAAACAACAAAAGTCAAATGAAATGATAAAAAAAAAAGACAAAATTTATATTGCTTGGGGTATAAATATGCTATATATAGGTTGTTTCAAGTCAAAGTAAGTTCAGTTATAAACTTCAGAGGAAGATACCTGAGTATTCTATTACAATAGATTATTCCTGTATAAAAAAAATATGGTTGTTTGATAACTTCATCATTCCCAAATTAATAAGATATATTTTTGGAATTTTTGACAAATTCTATGTTTATGAGCCTGGTAATAGATAATTTTAAATTACCAGAAAACTGAACTTTGTATAAGTTAGTCAATATTCCTCTTTATTGTCTTCTCTGAAAATTATAGGTGGCTACTAATAATTTATCTAAATATTAGTTAATATAAGATTGCATTTTTGCCTCTAAAGTACAATGGAAGGAAAAAAATAGGATCTAATTTTGAAAGGCAAATTAATCAACTCTCCAGCCTACTATAATTGTCTTCCTAAGAAAGCTTTATATGTTTCAATATCAGGAAAGAAAGAAGCACAACCTCTATAGGTATTAAAATAGTTACAGAATATAATGAATAATTTTATTCAAGAACTGAGATGAATGGTGTAAATTTTTTAAAGACTGAAACTACTAAGAGTTGTCAAGAAGCAATGCTTAACAAAAATATTTATAGAATCATTTAAAAATTGAGTTTTTCAATGAAGAGCTTTTTACAAAGAAAACTCTTCTTATATGGATATAATGTTCTACTCTACAAAACATTTAAAATACATATAAATAAGTTTAGGTTAATTTCCTCAAGGCCTCCCTGGTGGCCTAGGTGTTAGGTCTCAGTGCTGTCATGGCTAATACCTGACTTCAATCTCTGGCCAGGATGCTAAATCATATGGCCAAGCAGGTATCACTGCTCTCCTTAGCAGTGCATTTAAGTTAGCCTTTCTGTTCTGTTCCCCACAATGTCTCTGGTGAATATGCTCTCCCTTCCTCTCACACGGCTGGAGTATACTCCAGTTCATCTACATAAAAAAAAAAAAGCCAACTCTTCAGAAAATTAAAGAGAACAATTCTCAATCATTACATGAACACAATGTTGCATTAATACACAAAGAAAACTAAACCCAATAAACTTAAATGCAAAAGACTATAGGTTATTGTTTGACTATTATATCTCACCATACACAAAAATATGTATTTCTGCTATGTTTAATAAATCAATATATGTAATATATCATAGTATAAGAAAAAAAAAGAAAATCTGAACATCTCAATAGGTACTGAAACAGCATTTGAAATACTCAATCTTGCTGATAGTTTCAGGACATTTTAAATAATAGGTATATCCCCAAATTGATAAGAGGTATCTATGTAAAATATGCTTACTGAATAAAAAATATACTTACTGAATAAAAAAAAAAATGTCTTGCCATTAAGCAAGGATAGACACACGACTTTCTAAACATTTTACTGGATTACAGTTAATGATACAAAGCAAGAAAAAGAAATAAAGACATTCAGATTTAGAGAAAACTGTCATTATTTACACATGATCTGCTTGGAACTTAAAAATAGGATATTGGATTTAACTAGTATATCAAGGATATAGTACAAAAGAGAAGCCTATGAAAATCAATTATGAAATCATATAATGGTGATGGGTAATTCAAAATTGAGATGAAATTTTCCAAATGTTTTAAAGTACAGACTGAATCCTTTTGGAGTCTATCTTACAAGTTATATGCAATACTTGATTTCCCAAAACTTATCTATATTTCTGTAGCTTTATATGTAATTTATCTCCATCTGTCCTTTGTATCTATATCTACATATAATAATAATGCTGAGAAAAAATATCTAAATAAATGAAGCAACTAATTTTAATCATGTGTCTGAAGACTTATTATAAAAATGCTAATGTTTTTCAAAAGATTCGCAGATATGATGCAAAAATGCAATACTAAACTATACCCCCAGGGTCATTTTTATTGTTGTTGACATTGACAAGCTGATTCTAAAATTCTTGTGGAGATGCAAAGGAACTAGAATAACCAAAACAACTGTGAAAAAGAGTATTGCTAGAAAATATGCACTTCCTGAATTTAAAATTTATTAGAATGCTACAGTGGTCAAGGCATTTTGTTATTGGCATCAAAAATAGATATTTAGGTGAAGTGAATAAAACAGACTCCAGGAACAGACTATCACACATAAATCAGTAAGAAACGTGACTCATTTGAATAAGTTATCCTCAATCATGAACATTATAATTCAAATAGAACACATGCCATGGTCATATCCTCATTTTTATTTTCCCTCTCACTAAATTAGTTGGGGATGGTGCCCAGCTATTATTATTTTCCCAAACTCCCAAGGATTGTAAAGGTTTTCCAGATTTGGAAATTTCTAATTTACATGTAACACATTGACCTGTGGAGGTCCCAGTCTCTATTTAAACTGTCATATTTCGTCATCAAAACTTGAAGAGAAAACCAGGTCTCTACCTCCGAATTCACTCTAACATTCCCAACGAACAATCCATGATCTTATTTGCCAGGAGTTGTCTGACATTTGCACATAATTGGCCAGTTCAGCAGCTTATGATGCAACTCACACCTACTGCTAAATTGTCATTGCCAAAGATTGCTTTGAGAAGGACCCATGTATATATACATAATGCACAGCAGTTCTAGGTGTATGGGTATATGTGTATGGGAACACAATTAACTCACATATATTACAAGATATAATTTCTATTCCTAAGACATTTTTCAAATGAACTACCTATACCCCCCCTCTCATTTCTCCTAGAGAGATCGCAAAATAAAAAATATCACATGATCAACCCTTTTAGGAACAGTTACTTCACTGTTAAATCGGTGGGTCAGGAGAAGTGAATGATCAATCCTTTGTTCCTACACTGGTTACATCTGTGTGGTTGTGCACATAGGTTGGTTCCAGTTTATTTTGATGTCTTTGCAATTATCAGAAGATTCTCCTAAGAATATTGCTGTAGTAGCCTTTTACCCATTTGGATGGCCCAAATAAAATGGGCTTTACCCTAAAGTACCATGCTACCATCAAGGAACCTCAGATTGCTTTGTGGGATTTTTCTCAGAGCTGTCGCTGGCAGACTTTCAAGGTGGTCCCCAATACTTTAACCGTTAAAGCATCACAGATTACATTAGCTACTGTTATTTTTGGATTTGTTTTTGTTTGTGCACAATTTGTTCATTGTTCTATTATC
Organism: Condylura cristata; assembly: GCF_000260355.1. Taxonomy (NCBI): domain Eukaryota; kingdom Metazoa; phylum Chordata; class Mammalia; order Eulipotyphla; family Talpidae; genus Condylura; species Condylura cristata. The sequence goes on from NW_004567111.1 coordinate 26,745,998, forward strand.
ATTTCTTCTAATATGTCATAGGCAATGAGTTTTAGACATACCATTTATGTCTGAGGGTTTGTTTTGTTTCTATTTCTGTTTTTCTCTTTTATTATTTTATGCATTTTGCTTGTCCATTAGTTCAGCTTACTGGTTGCAGTTCTGAAGTATTTCAAAACAATAACCTTTTGACAAATAACAATATTCCCAATCTACATTTGTTTGGAAAATGCTCTTAATGATAGATACTTAACACAATCTAAGCCAAGATTTTATCTTCTCTTGAGGCATTTAATAACTTTGGTTTAGTTTATAACTCTTAGAATTTTCAATCCCACAAAGTCACAAGTTTTGGAACTTTCAGTCAATTTAGATGACAGTTTATAGATGAGACTATTTTAGGAGATACTATTTTCTTTAATCTCCTGATTTTAGATTGATCACATCTAGTCTATCACATGTCTCTTGAAAGAACTTGGAAGTAGTGATAAAAGTATATATCCCGGATCTCCCTGGTGGCAGAGCACTAAAAAGCTAAAGCCACTTCAGCATGAGTTGATCCCTGAGCCAGAGGTGATCCACATGGCAAGGCAGACCTCTCCTGATGCCACCCACTGCTCCCCTCAGCAGTATACTTGTCAGTTGGCCTGTTCTGCTCCCCACTCTGTCTCTGGTGAATCCTCTCACTGCCCCTGCACCTCTGGACTGTACCTTAGTTCTTTATGCATCAATAAATAAATCTTTTTTAAAAAAGTTTATATTCCAAATTTCTTTATATTATGTATTCTGGTACCTCAGTCTTCTTCAACCTATATTTGAAATCTAAGGAACAGCATCAACAGCTGGACAAATTACTTTCCCATTACATAAATATCAATTTCTAGATAGTGATGGTAATCTATTCACTAGCAACATTGTATCTTCTAGGCTGTAGGTGTCAAATGCTATTTTAGCATTCTTACTTACAAATGTTGAGATAATAAAAATATCCCCAATATTAGAATTGCTGTGAATATTAAACAATATAATCTACACATACATACTTCCTAGGGTCTGTCTCAATTCTATATGTAGGTGATATAAACACAGAAACTGACTCACTTGTCTTGAGCAACTTACTTTATCCTCCCCTCCATCCTTAGGCTTCCCTCTAAACTTCAATCACTCTAACCACTGATTGGTTCCAGCTACATTTAGGAGAGAAAACCACTAATACATTCATATGGTATTGATTTAATGTGCTATCCTTATGTTGCATCTGGTGACAATAAAATTAATGAAGGAGAGTGAGGATATGCTCTCTGATCTGCTTATTGAATGATTATAGCACATTTAAATCCATTATAAAAAACATAATTGCATAGAATAGATGAACTGAAATGTTTAAAATTGAAATGATAACATGTAGTAATAGTCACCATTAATGGATATAATAGGCAAAAATATTATGTATGATACATGTGTGTATTATGTATGCAACTATATAAGCATGATACTGCAATGGAACAAAATTTATTAATCTAGTATATGAGTATTCAATGTTGTAATTCTGATAAAGGGACATCTGAGTAGGATGCATGACTTGTTATAAAGTTTATCTCCTATATACCACATATCATGTGCCCAACAGTTGCTGCCACAGATGGTAGTTATCTCTTTACAGGAGTTAAGAGTGAAATACTTCCTAGATGTAGCTATTAACCTATGAATATCTAGAATTTTTTTTCCTGTATAGCAAAACATTTAGCCTAATAACAAGAAAATAACAACAGCAAAAAATCAATTTTCAGAAAAAAGGATATAATAGAATGATATCATCTACATATTTTGGTAATAAAATAAATTCCTACTTTTCAGGATGTATATTCAGCATAATAAAAGTTGGACTAGAATCATGACTGCTAGTAAGGTAAAGTTATGGTCTGTAGACCATAAAAGGTACACAAGTTCTTCTCTGATGTAATATGGAGTCTACCTCCTTTTTTAAATTTTTAATGTTTGATGACTTTTAAGCCTCAACTCTTCCTCCTCCCCTTCAGTTCCAAAGGTAAGCAAACTGGTAAGAAAGTCCAAGTGCCCCCTCTTCTGGCACCTGGGATTTAAACCACACAACCCATATTCACTACACACACCTGGACAGGTACCTCACAAGTCAGTCTCCTTCCAAGCTATTTTTAGAACCACTTGTGTGCTTCATCATGTCTGCACTGAGAACCTCTTTAATATAGCCATAACTCTCTTCACATTTTCGTGCTATATGCATAGCATTATCAGTCAACATAAAAAGGAAATTTGACTAAATTTAGCTCACCAAACGTTTCATTTTCACTTGGATGGTGCTAATACCAACAAATGTTATACAGACACTTTGAAGTAAAAAGTATCTAGGACCAATAGTAGGCTATATAAGCAGAGGAAAACAATGTTTTTTTTTTTTTAATTACCTTATTTCTCCTTAATTTTTCAACTTTTGTACGGGAGAGTATATCCTCATTTTCCAACTAAAAGTGTTGTGATAAATGTGTTGTAGACATAATCAAAGATGGTGTTAAACTGGTTAACAGTTTACTCTCCTTCTGTGAAAACATGACTATGTCCAGAAAAAGTAATTTCCCAGCATATACTAAGAGAACAATTTTGTAATTGGGAACTAGATGCACAAATAGATTAAAGTGAGAAGAAAAATACTGAAAAATCAATCATTTAGTGTTTCAGAAAGCTAAAATATAAGTTCATTTAACTACTGCAAAGTGAAATGAAATGAGTGTTTTAAATATAGCTTGAATTTGGCATTTTTTAAAAATTATGATACAGAAAAATGAGCATATAGACCTACATTTAAAATCTTTCTGTGTGTATTTTTAAAGGAGTTCTGCTTTGGTTATCTTTTAAAAAGAACACTTCACAGATATGTGAATTCTTCCCAAAATGTTATGACAAAATTATTTCCTACTATGGTAAGTTAATTCAGAACAATAGTTCTAGGTTTTATGATCACAAATAGCATAATTATTACTCAAATATTAATGAATGGTAAATGGATTCTTAGATAATCAGAGTTATTTCATCCAAGCCTTTTCAGAAGGGAAAGTGAATTATGTGTGTTCATCTTCCCATCCTGAATTTATGCCTCCACTTTTAAGGGTGCTTACAAAATACACCTTACTCTTCTTACAATCTTCTGGAAAACCTCAAAGAGTAATGTTGTTTTGTAACTAGTTACTTATTCCTAGTACCTCAATGTATTTTTTTATAATATTATAAAAATACCAGAGTGATTTTTAACTTTAAAAACAAAACAAAACAAAACAAAATAGTTTTAGATTTGCAGGAAAAATTGACAATGTAGTATAGAGTTTCCGATATGCTCTACACCCAAGTTCATTGGACTAGGCCTATGGTGTCTGCCCCTAAGTTGAGACAGGAGCAGAAGCTTACTTGTTGATAATACCTCAACAAATTTTGTTAACTGGGCCCTCCCTGGTGGCGCAGCGGGTTAAAGCACAGCACCCAGAAGCTAAAGCTACTTCCCCATGAGTTTGATCCCTGTCTGCCACGAAGGTGATCCCCCCCTGGCATGGCAGACCTCTCCTGACCTGCCCGCTGCTCCTCTCAGCAGTGTACTTGGACAATCTGCCTGTTCTGCTCCCCATTCTGTCTCTGGTGAATCCTCACTGCCCATGCACCTCTGGCCTGTACCCCAGTTCTCTATGCACAAATAAATAAATCTTTAAAAAAATAAATAAATAAATTTATCTTTAAAAAAATATTTCACTAATCTCAGTCACTATACACTTCAGCTAAAGTTTGATCCCCAGCCAGGGAGCTGACTCACATATTGTGGCAAACCTCTCCTGTCTCCTCCCACTGCTCCCTCAGCAGTGTACTTGGTTGATCTGCCTGTTCTGTTTCACGCTGTGTCTCTGGCAAGGCCACTCACCACACCTGTACCTCTGACCTGTGCCCTGGTTCTGTATGCATAAATAAAAATAAAAATACAAAATCTTAAAAAAAAACTTTTTAAATGTGTATTTTCTTATTATGAAATGCATGCTTATTTCTGTGAAAACCATGGAAAATATGAAAATGTTAAGAACAAAAATTACTTTAGCAACCACAAATATAAGTTGCACATATATAATGCATATCCATTAAAATTTGCACATATATAATGCATATCCATTATGAGTGAGTAGTGTATGCATGTATATGTTAACATAGTCAAACTAACAGAGATTAGAATAATATTCAATGTCATTTTAACTATGTATCATGTAAGATCATTATTTCACATATTTTTCTTTTATTGAATATTTTTAAAAATATTGTTTTATAGCTACTATATAACATAGCACTATAGAGATAAGCTATTTTATATAATATTTTTCTATTTTCCATATTTTCCTATTTTTAAGTATAGTACTCCTTTAGGTAAGATTTGGGATATATTTCCAAAATCAAACACTAAATTCACAAAGTAAATTTAAAGAAAAAATACAATTTAAAACTTAAGCTGTTTAACAAAAATTATACAAGCATAATCTGTGTCATAGTTGTCTAACTCTTTTTCATCTTCAGTTTCTGATTAATTATAAGATAATTCTCTTGATAATATATATTGTCATTCTCTTATGTATCCATTTAATGAGAAACTAGCTCTTGACCTTCAGCATGCTTTTGGGTATTAACTCATTTAACTGTTCTCTTTTCCTCCCTTTGTCAGAGAGAGAATGGTAAAATATTGGCTATAGTTTATTGCATCTCTCATTCTGTCCTTCTGATAAATGCTTATCAGACTTTGTTCAATTTCTACAATGGAACAGAAGCATCTGTTCAAGTCAATATTGATGCTCAGGTTGTTAGAAACGAAGATTACCTTTCTGTTCTTATCTTTCTTGACCTCTCACAGAATCTGACCTAATTGATCACTCCTTCCTTTTTTGAAGTTTCTTATCTTGTTGTGTATGGCACAACATAACTCTGGAATGCCTGTTAAACTTTACCCAATATTTTGAGTCTCCTTTATTTGTCATTACTACTCTTTAGACCTCTAATGTTCTAAAAAGCAACTAGTTCAAACATATCTAAAAGCAGAATGCTTGATTCCAAATTTGCCCTAAGCTTGTGACACTTAGAAAATGTCACACAATGGACTCATAACCAAAACATAATATCTCTGGGATTCTTTTTCATTCCCTTTACCCTTATTTTTAGTATTTCAATATTTCCTCTTGGTTCTGATTTCACTCAAATCTATCACTTAAATAATATATTGACATTAAATGCTGCATTTCTGATCTATCGCATAGTTATTAAATGAAATGCTTTCATTTTCTTAGTATCTCCTAAAAATACTTTGAAATAATATTCCTACATCAGCATTTTTAAATGCCAGTGGGCAAAAGTAGAATAAAACTAAAGAAAATTTGAAAATTTACAAGTACAATTATTTGTTAATAAGAAGCTGACATTAAAGGTTAGTCATTTGTTTCCTAAATTGTTAGCACATTTTTCCTGTGTGTTATTTAAACAGATTTAAATTGTAATATTTTCACAGTTTTGTGCCTTGTTTTGTTTCTCAGTTACTATATATTCATACATACTAATAAACAATAATTACTATAATAGAGTGTATCATTTATAAGGTGTTTATAGTAACTTAGAATATTGTGAGGATTGTGTGTTAAGCACTTAAAATGTGGTTGTATTAGAATTACATATGTATACACACACATATATACATACATATATATTATACACACACATATGTATGACCTAATTGATCACTACTTCCTTTTTTGAAATAGTTTCTTATCTTGTTGTCTATGGTACAACATATCTCTGGAATGCCTGGAATGTGTGTAAAATCATCAGACTCTGTGAGTAAGGTACAGTTATGAGTTCAAAATGAAGAGAATGGAAAATCGACACATAGTAAGTGCATTACCTGAAATTATAATGCTAATAAATCTAAGATTTGGACACAAATAAAATTAATTTTATTATTGCCCTTCAACGAACCATATTACCTTTGTACAAATGGTAACTCTCCTTTTATTCCAATTTTTTCTTTGTTCCATATTTATTATTCCAGATAAGCATATGGTTTCCTATTTCATCTTATTCAATGTCTTTTGTTAAAATTGAACTAAATTCCCTGTTTTAGTTCTTAGAAGAGATATACAAGGGTTAGTTACCTTAACTTATGGCCTTAATCAACAATCCTCGTATGATAATTCATTTTCTTTTTCCTAGTGGCTTCTAATCAGGCATTCATTCTAAGATTTATAAGGACTCATGGATCTGCTATTCAGAAAGGAGTTTTTAGTCTTCAAAATTTAGATTCAAATGAATTCCATATTCTTATTTCATTGGTTATAAATAAATATCATCAGTGGGTATGGTGTGGTGACATTCATTGTGGAGGTGCATATCTATTCCCCTAAATCACATATAATATTCTAAGCCAAACTTACCTCAACAATAAAGAAAAAAATGAACATTCTTTACTTGTGAACTGAGAAATCCTGTATTTTCCAGAGAAAGGAAAGTGCTAATCTAAATGAAAGAACAAGTATAATTCACTATACAATGGTATAAAATCAGAATATTTTAAGTTGGCCATTTCCATTTGTGGAAGGGTAGGTATTTTGAATGTAAATGGCTTTACTCACCAGGCAGTGAATATTCTTACAAGTTGTCACTAAAGCTTTTTTTTTTTTATCTTTAGCTCATCTAAAAATAATTCAGTACAAAATTAAATTTCGTGTTTTACTTGTTACTATCCATTCTATTTCTTTTCTTCGTCACATCCAATGCTATGTGCTAATCGAAAATAATGAACAATGCATTAGTCAACTTGGATGGGTGAATTTTTCTGTCTCGGTTAAACATGAGAGGCCTCTCAAATATGGGGAGCAGTGAAACAAGGTTCTAACAATCACACTTTAATGGTTATTGCATTTCATATTTTCCAAATAAAATTGTTTTCTCGGGTCCTCCCTGGTGGCACAGCGGGTTAAAGCACAGCACTGAGAATCTAAGGCCTCTTCTGCAAGAGTTCGATTCCCTCCTGCCCCGGAGGTGACCACATGGCGTGGCAGATCTCTTCTGACCCGCCCGCTGCTCCCCTCAGAAGTGTACTTCGTAGATCTGCCTGTTCTGCTCCCCACTCTGTCTATGGTGAAGCCTCTTGCCGCCCCTGAGCCTCTGGCCTGTACCCCAGTTCTGTATGTACAAATTAAAAAATTAAAAAAAAAATGTTTTCTCAATTGGGCCTCATAGGATCAAAATTTTCATTTATATATTGGCACTGGCACTGTGTACCATGCTACCCATTAACATTACTGATTACAACATACTGTTTGGTTTCCACAGATTTAAAGTGTTCCTCCTTATAAAATTTAATTGTCCTTCAATTACAATATTTATGTTTTTGCACTGCAGAAAGGGTGCAATGAGTATAGTGAAGGACTGAAACTCATCAATGGACAGGTGTCAGTAATAAAAGGTAAAATAGTGATTGCTTCCTTGGTGAGCAGTATTACATCTCGCTCTGCCAACTTTTTCTTATAATATGGGAATTATTTTTGTTTCAACCTCTCCAGTCATTCTTATTTTTTCTGTATTAAAATCATATTAAGGTCGAAATATCTTATTATATACAGCCTCTATGAAGTCATAGAGACTAAGATAAAGATTCACATGCAAGTTATTTAAGTGCTACTAAAACATTATGATGAGGGAGGAAGCCAAATGAGCATGCAATTTCTATCAAAGACACCCATTATAGTCAGAACACACAAACAGCCCTGAAACCAAAATGATATCTCATTTGGTGATCATCCTATCTACAGGTAAAGGTTTCTGCTGGTGGGGATTGTGCTTAGAATCAGTGTCAGTGACAAAATCAATTGCTAAACAGATGGATGCTGATCGGATACCTCACCCAGTTTCAGATATACTAATACACTTAAAGACTAAGAGTGACCAAAAGTGGCAGTCTGGATATCCTGAAGTTTTCCCTTTGATTTCTTCCATTTGATTACATAGAATAATGTAAGAGGTCTCTAAACAAGGTTTCTGACATTATTTCATATACAGAAAAACAAAAACACTAAAGTTACAGAATATCCAGAGAGGTAACTGATATGATTCTAGGAAGCCATGAAGCATATTGTATATTTTTATTACTGAAAATGGCCCCTTAGTCTAAAGATACTCAGTAGAAAAGCTCTTTTCCTATGAGCATATTTATTTAGCCAATTTATCTGTAGAAAAACTGACATGAAATCTAGTTCACCTGGCCATGTTTCTTTACCCTAGTAGTGTCCCCTTCGACATGGAATACATGGGATTGGTTTAATTTCTTCTCAAGGTAGAACAGACCTAAAATATTTGGGAGTAAAATCAAGAGTAACCAATCGATAGCATTACCTAAAATGATACCAGTTTTCATCTAGACTTCTTTCTTCAATGCCCCTCTCTAGTTGATTACATTTATTATATGTTTAAAGAGACTATACATCCATACATGTGTATGTGAATGTGTGCATATACATGTATGTTTGTTGAATATCTACTTCATATGTTTTCAAGGATAGGTTATATGCTTTTATTTTACTCACTATTGAAATATATAACTTGCACATATTTTAAATGGTCACATTTGAGAATTCGTTCCCTACCTTATACAACAATGTTTTGAATTTAATCTAGAAAAAAAATTTGATTCATTGTACCCCCACCTATCAATATGTCTGCCTTAGCCCATTAAAGCTGCAATAAAAGACATGCTCAAAATTGGGTGACATAAGTAGCAAACATTATGTATCAATTCTGGAGACCAGGAAGTACAAGATCAAAGCATTGACAGATTTGGCATCTGATGAGAACTCACTTCCTGATATAGAAATGGTTACTAACATGGTGGAAGAGGTGAAGTAACTAAACTCTGGAATGGAGAATTTCAAGATATTAGACTCTTAGGATTGGGCAGATTAAAATTAATATGATGATTTATTTAGTTGAAGAAAAGTATGTGAAAGGAAGGTAAAACATAGGCAAAGAGTTCATATCCGAGTATCTGTGCTGGAAACAAAATCTTTCCTTAAAAAGAATAAAGTCTAAGACAACTGGGAGATAGTTTCCTAACTTTCTTTACTAGGTAATATTCTAAAGAATTTCTAAGATGCAGAGAACTGAAATAAAGCACAAATTTTGTGTTCATATAGTATTTATATTAAGCTCAAAGATACATAAAAGGTTCCAGGTTTTATTTCCCGTATTCCTCTAAAGTAAGCACTATTTGAATTCTATGTTTTTATTTATAAAGATGAAATATTGTTTTTTTTTTCCCAAAAAAGTGTTTGGAATTTGAGGTGATTAATCAAAATGAAATAAATCAGAAAATTAAATAAAATTAATGGATTGTTTCACTCACGTATGGAAAGTAAACAACCAAAACAAACACACTGGAAAAACACAAGAAATATAACTGTAGACATTGTGAGAAATATGACACCAAAGTGGATGGGAGAGGGGAAGAGTTTAGCTGTTTCAAGTATGATGGCACCAGAACTTTGACAATGGGTAAGTGAAACATACACGTTTTGAGGTATGAAACTATACTCCCTAAGTTATATAGGTTTGCAAGTTCATGGTATATGAATAAAACTTTATTTTTAATAAAGGTAAATGTCTTTTTAATGTGTCATCTATGGAGATATAGAAAATAACACTATTCTGTTTCCTAAGTCCATACTGAAAGAATTGAAGTACCAGCAAAGCTGTATACAGAGTATGCAGAGATTCCTTGGATTGCGTTCATTCCATTCAATACTGAGTTATTAAAACCTAATGATCTGTGACTGTATCTGTAATCATCATATACTACATTGAATTCCCATGGCAAAAGTCTGTTCTAGCTCAAGTTAACTGGAACAAAATAGTGGGAGAGAGATGGCTGCTTTTGTCAAGGAATCTAAAATAAGGTAGGTATTTACCTAGATATATATGAGAAACCAAAAATATGCATCATGTAGCACATAACACACATTGGTATGCATTCATCTGCCACAAAACAACTTTTGTGTTCATACATATTAAATAAGTATCAAGACTTAAAGAAGTTTCCTCAGAGGCATACATATTAAAGAATTCCTATGAGACCATTCATTCCATCACTACATATGGTACTACATATGTGTCCCTCTTTTGACACATTTGAGTAATCTGTATGACCTTGCCAGAATGGCCACTTAAATAGTTCAACATTTTATGAAAACAAGGCCCTTGAAATAAATCTGTAAAAATACTGCCTTGTTAATATGTTTCTCTGCCCTACACCTTTGTATCAGCCCACCATTTTACTTTTATTCTTTAGTTTTCCTGTCTGTAAAATGGAGATAATATCAACTTTCCTCTCCTAGTTGCTAAGAAGGTTGAATTACTCTTATAAAACATTTGAGGATGAAAAGCACTTATGCTTATTAGTTGTAACATTAGTCAAAAAAATGTCTACTATGTGAAGAGGCCATTTGCTATAGAGTACTGCAGTCGAATGAGCAAAGGTAATAGTGAAGAAATAATAGATTGTTAGAAAGAAATACAGCTTTTAAAATATTAATATTTTTTCATGTTCTAAATCTCCTAAAGTGCTTTGCAATTCTTTTTTGTTACAGTGGGCATAAGAGGTTTCTGACAGTCAATACATTGGAAGAGGAAATTTCATTTTCCGCATCAAACATGGGAAATCATTATCTTCAGCTTTAAGGAGTCCAGTTTTTCTAGTTTGAAAAGTATTAGGTTAGTATAGGATGAAAAGGAAGCATGTAATCTTTTCTAATAGTTGTCTGTGGAAGAACATTCATTGAATTTAATTTAAATCATACACTTTATCTCTTTCATTGAGCTAAATTATTTAAACATTTAATGATTATAAACACAAAGTACCTATTTCTCACTGAGACTGATAAGTAAAATAGAATTGAAACAAGCATGTTATATACTGACTATATTTAAGGAAAAGTATGTCATATTAATCACACTCAGAGAAAATAACAATATCAAAGTCAGGGGTCTGACATTTCATATTTTATATAATTTGTATTATAAGTACTTAGTGACAGGATAGGAATCTGTCATTATAATTTCATTAATGTTTACTCTATTTAGTTCTAGTTGTTCTGCTTCTTTTTTTTTATTTTTATTTTTTTTTTTAAAGATTTATTTATTTGTGCGTACAGAACTGGGGTACAGGCTAGAGGCTCAGGGGCGGTGAGAGGCTTCACCAGAGACAGAGTGGGGAACAGAACAGGCAGATCGAGGAGGAGAGCAGCAGGCGGGTCAGGAGAGGTCTGCCACACCATGTGGTCACCTCCGGGGCAGGCGGAAATCGAACTAATGCGGAAGTGGCTTTGGATTCTCAGTGCTGTGCTTTAACCCGCTGCACCACCAGGGAGGGCCCCTGCTTCTTTTTTTATTAGTAAGGAGACAGGTTTATTTCTGTTAAAGTCATTGATCAATAAAAAAAAATCTATTGTAGTAAAAAATTAGAACAGAATTCTGCGTTGAGCTCAGATGTAAAATAAAGCAGGAACAGACAATTGCTTTCACACAACAGTTATGTTCTATCGATAAGAGACAGCAAAGCAGGAAAACAGGAAGATAGACTATATTGTTTAAGAACTTTTTTTTTGTCAGAAAATTGTATTTTCATCATTGAGTCTTCTAAGCTAACTATTGAATACTAAGGTAAATTTAGTAGATTCACATCATGACATAATAAATTCATAGTAAATTCATAGTAAATTCATCTGTGGTCTAAAACAACTTGTAATAATTGTTAGGTTGATAAAAATGGTATGCCAGTGATAGTGACCTAACACTTCACTTAAAAAATAAAAATAAAGAAAACACAAATTTATTGTCAAGGCATGTTGGGTAATGATAACATAGTTATATAGTGGCTAGTTTTATGATATATAACATAAAATATATATGTGTGCATACACTCACTCTGAGCTTATGTGGTTTGTCTAGATAGTTCTGTGCAGAAACAGAGGAAAATATCTCTTAAAGTTTTGCTATTTGTACATATGTTTTAGTTCTTCTCAAAAGAACTATGAAAACCGTTTTCAATGTACTATCTAAATAACAGTAAGTCTAATTACAGCATATGTGCTTGTATTTCTAGTAAATTCTTCAAATAAGTAATTCAATTTTTAATTTATATGTTGTTTGATCTATCATTAATTTTCCACTGATCATATTATTGGTTAATATTCTACTACAGAAAGTGAAATAAGAGGCTATATTAAATTGTCATGATTTAGGAGCATTTGATGAACATTCAGATTGCAATTGATAATCTCTCACACATGAATACAAGATAACTGTCAATTTTGATTTATGTTACTCTAAAATTCAGAGTATACTAAAGAACTGGAGGTGAAAAGAAAAATATGTGTGTGTGTGTGTGTGTGTGTATAGAGAGAGAGAGAGAAAAAGAGAGAGAGAGAGAGAGGCAACAACCATTACACCAAACCAAATAAAATTCTTTGTAAAATTTAATTCATGGATAACAAGTATATTGTTATTAATATTTTTACTTCTTTTATGAGACTGCCATTTACAGAATTTTTATATTTATGATACTGTCATATAATAGTATTCCTGACTTAATGTAACATTTGATAGTCAGAAAATTATGCACCATATAAATAAAAAGATGCATTTTGTATTTTGATATCACTGTATAAACTAATCAAATGATATATTTTCATTTACCTTTCTAAAATGTAGCTCTTATTTTTCTCTTTATGCCACAAGACTGATTTTCTCACAGGAAAAAAGATGGGAGATTTTACCACCATAATCAGAACTATAAATCCTAAAGGGCTAAAAAAGTTAGTTAATAGACAGAAAATAATTTCTACTTTTTAGAAGAATTACAATTGCTGTAGCAGTCAAACAAAAGTGATTCAAGTTATTTATTTGAAGTGATATATTTAAAATGCCATGCCAGCAATGATATCTCAATTTAGGAAATAAATTCAATGTGTTCATTCCACCACTTCAAACTTTAATAGGAGCCTGCTAGAAAAAAAAAAGAAAAGAAAAGAACAAAAGGAAAATTAGCAAAAAATAAGATCTCCAAGAAAATTATATAATCAGAAATGTAATATTTATTATATATGTGAATTACAAAATTGACATTTTGCTATAAAAGTTACACACACACACACACACACACACACCTTATTTTGAAAAAAGTAATACTGGTTTTTCATAAGAGCCCATAATACTTTTTAAGATTTGTATCAGGATTTCATACAAAGTAGCTTCCTATATTTGTTCTCTATGTAGTCATTAGAGTAAAATATCTCCTATGTTACTGCAGGTTACATTATTATTTCATTACTTAACCAAAGTGATGACGTGTAGAACATATTGCCATAAAAGACTTTCAGAATGCTCTTCTTAGAGTATCGAAAATTATAAATCTATGTGTGTCTGAGAATTCCAAAAAAAAAAAAAAAAGGAAAAAGAATAGATAAGTAGTTCCCCATTATATCTAATGTGCCTTAATGAGAAGTAGT
>NW_004567111.1:26759677-26768985 GCF_000260355.1 Condylura cristata
GTAAGTAGTTCCCCATTATATCTAATGTGCCTTAATGAGAAGTAGTTCTTAACTTTCAATCAGCCATAATGTGGCATAATATACAAAATAACTTTCAGAGGAATCTTTTAAAGCTGGAATCATAGCCCTCTGCATTTTATTCCCCTGATAACAGATTTTATTATTTAGCTCTAAATTTTTAGAAGTAGTTATTAAAATATGTGGTATTGAGTCCATTTTTTATTATAAAACTTTTATATTAACTAAGAGTTGTCTAGGTTGTCAAGGGAATTTACCAATTTATGTCAATCATCTGAATTCACAATTAAATACAAGTCTTTTTAAAAATTTTATATAAAATCTATGCACTTTCATGTAATGTGGAAAAGATAACTAGATCTTAGACACATATATAACTGATTAACATAAATCCTTAGAAAATAGTGTCAGAAAGTATGCATTTTAAAATTGCCTCAAATCCTTCTGGTTAATTATGCACCATGATGCTAAATAGTAGATCAATTAACTCCAGATACAGCGTTCTGTCATATAAAATAAACCCTATTAAATTGGGATGTGTTAGTGTTCTTATAATAAGAACAATTCAGGAATTAAGATTATGAGGGCAATAAAGAAGAGAAGGTAAATTTCAAAAAGATGCAACGACAAACTGAGCCAAATAGAAAAAAAATATGTTGATTTATAATTATGTACATCTGAAACTTGTAACTTATATCATGGCATTATGCATTGTCACTTCAGTAAGAAACTAGTAAAGAAAACCAGGCTTCATTTTTTCATTATTGTTTACTTGTCATGTGGCCTTGAATAAATTATGAATCTTTTGGCCTCGCCTACTTTGTTTGTTTAATGGTAATACAGCTACCTTTTGGGAGTTGTAAAATTAGTAATAAAATGTCTAAAATGTGACATAAAACCCAATAAGATTTTCTGAACAACAACGACAAAAAGAATAGAGATGATGGGGTAATGTGATGGAAGGGATGGGAGGATTTCACATTTCCCTAAAATTCATAATCGATTTATTGTGAGATTATTAGAGATCCAAAATGAGGGACATTCTATAAAACACTTAATTAGTATACTTCAAAACTGCTAAACTTATGAAAATAAATACATAGAACTTACAACTGAGAAAACCAGGAAAAAAAGGTGACACCATATAATATAGTAAACACTAGATCCCCAAAAAAAATAAAATAAAATAAAAAGGCTAATGTTAATGGAAAAACCGGTTAAATATGTTTTAAAGCTGAAGTTTAGTAGTACAGAAAAAAATGCTAATTTCAAAGTTGTGATAAATGTACTATGGTTAGGTAGATGGAAAGCTAGGGTAACAATAATAATAGATTGAAAGTTAGGATAGACAATGTATTTGCTGTTGCTTTAAATCAACTTGTTGAGACTACTATTTTCATACACTTGTCTTTGATTCCTGGATCTCTCAGCACTTTCATATTGCTGGGTCTCTGATTGATAATGTCCTTGGCTGCTAATTTAGAATGGTATTATGAGTACTCTGCTTACCCTTAGGTAAGAATCCTACTTTAATAATTAATATCTAGGTCGATAAAATAAATCAAAGCGTGCACGTGCACACACACACACACTGAACGAAGAGTATCTTTTTCACATTCGATCTACTGAAACAGTCAGAAATTAGGAACGGCAGTGGTGTGCCTTCTCGTTCCTGTTTTCCATGATTTCGGACATAACTAGTATTTGAATTAGGGAAAAGACAAATTGCTAAGAGTACAGGAAAAGACCTCATTTTCTTTCTAAGATTTATTTATGCATACTAGAGCTAGGGAGTAGGCCAGAGGTGCAGAGGGGGTGTGTGGGTGAGAGAATTTACCAGAGGCAGAATTGGGAACAAAACAGGCAGATCTACTG
Source organism: Condylura cristata (assembly GCF_000260355.1). Taxonomy (NCBI): domain Eukaryota; kingdom Metazoa; phylum Chordata; class Mammalia; order Eulipotyphla; family Talpidae; genus Condylura; species Condylura cristata. Next base: position 26,761,571 of record NW_004567111.1, read on the forward strand.
GAAAACACTGCTGAGGGGTGCAGCAGGCCAGACAGGAAAGGTCTGCTGCATCATGTGAGGCTCAACCTCCTGGCCGGGGATCAAAGACTTGAGTGTATGAAAATAGTAGTCTCAACCTTCCTGGCTGGGGATCAAACTCATGCTGCATTGGTTGCAGATAGCTTCATAGTGCTGCTTTTTAACTCCATGTGACACCAGGGAAACCACTGGAAACTTCTTTTAACAAAAGCAAAATGTATTATCTCAGTTAAGTGGAAGACCAAATATACGGCAGAATCTGTGTTTTGGTAGACTGCTGGTTCACTTACATTTCAAGGAAGTTAGTATCCCTGTCTTCCCGTTGGGTTTACTGAGATATCAGAGTTGTACTTTCAGGGTTGCAGGATGGCAACCAAAACAATCAAATGTACATTTATAAATGTTCGATGGGAATGAATATTTTTGTTCCTCCAGTTCCACTAGTCATCCAAAATTCAACTTGAATTCCCTATACCCTCTGCTGAAACAACAGCTGTATCTAGGAATGGATTATGTTCCTTGGTTTAAACCTAGCAAATGTTAACAATGAAGCAGGAGAGGGCATGGAATCAGTTTACTTGAAGAGAATGGATAATATTATTTAGTATTTGCTTTGTCATTAACTTCTGACGAGGGAAAATTTCTTCCCTTTCTAGGAGATCTTGTTTCTTTTCAATTTAAAGATAGGATTAAATAATTTCTTAAGAGTTTCAAAATACTATCCTAAACAAGTGAGCTTTGAAATGATTACATAATCATTTAAATAAATATTCAACTAAACATTGAATACAATGTTTTAACATTTCTTGCTACTATGGGATAGATCATGGTCTAAAATTGTAGTAAATAATGACATAAATGAGTCTATACCTTATAGAACCTACATTCTATGGGAAGAGGAAGAAAATAAAAGTAATCCACTTTTTAGTAAGTTGCTAGTGATAAGCATTAAAATTGTTCCTACATAATTCCTGACTTCTCCACATCCTACCTCGTTTGTATTGTTTTATCCCCATACCTTATCAGCGCCTATTTTATTTATTATTTGCTTTTAATTTTTTGATGATATAATTTCTACCTTTTCATAATGATGCTAACAGGGAAACAGACATATTTGGTTTATTAATATATCCCAAGGACTTACACATTTCCTGATATATAAAAGGCACATTTCTTTCAAACTAAATGAATTGTTAACATGCACTCAATATTTTTTTTAGGTAATTCACTAAGTTCCTTAGGGATTTTATAGATGCTATTGCCATACAGAGATAAGGACAGATATAAAACTTAAGAGATACAGATTGTATATCTGTATCAATGATGTAAATTTCATATGGCTATAGAAGGCATAGTGGTAGAAGAGAGATAGCTGGGGCTTTAGGTAAATCAACTTTTTTTATTTGAACATTTAAATCAGTTTAAATAGGTACTGCTGTATTTTCAATTTTGTTAAGGGGGAGATTTGAAATTTGTGCAAAACTGCATAACACATAAGTTGCTAAGCTGATATTCATATACAGGCAGTCTGGCTTTAGGACCAAAGATACCATAAATATTAGCTCATTTTAACAGGAGAGTAAGATTGGAAGATAAGCAGTCTGATTCCAGAGACCAAATTCCTAATGATTAACATATATTTCACTCACTGAGACCCTAAATCATAAATTAGTTTCCACTGGCCAACTCAATGTATTCTTTTTCAGTTCTATTAAGCCGGTAAGCAGAACTAGCAAGAAAGAGTAGTAGATCACTATAAATATTTTTAATGTCTTTAATGACGCTGAGTTATAGGAATTTATGTTACATCCTATGCTTATGAACCCTTAAATCTCTATCTGCATTGACTGTTGCATCATGTAATAGTTAAACAATAATAAGTACCAGTAAAGACAGAAGTATGTCACTTAATCATTCTAGGCTGCATTTGTTATTTCATCAAAATGTGACAAGTTTGATTTAGGTGAATTGTAAGTTTCCACTTTTAAAATGCCTTGATCACAGATAAGAAAAAGCAATTTATCTTATGTTGTTATTCTTTTGAAAATTCCACATAAGTTATCTTACACAAAATTTTAAATTAATTGTCAAACATCACCATGATAATGGACACTTGTTTCACAATATCCACATATCATAACTTTAAATTATGTCAGGATTCATATGCTAAAATACAACATTCACAAATTGCAGTGGTCACAGGGAATAAATTTAAAGCAAGAATTGCAATAAATTCTACTTGCAATTTATCCTGCAATGGCACTATGATTATGACTTTTCCCTTTACATTTAATTTCATCTGAGAAAATCACACTATAGTGTTGCAATTTGCTATGTATGTCCATTATAGTTAGAAATTGTATGTTTATTACCTCTGGCAACTCCACAGGATATATTGTTTTAAATGCATTCTTTAAAGTCCTAACTTGTTTGTAAATTTTATGAGAAAATTGTGTAACAGTGTCAGATAATGAAGAAAATTAAATTTACCTTAGAGAAAAGAGCATGGAAACATCTGCCAAGAGCTTTGCAAGGAAATTTAAGAAGCTTACTCTAAATATTTTCAGAGCATGCTTTTGTTTATCAAGGCTATTTAGGCAGATTTACTTACAAATAATTGAAAATTAATTTTCTTTTTCAATGTAGTCCCAATTTAGATTTAAGTACCCCAAACAATGTAACTCACAGTCTTCTTCCTGATAAGAGTACATTTTAAATAAAGCTACTGTTATGTGGAAGAAAACTTGAGGCCAATTACATACTGTGTCATTAATTTTGTTTCTTAAGGACAAGAGAAACTACTTTCCCATAAAAGCAAATTAAAAATGATTAAGAGATTCTGAACAGCATTTTTTAAATGTGAGTGATATTTAGAAGGGAGCACATCATATAATCTGATACTCATTTTGCATAACTATCTTTAATATCACCAGTCATTTTTCATTACTAAATTATGTAGTGGATATATTGGGCCCTACATTTGAAAATGGCAACTAACAAAATTATTTGTATACTTTGTGTTTCCATTTTTGAAAGATTATTTCCACTTAGAAAGTTTATGTGTATCTAAATTAAAAGACATATACAATTGCATCTTGTAGCTAAAAGTAGTGGGCATGAATATGTGATTGAATATTATATATGGTATGTGCACACATATAGATTTTTTTTTTCAAATTTGGAGTGGTATTATAAAAATCACAATTCCAAAAAAATAATAATAATGTTTTCACTTTTCCCAAGATTAAGCATTATCAAAAAAAAAAAAAGACAAAATGACAGTTTAGCTCATATTTCATCCCATAGTATTCAATATCATGAAGACACAAACGTTTCATATAAGTTGTATATATAAGCATGGACAAGAATTTTAAAAAAATATATTTTTTAAGATTCAAGACTAAAATTATTTATTCAGTTACATAATGTTTTAATATTTCACTTAAAGTTCAATGAATTGAATAGTCCTAACGTGTGTGGAAGGAATAAAAGATGATTTAAAGGTTAATGTTGACTTTTTAGTCTCACCATGATACAACTGAAGAATCATTGGGAATAAAATATTAAAATTTGGCACTAGGTTTTGTTTCACATATATCCTGTGCTCAAGCAATAAAACCTTCCAACCTCAATTTGTCCATCAATGAACCATGTGTAATGATCCTCAAACTGTTGTCTAGAAACTGGTTTAATGTAATGTAATATTATTATGTTATATTAGTAGTCACATTATTTACTGATAAGCATTTGAAAAGATAAAGGTCAGTACTTATTCTAGCATTATCAGTGTTAGCTGACACATGAAGGTATCTGTAAAATGTCTGTATAATTTTATTTAAATTCTGTTAATCTCATTTCCTTCAGAATTATATCTAAAATTATTGAAATCTCATTTCCTTCAGAATTATATCTAAAATTATTGAACTAGTTTTCATATTCCAATTGATAAACAACTGACTCAACTTCAAGGCTATACGAATTTTTTTTTTCATTTCTTAAACATACATTTTTAGATTTAGGAATTGTGTATTTTTGTTCAAAGGTGTTAAAACTGTAGAATTTTAAAGACGCTTCCATGTGGACAAAGAAATACTATATTTTGATATATTAATGTTTTGCAATTTATGTAATTTTTGTATAATATCAAATGCTTTGTATTGTTAAGTCAATATTTTAATTTATAAATGTATTCAAGTTGCTATCTGTTATGTTCTGAGTATTAAAAAGGCATGCATTTCAGAATTGTATACCACATTTTATTTTTTCCAAAATACACAGTTATTACATATGCTGGAAATATTGTGTACATGTTCCTTGCAAATTTCTAAGTATACTGGATTATTTTGAGCTCTAGGTCTATTAGTTACAAGTTTGCTGTAATATTCAAATGATAGAAGTGCATAAATATTTTCAGCAGAGTTCGTATCATATGTTAAGACAAATGTTTCAAATAATAGCCCACGTAGTCTGCACAACAGTCCTTAATAGACACATTTCACAAATGACAAAAGTAGAGTTCTGACAAAATTATTTTAATTCATATATTTGTTTATTTTCAGGAGAGCATAAGATTTTATTCCATTTCATTCTATTTATGAAGTAACACTGGTTTACAGCAATGCATATGACTTACAGAAGCAGGTTCACATCTCCTCTACCTGCCGGTGACCACATCACCCCCACAAAGCACCTATGTTTCTTTACTCCATTGGATCCCTCTCTGCTTTGTTTTCATGGCTTCAATGCTCAAGTAATATTTTTAGGATTTATTTTGGTTTAGTTTACTCAGTGTGTTCGTTTATCTCTCTATACTTCACATAAAAGTGAAATCATCCAGTAGTTGTTTTATTTTTTCCTTGTGATTTCTTTCACTTAGCATAATCTCCTCCATGTTGTAGTAAATGGCAAGAGTCCTTTTTTTTTTTTTTTAATAAAGATTTGATAGTTTAAACAACTTGATAGAGATTGGTGCTGGGGCTCTATTTCAAAGTTGCATGAATCTGCTTTATTTTAATGAGTAAGTGCAGGGGATTATAATATAAATTTAGTGAATCTAAAAACAAGAGCTCTAACAAAAAATTATGGGAAATTAAAATGAATAGGTTCATTTCAGACACAGGAAATTGAGAACTGGGTAATACGTCTGGAGTAAAGCATCTAACATGTAACAGGGAGAGGATTTTCAAACGGAGATTTCTTTGTATGGTTATAGCAGGAGAGGGCACCATATGTAATCACCCAAACTAGTCTTTCATAGGCTACCTATAAAGCCGAACTCTGAACCATGAGATTTATTTTTACAAAGTTTATTTGAGAGGGCTGCAGTGGAATCTGTAGGATTGATACCTGAAAGCTGGCTCCCGGAATGATGAGAGTGCTCAAAGAGAAGAGTGTAGAAATTTGAATGTTTAGTTCCACTGGGGTGTGAGGCAACTTAGGCATTATGAGTCATTGTGTTTGGCTTTCTTGGCAGGAAGCAGTTCCTCAGGGCCAACATCTAGCAATGATAAGCAGATGTTTGCTTTTAATGTTACCATCAACCTCAAAGGAGCAGAGAGAAATTTTGTTAGAGCTATAACGCAATCCATTTTCAAAGTTCCTGGGAATGTATTTGCAGAGAAAGGCATTAGTTGCAAGTTAAAGGTTAATCACAAGGAAGGGATAAAAGGGAAAAAGAGAACAAAGGATGGTTACAGTTTGATTGCTTTAGTCCTAATTCAAGTGGAGTTTTCCTAACAAAAGGAAGGTGATCCAACTATACATGTAGTGTTGCTAAGCTGAATGAAGGATGTTTCCATAAATTTCCTCCTGGGGTGCCCCGGTTTACATTTCAGGGGATCTGAAGTATTACTACTATAGGAAAATGGCAGAACTAAATTTGTAACTTAAAATAAATGAACAAAACAGGTTCCATGTGTGGTTGAAACACCACCATGATACAGTTTCTTGCTTAAATGCTTGTTATTTTCTAGACTCTAAACTGTGCCGTAATCATCAAAAATCTGGATATGGAATTATATTTACTGACTTTGTGAGGCTGTTGAATCAGCAACATCTAAAATTCTAGGGAAAAAAAAAAAAACAATAACATTATTCCCTGTGTGCCTTCTTTCGTACTCACAAAGAACGCATCTATACTTCTGATCAGAAATAGTTGTGGAAGTTTTCCTATTACAAGATATTCTTTTCCTTACCATGTGGTAACCTAATGTTTAACTCAACTCTAATTTTATCTGCCTGAAGATATGATCAGGTCTCACAGACTAGAGACTCAGGGCTCACAAGAAGTTGCACAGATGCTAATTCCAACAAATAGGTTATCCACAACTTCTGTCTGACTTACCTATAAGTCAGAAGTTCCCTTCTTCCCCTTTGATTTAATTATTTGTTTGAGTAGCTAACAGAACTCAAGAAAATTCATGATCTATTTATGAAAAGATATAAGGGCTATACCTATATTATGAATACATACAGCTATGACTAGCTGTAGGAGATGGTCAGGGAGGGTCCCTGCACTTGCATTTCTGTAACACATAAGTTGGAGTACATCACTATCACAGTTGTGGATATGTTCACAAGCCTGGAAAAAACACAATGAGATCCCAACTACTGGAATTTATGGATGTTTCCTCGCAATGCAATGATGAATTTATTAACTCCATATCTATCGCCTCTCACTTTCTGAAAGGTGGATGGGGGACATAGTCTAAAATTGTAGACTTGTAATCATGACTTAATCTTTCTGGTGACCATGCATTCCCACATTAGTAGCCAGTCCAGAGTTACCTCAATGGAGAAAAAAAGATGCTTTTAGTACTCTTTACTTAGCAAAATTACAAGTGTTTCTGGGGTTCTGTGCAGGTCCTGAGATAGAGATCAACATGTATTTTCTACTACCTTAAACCCACTTTGCTAAAAAAGAGGATATTGGTTGCTAGAGATTTTTCCCAACTAGCTGTGGTCTGTCCCACTGTTCCTAACAAATGACTTTTACTAATCACAATGTTGTAAATGCCTAAAATCTTCTTTCCGTAGTGTCCTAGAAGTTTGTTGATATTACTCAACCCCCCACTGTCCTCAGATCAGACTCCTGAAATCACTACAGATATTCTGGTCAGGTTTATGTTTCCATGACATCATTGTGCTGGGCTGTCAACCTCTTCTCTTGGAGGCCAAATTTATGATTACAGTTATTTTTTCCTAATACCTTTGTTTCTGTAATTTAGTCTGTTTTACAAGGATTTCTAGCTTAATGCAGTCTTTATAGAATTATCTTTATATTTCCACAATTAAAAATATTTTATATAGATGCTATTCAATATTATCCAAATACAAGACATAAAAACACTAAGTAAGTGCTTAGAACTTAATTTTTTTTATGATATCCCTTCATAAAT
>NW_004567111.1:26769120-26775600 GCF_000260355.1 Condylura cristata
TAATTCCCTTTAAATACTCTGAAAATAACAATAATAACATTCCTTGATTGTTATGTTTGTATTCATTTGCTAGAAAGGAAAGTAAAATAGAAAGGGCTGATGGGTGAGAGCTCATATACAGTAAACAATAGCATAAAATAATTTCTTAAACAAGATCTGTTTCAAATATTTCTTATTATAGCCAACAAGGCATTACTACAACACTTGGACTACAATTTTCCTAGTATCAAATTGAAGTTAATTATAAAGTAACCAAAATTAGATGAAATCTGACCATATATAATGTTTTAAAATTAATCAGTTTGTTGACTTTCCTAAAAATAAGTACTATTATAGATTTAAGGAAGCATTTATCAAGCTAAGCTTGTTTAAATAAACTCAAAGACACTTGATGATTCAGTCCCTCTAAGCAGGAAAGTTCCTGTATCCAAGAAAGCAGACTGGGTTGCCAGCACCTAAAGTCAACACAGGGGGAGCCCTGCTGGGATGTGAGCATGCAATCTGCTACCCAGCTCTTTAAGTCAGCTCTTTAAGTCTGCTGTGTGCCTATGATGCCTCCTAACCAATCTGGAAACACACCTGTGCCCTTCATTGTGTCTGTTATCTATCACCTCACTATATGTACCCACAATTCCCCCTTAAAAATATCAGTCACAATCAAAAACAAATGTTTTCAGGTCTGTACTGGTGTCTAAGGCTTCACATGCCACCAACGAAACAGCAGGAGCAGCAGTTGTCTCTTTTAAGTCACAGTAAGAAACTTCTATGATCTTCACTCAACAGCTGCTTTCTTGGTGGCGCCAAGCCAAAACCACTGGCCTGTGTTCAATACAGTGTGAGAACTTAAGTCTGGAAACAGGATGACTGTGGTTTGAAATCTGACTTTGCCATTTGACACCTGTCAGATTCAGTGCATAACTTAACCCTGTTGAAGCTCTCCTATCTATAAATAAAGGTAAACCCAAAGCCAATTTGAAGAGACTTTGAATAGCATAAAGACATGTGTCTAAAGGATGTACCATGTTGCAGGAATGGGTAAAAAGCAACGTGTCCTGATACCTGCTGATATGTCTATGATGTGCTCCCTTTATCCATTACTTTCACCACTGAACATACCGGAAAACATTAAATAAACAAATATATTGGAGAGTATGTTTTGTGACAAAAGTAAAACCATACTTTCATGACACTTCACAAATATTAGTGTCTACAGAAAAAAGAAAACAAGGTAATAAGGTCTTCAAAACAAAATCCGAGTTCATATGCCTGGGCCTCAGGTGAAACGCACTTAGACTTGGCAGTAGAGAAGGAGCTGAAGCTCTGTCCCTCGCTTCAAGTTCCTGTCTGACCTTGATCTCCTGGCACATGACAGGGGTGACAGACTGTGCTTGTCTCTATGAGAAAAAGGACAACTGATCCAACTTGGAAAGGAACAGCTCTACTTCCTATTAATCCATGAAGTAAGGAGGGCAAGAAGAATGAAAGACAGGAATGAAGCATTGTGTTTTAATAAATATAATCTATAAAGTGAGTCATATATACCTCTAACAAAGAAGATACCAAAGGTCTGAGTTATACATTGTTGTTGGCAAGGATCAGAAGGTAATGAGATGAGAAGAGCTCCCTTTCCAATGCTCTCTGCATTGGGGAAGGTTTCATTAATAGATACAGCAAGCACCTTCATAAACAAAGAAACTTAATTAAGCCTCTTCTTTCCTCTAATTATACACATGTTGTAACGTTGTAGACATGGATAGCTACTCATCATCTCAACACTATAATAATTATTACTAAGAATTAGAATGTTCTGCTGATCACTGATCTTTGTCCTTCTTTAGCAAAATTAGAAAATTACACTATTAGTTAAGATAAATTAACGACCAAATTTTGCTATTTTGTGTTTTCATTAAAAATATTGCTCTCCAGGAAAAGAGGTAAAAAAAATATGTCACTGGTTGACACACACATTTACAAATTCAAGAGCAGTAAAGTTTGCTTCAATTTTAAAATACACAGAATATACCACAGCAAGGTTTCTATTTTTAAATAATGATAATATTGAAGAGAATGCTACAAAATAGACAAATGTATATGATAAGTTGTCTATTTAATGGGCTTTATAAAGTCCTTGGTCTTAAAACACAGTGAGGAAGGTGAGTTCATTTTTACATTCAAGGCCAGAAGCATGCAATCCTTACTTAATTTGCTTTTAGGAATCATTTTCTTTTTAATCTATATCTGTCATAAGAGTATTTATTTAAATGACCTAGATAGTTACTTTAAGTCAAAAAATTGAAAAACTCATAGACTTTGATGATTTCCTATGAGAAAAAAATACATATAGCCAAAGAAAAACTTGATTTTATTCCATAAAGCATAAGGTTTGAATTTTAATTTTTACTGCTAGCAAAATTTTCTGCTCCATTTTGACCATATACAATATATAATAGTTTCTATCTCTACTATAGTAATTTACAAAGCTAAAATTCTCCCTGGCATATTTATTTTGAAAACATTATTTTTTCATTTATATATAATTTTTTTGGTAACAATATCTATAATGTATTAATAATATTGAGTACACACACATACCACATGATCTATAGACTTTGTATTTTCAAATTAATTCTAAATTTTTAATTGGAGTGTTCCAGAAGAGACGAACAGATAAGTATTCTATGACTCATGAATTCAGCGCACCACTTCTATGGTGCCTGTTAAAGTAAATGAAATAAAAAGTGTTGTAATCACTTTTTTAGTTGAGCAATTAAAAACCTGGTTATAAAGAAATTAGCAAATATTTATAAAGTTAATAATAAAAATAACTATGTCAGGTTCCCATTTTCTATCATTTTGCAAATGAAGGGGCTAAGTCAAAGAAGTAGACAACATTGAAAGCTTTATGTTAAAATTATATACCTACCCCTAAAGACTCTATACTTTAATACCATAATCTGTTGATGACAAATGCTTAGAAAGCATATCCACTAATAATTTACTTCTCTTAATTACTTGGTTTTGACAGCACTGTTCATATCCTAAAATAGCTTATAAATACAACAATGTTCATTTGATAGTATTTAGATTTCTTGAAAATTACAGGCATCATTGTGAAAATATTTTTGGTGCATAATTTCAAATTATAGTCCTTGTGAAGCTAAGTTTTTTATTTGTCTTCAATGAATACAGTATTTTAATTTTCTTTTATCAAAATAAGCTTATAAACAATATACTTTGATAACAACTATTTGATTTGTGGTTAATTAATCCAATTTGTAGATAATTATTATATTGTATTTTCCAGGATATTGTTTTATGGTCAGCTTAATTTAGTCAAATTTACAACTTAAATTATTGGTTTTATGCATTATTAACAACAAGTATGTTTTTTAAAAGGCTAAAACAAGAAGATAATGTCATATAAGTAGCATTTCTGTTCATTAATCAGCAGTATTGAGATTCTATGAGTAATGTAAAGAATACAGAATTGTTTGATTATCTCAAGTCAACTCATGCAGAAGTGCAGATAATAAAAAAATATATAATAGAAATTAAATAAGACAAGATATTATTATCTCTACCAAACATTAAATGTTTTATACTATCATAAAAAATTAAAAATACTTGCATAAATAGTGAATGAAGAAACATCTTGAAAACAGCGATAGATCCTCTGATTTCAAGAATTACATAAAAAGATTGTAGATCAATTAAGAGGACAATTTAATAACGAAGGTTGCAATGTTACTTCTATAATCAGTTTAAAAACACAATATATCAAATCAAGCATTATCAACAACGCAATAGTATTTAAAAATGAACCATGAACCTTACAAACTTGCTCATAAAAGAAAAAGGAGGCCCATAATGAAGTCTTGTGTGTTGAGTCCCAGGAAGATATAATACCTATCCTAATGCAGTTTCATTCTTTCCCAAAAGTGGATTCTTAAATCTGTAACTCTGGAACTTCCTGAACCATGCTAATGAGGTAATACTTGTGATAAGACTCTGCTGCCTTACCCTTGGGGAATGAAATCAGAAATTATCTTTTTTTTCTTTTGCTAATAACCCTGTTCCAATCACCTTCTAGTATAAAAACCTTACATTGTCACTCCTTACAGTCTTCTTATAGATGGGCTACAGCTGGATTCACAAATTTTTAAATAAAGTCTACTAGATCTCTAAATTGATTCAGGTAAATTTTGTTTTGAACAAATTCAATATGCTTTTGCTCTAACAGCAATGCTAAGTGGAAAACTCCAATGGAAAACAGTTGTGTTTTATACACAGGCATGCAGAGTAAGAGAGAAAGAGTTTAGAGAAAGACAGAGAGAATGAGAATTTAGGAGCAAAATGTATCCTTCTATCTTTCAAAAAGGTGTTGAGATGATTAGTGGCTGCTGGTCCATCCATATCTATAAAACAAGTTTTCATATTAATTACGCATATTTTGATTGAAAAACAGGCCATGCCAGTGGTGCAAGAGGTTTACTCTCAGCACTATGAACCTATCAGCAACCATTATATCAAGAGCTTGATACCTGGTCAGGGAACTGACCCACATGTGGAGGTAACAGTCATAATGTAAGACCATTTCAAATTGTCAGGCTGGAAATAGCATATTTTCTCAGTAAGATCAGCAATCTCAAGTTGAGTTCACAGCAACCATGTTGACCTCCACCCAAGTGAGTGATCCATGTTGGATCACTTAATTTATATCTGCTGTCTGAAAGACCTAGAGTAAGAATTGTCCAGGTGAGCCATACTTTAAATGAGGAGCAAAATGATTTTAAAATATTAAATTTGGGGGTCATTTATTATACAGCAATAGTAGGGAAGTAATACTTTCACTTAGGTAGTAAAATATCCAATCGCTGATACAGAACAGTATTGAAATGGCTATGGAAAGGAGGAAATAATAATTTTGCTTTGTAAACATACTATAAAATGTTCTGGAATATGAACCCTCCCAGGAAAGCTTTGGCAGATAGAGAGCAAGGCCATTTACATAGACTAGAAGTCTGAAACAGCTGGGCAAAATCTGCTGCTTGCAGATAAAGTCACTCTATTCAGCCCCACTGATGACCGTGGAGCCAGATAAAGAAACTTTAACAATGAGTACCCAACCTTTGCATTTCTACACTGCACAGCATTTCTCTGTACACAGATAGTATTTCTTTAAGTTCTGGTAATTTAGAACAGACATTCCTCCTATCAAGAAAATTAAATTTTAGTGTTAATTATTCCTTGTAACTAACTAGATAAAATTCACACTTGTGTGTGTTGCATGATTCCTAAATTCAGATCCTCACTTTGATTATCCTCTTTGTATAACTATCTTTCAGATTTTATTTCCGGTTAACACCACAGATCCTTTGAAATTCTTAACTGAGATAATGCTTGTAATAAAAGACAGATTAACATTGAGAAAAACGGACGTATAACATAATATTACTGTTGCAAGGTGTTGGTGGGTTCTAGTGTCATGTCATGTCATGCAAATTGAGGAGACAGTTTTAGAAAGCTTATTTGGCTGTTCAAGAGAAAACTTTCTCTAAAGAGAGAAGGGCATCGAAAAGCATGGTACCCCTGAGTTGCTATTTCCAGGGTCTTTTTCTATGAAAAAGAGATCACTAAGGGGTCTCTGTCTATTGACCACACCTGGGGAGGTAGCTTGCTAAAGACAAATACACTGCCAGCTTGAAGGCTGGGGGCTTGCTAGAAATGAACACTCAGCCCCAAAGGCCGAGCCATCACTCCTGACATCCTGATAACATCCTCTCATCCCTTCCTATGAAATACTTGAGCACATTTTGGCTGTTTCCTGCTGACAGGCAGGTCTCCTGCTCACAAACACAAAGTCTACACATTTTCATTTCATTAATAATTTTCTTTGGCCACTTTCATTCTCTGTAGGCCTCCACCCTGCCTACATAGCCAGAATCTGTCTCACCACCTGCGTAATCACTCAGGAAAAGTGAGTAATTTCCTGACTTGGCCTAAGCCACTTGTACAACTAAGGAAAAAGGATGTTGAGATGGGAGGTAGAAAAGGGGAAGGTGAGTTACAGGAGGTCACCGCAAAAGACATGGTAAACAGGGTATTATTGGCATGCAGATTTTAGTTGCACCCTTCTCTTTTAATGGGTGGAAAGAAAATTGGACATTCAATTCTTCCTACAAAAACTTGTACAAAAGAGTAGCTCCTATTTGGTTTTTCAGAGCTTTTGTGTCAGATGTTCTTTAAAAATAAGCAGCTCAAAATGATAGCATGTTAAAGAAACATATTTTGGGGTAGAATTGTTACAAGACAGGGAGAGGGGCACCACTGAAACCCCAAACCTGCCTGCTCCAAATCGGTTCTGCCATCTGCTGCATCAAGACAAAACATATAAAACTTTAATTCAGTGAGTATACACTGTATACACAGAAGACAAAGAATATAATGTCTAAATCAAACACCTCAAGTTACCCATCCCCT
>NW_004567111.1:26775805-26782644 GCF_000260355.1 Condylura cristata
TCCAGGGTCAGGAAACAAGCCCTGTTTCTTCATCACATGCTTGCTACTCCATGTGGCTTCTTCAGGTCTCCTTTCTGGCTCTCTATCCAGCTTCCTTCTTTCTCTTCAGATTCTTTCACCTCTTTCTTTTTTCTCTGCTCAGCTCCACCCTCCTTCTGTGTGGGGGAGGGAGCCTGGAACTTCCTCTTTTCCTGTTTTCCTGGGGACTACACTGTTACAGAATATTTTGCTACCCTAAATTTAAATTCATTTTGTGTTTCTGTTTATGATTACCCATTCAGAATTTAAAAATTTTGTTACAAAAATTGGCTTCATTTCTTTGTTACCTGTTCATGAATGCTACTTAAATTTACCCTACGCAATAGTTTTTCCTATTAAAAATGCATGTAATATTTACTTCCTATACGAGATATCATGTTATTAGATTTAAGTTTGTTTCCTGTTAGTCTGTTTTTTGTTACAGGAGGTGCCTTGGCCAAGAACTTACAAGGGTAGTGGTGTTCCAGAGTATAATCTCCACCTTAGGAAAGGTGCCAGGTTCCCTGACAAACCAATAAAGGATAGAGTTGAGCTTCAAATGGACAGTGAAGAGGAAGGCAGGCCTTGCTTCTCATCTTTGAATTTGCACCAGGGTTCTTGGGGGAAATGAAAGGAGATATTTGAGACATGTACATGATACATGATGTAGTTTTAGACTCAGTGGGTTTTGGAGAGTGGGGTCTGTGGGTTCACTCTGGAAAGGTTTGACCAGAGCTTCCCTTTCAGCGACATGGAGAGCTTCCCAGGCAGGTTTCTCCACAAGACAGAGACATTAGTTATATTTAAAAGAGCAGGGTGTTGGGAGTGACCAAGTGCAGAGATTTACTGAGGGACTAGATAAGGGTAGTAATAAATTAGGCCTTGCATCCACGGGTGATAAGGCAGTAATAAACTGGGCCTTGCATCCAATTAATGGGACCTTGCCTCTGGGATGGGACTAGATGAAGGTGATAATGAACTGGGCCTTACATAGAGATGAGTCACCCTTTTGGAATTTGAGTTTAGAATCTACATAAGAGCCCCTTTCCCTCTATAGGGCTGGCAGTAGCTGCAGACCCCACTCTAGGGGCTCCGTCTCAGCTGCTGCCCCAGAGCAATAAACTCTGCTTGCTCAGCCTTTCTGCCTCCCTCCTTTCCTTCTTGTGGCAGGTCACAGAAGTTGGGCCAAAACACAGGGCTGTTTGGAAAAGGGACATCAGAGTAAAAGGCACTTGCATAGTCACGAGTGGGCAGAAAGAGCTGTCCCAAAAGGGACTGTCTTGCTGAGAGAGGCCTGCATGGTTGCAAGTGAGGGAAGGGGAAGTTTCCTGCCTTGAGAGAGATACCTCTGTTGAGGGAGGTCAGGGAAGAGATGCACCTGCATGGAACAGGTCCCTGTTGGACAGGAGGCTGCTGCCCTGAAAAGGGAGAGAGTCAAGGGGAAAAGAATCACCTGCATAGGCACAGGTGGGCAGAAGGATGGCTATCCCTTTGTGGGGGCAGCATTCAGCTTTATCATCTTTCTGTAGGGAGGGGCTTGTCTTTGTGGGTGGATGGTTTGTTTCTTGATTTCCATATCTTTGCTCCTGAAACTCTTTTCTGCCTCTGGTAATTTTATAGCTGGATTAATGGCTATGTTAATTCCTTCCAACTCTACCTGCTTGTGTGAGTTTTGTGATATCTCCTTTCCAATTTCTCTAACCTCCATCATACACACTTGGAAGAGACATAGGTGACAGAAGAGGCTGACAATGGCAGTCTTTATCTTAATTTGCACTTTGATTTTGCTTCTTTAGTCACAGACTTGCCTGACCTCTTTTGTCCCTTTGCTATGGTTCCATAGTAGAAGGTCCCTTACTCTTGTGACAAGATTTTGGATCTAACTGGTCCCATTTTGAGCAAACCCTTTTTGGCTGTGCTTTTATCCACAAGGGAGTGGGTAATTTGGGGTGTTTCTTGGGAAACAATTATCAAGCCAAAAGAGGGAAAACTGTTTTTTGTTTGTTTTTTAAAGATTTATTTATTTGTACATACAGAACTGGGGTACAGGCCAGAGGCTCAGGGGCGGTGAGAGGCTTCACCAGAGGCAGAGTGGGGAGCAGAACAGACAGATTGACAAAGTACACTGCTGAGGGAAGCAGCGGGTGGTCAGGAGAGGTCTGCCATGCCATGTGGTCACCTCTGGGGTGGCAGGAATCAAACTCATGCAGAAGTGGCTTTAGCTTCTCAGTGCAGTGCTTTAACCAGCTGCTCCACCAGGGAGGACCAGAGGGAAATCTGTTTTTTCCTTTCCTACAAAGCCCTACCCATTTTTATTTTCTAATGAAGTACTGACCAATGTGGCCTTAACATTTACTTCAGCTTTATCAAAATTTACATAAGTTTCCTCCTGCTTCTAGGCTCAGGACTTCCCTCCTTGCCTCTATCCCAGTAGAATCCACAGGACCTTACCACCAAGGTCTCAGACTTCCCTTTTCTCTGAGTATTTACTTTAGAAAATTTGTAATTGCAAATCCCTTCTCTTTCTTTTGAGATGTAAATCTTCCTTAAAGGTTTTTGCCAGTTTTACAAAGTGATATTGTCTTTTTCAAGTTCCTAGGAGCAACCCCTTTAAATGTGATCAAATCAGGTAACTTCCTATCTCCTAAACTGTGTAGTACCGTGGATGGGAACCAAACCTTTGGCACTTCTCTCCAAAAGAAGCTTTGAAAATGCTACTTTCCTTTAGGGAAGGTACAGTAGGCCACACCCACAATCTTTAAATGCATTACTTGATTTTTAAGTATTTTTTAACTCAAAAAAAGAAAAGGAGGAAATTATATGCCTATGTCATACAAACTGAAAGAGATTTGTCATTAAAACTCTATTTCAATCTTATCAATCATTTGCACTAAAATTGTAATTAAGTCAGAATAATTACTCAGCTCTGAAAATGTTGCTGCTTAATGAAACTAATAGCCAACTTTGAAGAACCTATTTGAAAAATCTTCCTTCAATCCTGAGGATCAACCACACCTGAATGTATGTTTGTTTATATATTCATATTGCTGTTTATTTATACAAACTCCTTCACTGGCCTGAAGATTTCTAGGAAGCATGCCTATTTTCTTTTTTTGTTTATCATGGCATTTCTAAGGATTGGTCAGGAGGAAAAGATAAATAAATATGAGTTAATACATAAATAATGGAGAAAATAGAATCTGGAAATGATTAGCAATCGGTTATCTGAAAAGCTAGTTTCTCATTTACTTCCTCTCTTAGGCCCTGTGTGATTCATTGTTTTCTTTTTCCTTAAGTCAATTTCTTTTTTCTGTGTGCACATAGCCTGAAATAGTCTCTGCAAAATTCCTGAGTTTACATAATCTGAAATCAATTCACTCTCAAAGATGATTGACTGTCTCATGGACTTAATTCTAAATTCTTAGGTAAAGACTCTGATTAATTTGTTTTGACTCAGTATTCATCCACTACTAAAGTAGCTGGCCAAGCAAGCAAAATCATGTATCACCAAACTAACTTGTCGTGGATCTACCTCTTTCAGCAAAATCTTTGTGATTTTTTTTTTTAATAAAGGATCCTTGCTACTATACAGAACGTAATATGTCTGTCAAGAAGTGTTACTAATATTGAAACTAAAGTAGAAGCTTTAAAACATGGCCCCACTTGTTATTCATGCTCCACTCACTGAAAGTAAGTCTATATTCCCTCCCTTTAATCTGGACTTTGTCACTGCTTAAATAATGGGGAAAAAAAAAAAATACTGGCAACAAAAGACTGATGCATGAATTTAGACCTGTATGTTCTATCCCTTTAGAAATTTGACCTTGAAAGCTAGCGAGGAAGAAAACAACTTATCCAACAACTTGCTACTGAGGTCACTGATTTATCTAGAAAGAGCATTCTAACCTCAGGTGAGCTATTCCATTTAATGAAATATAGAGAAAGGAGATGAGTTCTGTTCAAATTACAGATTTGGGGATGCAGTAATTGTTTTAACCCATGAGAAGTTTGTTGATTTGTTTCACAGCAAAAGATAACCATATTGAAGCAATGCGATCTGAAAAGGGAGATTCCATGTCACTGTGCTATCCAATGAAGGGTGTGGCTGAGAAAAAAGGGGAAGCAAAATAGACATTATGTGGGGAAAAAAGATTTTTGAGAAGACACATGGGCAGGGAGATACGTGAAGAAAAATCCATGTTTGCTTCTGGCCTTAGACTTGCACCAGGGACTTGGGAAATACAGATGGAGACACTTGGACCAAACATGAGTGAGATACCTGTGGGAAGGTTGACAATGGCAGCTTTTATCTTGACTAGTACATTGATTTAGCTCCTACCCACTCAGACTTCCCTGGATAGCCCTTTTGCTCATTTCTTATGGTACCCCACCAGAAGGTGCCTTAGACTTGACAAGCCTTGGGTCTCAATGGTCTCACTTTGGGTCAATCCTGTTTGGTTGAACATCTATCCATGAAGGGTGGGTAACTTTTGGGATGTTGTTTAGGTAACTCTTATTCTGTCCGATCTCTATGCTCAGTACATTAATTTCATTGTGCTTTCTTCTACTGAAAGAAAACGTAATCTTTCAAAGCTAAATTTATACACTCAGATTAGACTTTGTCTTTATACAGCAAATGGCAGAACCCACTTAGAGTATGTAAGTTTGGGGATCTCAAGGTGCACATCAGCCTGACAGCTAATAACATAACCTTAAATATTTTCATATTCTAAGATCAATTTTTTAACAGTGTACTTATGATAGAATCTACCTATATTTTACTTTCCATTTAAACTCTGATTTCACCTTATTCAGTTGCTGCAATTATTAATTTGAATTTAATTGTTAGGTGAAGAAAATTTACATGTCTTTTCTCACAAATGTGAAAAAAAGAAAGTCAGAATTATTTTTTCTATTATGTTTTGGGACATGCTCTATGGTTAAAAAGTCCTTAACTGTGCCTTTTATGTAATGATTAGTCTGATGATGATTGATATAACAGGATATATTTTAATTATATTTTTAGCAGAAGTATAAAAATAACAATCACTCAGTGGCTATTTATTGACTGGTGAATTGATTAATTTTATAGGTTTTTTTTTTAATGCATTTGCTGTTTACAACCCATGAAAGTAAATTTCAGCAATATTTACAGCACATGTAGCAAAAATGGAAAAGAAAACTAGTCATCTTAGGAAAGGGGGCTATCAAACACTAGGTAATGGTATTACATGTTGGTTGATAGAAATGAGAAAAGTTTGGTTTATTAAATTGCTGAAAAACAAGCAGTTAGAAGTAAAACATAGCATTTTTATAGAATAGTGGAGATGAAATACTTTCTTATTCTTTAAAAATTATGCTTAAGTTCATATTAACACATTATATAATCATAAATATATAATTAATATTTATCGAAAATATATCTTTGAAGTTTTTGTATTCCATATTATACTTTTTATAAGGGGACAGAGGAATATATGTTCACTGATTTGTAACAGAGTTTCCCACTTTCACTTACAACAACCTAAAAAATTAAGCACATTTAAATGGGCATTTCCAAAATGAAAATTTTCTCCACTTTTCAAGTATTATATTCTTATGTTTCATAAACTGAATAGACCCCAAGATTGTAGGTGCATTCTTACTTAGAATGATTATTCTGTGTTGAGAATGATAAAAATAAAAACAACACTTGATGAAAAAATCAGAATCCATACTCAGGTATCACTGAAGTTTGCAATTTACCCATTTAGAATGGAAGATAAACTATGAAAGTTTTTTGCTTGCTTGTTTTATTAATGGCCACAATTGCAGTCTTTCTTATAAAACCTTGTATTCAATTTCAAAAATTCAAAAACATAAAAATAAAAACAAAAGACGTGACTTTATGCACAAATCCCAATAGGAAATTTCAACAAAGTTCTTGAAAAATCATTACTCGATGTTTTCTACTACAAATAACTCAGTTTATCTACAATTTATCGTTATATCTGTAAAGCTAATATAAACCCATTATTTATATAGTTAAAAATGGTAAGATATTTACATTTAAAGTAAAACTAGAACTATTCTTTCTCTGAATAAATGGATTTTATGCCATGCATTTAATACTGTGTTGTAATATGATATAAATTACATTTTGGAGCAGGTGATATATGAGGCATGAATCAAGTTTGTAAAAGCAAAACCGGAGACTTATAAAGTACTCACATCAGACTTACCAACAGAAATACTACAGGAAAGGAGTAAATGAAAAGTACTTCAAAGTATTCCAAGAGAAAAACTGTCAGTCAATAATATCATAGCCTTCAAGAATCTCTTTCAAATAACAATGGGAAGATAAAGGACTTTCAAGAGAAATAAATAATGAAGGATTTTGCCAGCATGAGCTCTCCATCCCATGTAGGAAATGTTGAAAATAGCACTCCTATCTAAATCAGAGAGAAGAAATTCTATGAAAAAATTGGAACAACGTACAATTAAAGCTAGAAAACTAAATACGAAATGGCAGTAGAAAGTGCTCATGAACCATTAACTAACCCAGATGTAATGGACTGAATTCACCAAAGAAGTCACAGATGGATAGTTTAGAAGAAACCCAACTTCTATTGTCTCTAAGAAATAGAGCAAATGGTTTGGAAAGCAATCCTAACAAGCAAATTGTACTCCCAAAACAGGGATAGCCATACTTACATATGATACAACAGAATTCACCTCAAAATAGAAACAAGTTACAGGGATGTATATTATATCATGGTTAGATATCAATGTATCAGTAGACATTACATTCATATGTATATCTAGATCTATCTATATAGATA
>NW_004567111.1:26783049-26784331 GCF_000260355.1 Condylura cristata
AAAAAAAAAAAAGTTGTATAGTAACAAAATAAATATAGTTTTATATGATGGTTACTTATAGGCTTTCAGAATTATTTTTTAATAATTGACATTATGAAAGAATGCTTTCTCACATCCCATTCCAGGGCTGTTATTATGCAGAGAATTAAACTATTTAATAGGTCGATTTTGTCATTTTTCAAAGGGATATATTCATTGATTTCCACTTACTGGTTTTTATCTTTTTTAATAACTTTCCTCCCTAAGATATTAAAGTTTTACTTAAAATAAGGTAATCAAAGTTCTGGAACTATTTGTTTTTCAAAAATTTATGATAATTCCTATGATGATTGGGAAAAATTAATATTATTAAGAAAACTTAACAAAGTAAATTTTATTTATTTTACAATTGAGAAACAGAGTAAAAGATGACCTAATTATGTAATACTGTGATTTTAAAATTGCATTTTACTTAGCTATTGTGATGGTAATTTAGTATAGATGGAATAATGCTAAATATATGAAAGTCAGAATAAATATGTTTTAGAATAAGTTAAACAGCATAATCTTTTGTAAAGCAAAAATCATTGAAGAGGAAGTCTTAAGCAAGATGTACAGATTGTTTTATCTAGTTCCCTTAAACATGTATTAATATTTGGATGAAAATATAGTAAGCAGGTTTCCTTCCTAGCCGCACAAAGTTCAATGGAACAAAGTACATAATTAAGTGAACAATCATCTTTCTGTGAGTAAATAAATTAGAAATAAATATTGTGTTAGAATCTTAACTTACAATAACATATCCCACAGACTTTTCATTAAATTACGTTGCATATTTTATTGCTCTGAGGTTTTTATATATGAAGTTCATCATAAGTAAAAATGTACGGTCAAAATGGTTTGTATTGAATACTGCTTCAGTGATTTAAACCATGTAAACAGATATGTAAGTTACTTTGTTTGAAACTTTAACAGGTTGATTAAAGTTATGGTAAAACACACCAATATATATTATGTTTAAGGATATTCTTCAGTAACTTTAAACATATACACATTGTTGGGAAGCAGATCTCCAGCATTTTTTCATCTTGAAAATATGAAACAATTACCCCCAGTGCCTAGTAACATCATTCTATGTAAGGAGTCAAGTAGGAGTCAAGTCTCTGACTTGACCATATGGAAAGCTCACAGATAATTAATAGTTTTTATGGCTTCTATTTTAGAGAATCCTTCCTGCTACACAGTGTTCTCCATATACTTTTAAATAGAACCAGGTCCCAATAAATACATCCAAAAGTCAGTT
>NW_004567111.1:26785046-26804908 GCF_000260355.1 Condylura cristata
TTTAAGAAATTTTCTTTGCCTCTTTTCTTTCTTTTATTCAAATGCCTATCCTGGTAGGTAGAGGGACACTTAAAGCTTTTAAACAAATCCTTATCTTCATTTTTGCTAGTGTATGTGGGTTCAAAGGGCAGAACCTAAATATTTGGGTGCAGAGCTGATTAGTTTGATACTAAAGTTGGAATGTTTTACTCTCTCCACCATTTCTATACTTTTACCCCCCTATTTAGCTATATTTCAACAGAATTTGACAAACAAACTTGTATGACTTAAAGTAAGGAATATTATAGAAGAAATTCCTAATCACATATAAGGTTAGATCATGCTTACTAAATTTGTATTAACTTGCTTTACATTAATCTAGATACTAAATTTACAAAGAAAAATTAGAAAAAAATCGAGAAGGATGTCTTTATATCTAAACAGGATATATTCTAGATATGTTCCCCTAAAAACCCTTAGTTAATTTTCTCCATTACAGTTTTCAATAATTTATGCAACTCTGATACACTTTAATCTAATTGTCACTTGATTTTTGCATCTGAAATTCTGAGAATTCATGTAGTCATTTTAATCTTCAGATTCTTAACTGTGAATTATAAACACCTACCACTGTGAAATATCTCAAGATCTGTTCCCAGTGGGTTTAGCCAATGCTCATGCTGTTGTTCCCAGGCTATATTTATCTGTCCCTAAACATACTAAAGTCAATGTAATCTGTTGATGACCAAATGTTTCCTGGGGAGCTTCAGTTTTCTGAATAAATTAGTTTTGTTAAGTGTTAATTGTAGTGGTCTTTGTGTAGACCCAAGAGAATATAATAAAGAATACTTTAGTGAAATCTGACTTTTGGGTAGCTTTCTGCTTATTTGCTATTAATGGTTCGTAACTCATATATATACAGCAGATGTTGTCCTTTCTACTTCTTTTCCTCCAAGAATAGGAATTACAGCAAAGTGCTTAATTAGCTCCTGATAGCTCTGTGTTTTATAAATACATACTGTCTTTACCACAAATATGTTAATTAAAATGCCATGTTCAATTCCAAAATTATAGTTTTTCAAATATGTGTGACAGCATTCTAATCAGCAAATAAATCAGATCTTCAATAATTGAAATAATAAAATGAAGGAATTTATAAAATTTATATTTAAGTTTTATTTGGTAGCACTGCTTTTATACATATTTTCCCTTTTGTGTACATATTATGATCAATATCTTAAAAGAAATATGTTTATATTTTTTCATCTTTCTTATATAGCTTATATTTCCTTGAACAAAGCACAAAAATAAGGAAATGTGTTGCCTTATTAATAAGGAAAATATCTTGTAATAAATGGATAGATTGTGAAACAGGACTAATGGGAGACAGAGGGGGGTCACTGCTCTTGACACTGTTCTCTGAACATTTTCCTTGCAAATTAACAAAATCATGAGTTCTTTTATTTGGTGGGAGTACAAAATAAGGAACTGATTTGACACTTGGAAAAATGCTCAGAGTTTATTGGAATTACTGTCTATATCTCAATTACATTCTGTGTGGGAAAACAAATTTGGCTATTATTTTGACCAAAATTGAACGGTAGAACTGAAGTTCCATCTTTTGCTATCCCCCATGGACAGTGCAATGGGAAACTGACTGGCAACCTCTTACTTGTTACAGGCTGTGACTTCTGCAAGGGCACGTGGCAATGGGCTGTCAGGCGTTTGCAGCTGAGAATAGCAACATCTAAGCCCTTCCATTGAAGGAAAAGACATTTTAGGCAACTGAGAAATTTTATTTGCATTTAAAAAGCTGTGGTGTGTAAATTGAAAATAACTTTGTGGCAAAGATCCTGGAAGAAAGTGCTTAGAGTGATTAATGATTCAATTTCATCTACAAATGCCACACAGAGAAACATAAAACCGGAAATTGTATCAAAGTGCAAGGTCAGAGTTTATAAAAGATTGGGGCTATTCAGGATAAATACTCTTAATGTTGATCATTGGAGATGCTGGATGTTTAGTTGAATCAAAGGTCACAAAATAATAAACTCATAAAAAACAAAACATGTAGTGTATCTTTCACAATTTCAGAGATAATATTAAAGTAATTATATTTTATAAAGGGTCTCTAAAGCTGAGGAAATTTGCAGTTGTTCTTGAAAATACTAATGCTGCTTTAGTGGTCATTCTGTTAATACTATTTTTTTAGATACAAACTTAGCATAGACTCTTAGACTTTAACCTCCAAGTTATCAATTATTTTCAAGTCACACTTAGATAAGAAAATGTTAAACATTGGAGATTTATATATTTATGAAACCTTATGAATTACTTGTCTTCTATGCAGAAATTTAAGTTAATATCAATATACCATCTGTCATAGCAGTGTTAGCTAAAAAGGTTGAATTGAAGACAGAATTTAAGTTTTTCACCATTTCTCAACTTATTGTTCAAAAGGTTGTGAATCCCAAGTTTTTCATGGTCAGATGCAGTTGAGATAGAAAATTTGGACACTGTTCTCTGTAACAGTTAGCACCCCTTTGTCAATATAGATATTCAGTTGGTATTCACAGACTCTGATAAGTCAAAGAAAATTTAGGGCATCGTAGAGACACAATGTCCATAAGAGATCTTTTCTCAGCACGTTTCAGAAACTCTTTCTTCTAGAATTAGATAGTTTAAACTTTGAAATAGCAAAACAGGCAGAGACCTAAAGGTGCATTTCTTTCCAAGCTATCCTAAATTGGCTGTGGTCATCTTCTAGTCTTGACATACCTCGAATACTAGGAGCAGAGACAGATTATCTTTTTTTCATCTCTCCTATACCTTTTTTTCCTCTTAGAATAAATTCAAATCTCTCTCTACCTTATATCCTACACAAATAGCTTGAGCACAAATTAAATCAGGAGAATAAATAGTCCCTTAATGTTACAAACATGGGGCATGTGAAAAATAAAAATAAAATCTCCAAGGCTACCATGGACTTTTAAAAAAATAATCTTGTAGACTTATCTACCTGCCCACCCTATATAGCTCTTTCAATTTCAAAATTGATTTCAGCATTCACGAAAAATGCCAAGAGAGAAGCTAATTTGTCTTCCATTTTTTACCCATAGCAGCTGTAGCAGTTTCTAAGCTTGAGGAGTCACCTATGGAAATGTTATGTCCAGATTTCGAATTTCCCAAAGACCACCAAGGAGCCGATTCCAATGCAAAGCACACCAGAGTCTGTATTGCAAGCTCGCTCGAGCCTGGGCTCCCAACACGCACTGATGCAGCAGCCAAAGTTGAAAGCCTGGAGCTCAGAGAAGGCAGGGTTTTTATTACAGAAGAGGGGAGTTTTAGCTCAGCAGTACATTGGTTGGTTGACATTGAACAAAGTTACCTTGTCTTAACCTGGTTGGTCTATGCATGTAAGATGCGACCTTCACTACTCGGCCCACATACCTTATCTGGTGCTTTCCTGATATGTACTGGTTATTTGCCTACTTGCTAACTGGCTGTTGCTGTGGGATGAGCAAGACTAGGACATTTACAATTAAACTTGGCCTTGGTGCCTTGTTTATAACCGAAACTTAGGCCTGGCTGGTTTCAGAAGCATTCTGAAGCCTGTCATGGCATCAGTTTGGTCTTTCAGGAAGAAGTATGTTTAAATCTCTGCTGCCTCAGCTTATATGCCAGAAGGATGCCAAATATGTCAATTTTTGTCTAGGAGCTATATAAGTATTTTATGTACACCATCTCAGAATTCTAGAAAGCTGACAAGAGCTGACTATATAGCTCCTCAGCTAGGCATGAACTAGGAACACACAAAGAAAGTTGAAGTTGTATTCCTAACATTAAATTACAACCTTTCCTTTAAAATATCTCTGAATTTTGAAAATATTTTCTTTTTTGGTAAACAATATTCACAAAGTTTCAATAGCAATGAAAGACAAATACAGAATGCACTAAATATGAGGCTTACAATGCATTAGATTTCCAGCAGAGAAACTACATTATATCTATAATGTCTTCTAGCATGTTATTTGAGATACTATGTAGTGTGAGAGGATATGCTTTTGTATCTGCACCATTTTCTTGTATAATTTGGTTCTATAAAATGTGATTGTTTCTGCTACAAAAAAAAATCAGAGGTAATTTACCATTTGGAGTAATTTCAGAAGAAAAAAAGATGAAAGGGTATGACTTTACAACAGTATCTGACAAGACCTAGGAAGGATCTGAGATGTTACCAAACTTACAAACACAACAGTTTAGCATGCCAAGTTTATGAGAAACTGATACCAGACATGACTTGAATGTCAGAGATAAAGGGCAGTTTATAACTCATAGCCATAAGCATACATACTAGAGTGATGGATCTCTGATGACCAGTTCCTACTGGGTGACATAAAGAGGTCCTAATGATGTGTCTATACACTATGGTAAGTAAGAGAGAGAAACCTTGAGTTTAGGAGACCACAATATTTTATAACGGACAGTAAATCTATTTGACCTTTGCCTTGAGTGAAGACAAATATCTTTATTACACTGAAAACAAAAGAACCTTCTCTTTGCTCAGAGGAGACACTGTATCTATCTTTCAAGGTTGTTTGTTGTGTTAACAGTCTTGGAAAGAATGTTCAGAACAAAAGTAGCCAGTGTCTGTGTCTGTGTTTGCAAAACAGAAACTTGGAAAATAACCCCTCTAGCAATATAAAGCAACAATTAACAATTATGGAGCTAACAATATCACACACACAATTATCTCATATCTATCTATCTATCTATATTATAAATTACCAATTAGAAATATTTGAGAATTCTGTTTTACTTTTCCTTAATAATAATAGAATACTAATTGTTAAATTGTTTAAAATTATCATCTGCATGTGGTTAAAATTTAAAATTTCATTGAAACTTTACGACTTATTCATTGCACTACTAAAGAGATTTTAGTGTTTGTATCTATGCACGTAATTTTGTTTTAAATTAAAAACATTGCTCCAAAATGAAATATAATAAACACTTGTCCTGGTATTATATTTCTTTCTAAATTTTTTCAAATACTTAAAGCAACCTGGATTTCATGTTTGCTGCATGGCATGGTGAATATGAGTTGATCATTTAAAATATATTTCTCTAGTTGCCACAATCCTACTTTTCTAGTAAGTAATCTTAACTTTTATAATTTGAACCTTTAAATAAAAAGAACAAAAATGGATTGAACTGAGATTGTTCTCTTCTAGTCATCTCTTGATATAGGGATTTTACTTCATCAATTAGAATTCTGTCATCAAAACAAGAAACTTCCTGTCTATATTTAAAAAACAATTTTGGACAATATATTCTATTAGAGTATTCTGATTTGTTTCTTCTTTTCCATTTCTGATTAATTCTCCTATATAATGTCAAGAAACAGCACAATGACAATAATAATTATCCAATTTTTCTTTTTAAATTAATTCATTTATAATTCAAATGGCTTTAATACATAAACTAACATTATGGATGAATTCAAAATAACATGTGGCTGTGTAATGATTATTTTAAAACAATTTCTGCATTGAGATAGAGATGGAGATAAACACTGACCATGCCAATATAACTGAATAAACTTACAACTGTTAAAGGATAAAAAGCATATTTATTTGACTTAAAGGAATCAATATGACAGAAAACAACATACATCTCCTTACGTTTGAGAAATAGTACAGTCGTACTCTTTAGTAATAAAGATTTTCAATAAATATTTTCCATTTCAATTTTCTACATGACATTAATGTTTTAAGTCAATATATAATAGAAAGAATGTGAATTACCAACCAGAAATAGATATAGGAAGTTCATTTAGAAATAATTACACTATGAACCTTAAAGTCATATCTGGAATTTACCTTAAGTGTATTATATATTCCCCCAAAAGAAAAGAACTCTTACTAATGATTTTTGAAGGTGAATGATAAATGAATATATAGCTGTTTCATTATCACACTTAATTTCCTTCACCTTCAACTTTAAAATAAGTGATTATCTGAGGTATTGCTAGAGTATTTAGAAATTTTATCAGATAAAAAGAGATAATGGGGTGGAAGAAAGGCTATAGCTCCTAAGGATTTTATTCATTATTATTCTTGACAGAGGTGAGGAAAAATGAGAAGGGAATATGTTGAAATACATTTTTCACACATATCTTTCATGATTTTATAAATATTAATAAGATTATTTAGTCTTCTAATATCACACATTTTCTAAGACTTTGCCTCTCCTAACCTAAGTCTTAATTGACTATACTCATATAGGAAATAATGTTCTTCCAAAGCTTTTAAATATTTCAGCTTTCTTTCTCTGGGCTGTTTCTAAATTTTATATCTCCCTTTGATGTGCTGAGTAGCAATTTAGTTTTGCTACACCTTTTAAAAATACTTTTGGTCTTCTATTTAATAATCAGTTGATAATGTTAACAGCTTTGTATACCCTCCCCCACTCCTTCCCCTTTGGCAGTTCACTGGAATGTTTTCAGGGATTGTTTTGCAATTAATCAGTCATCAGGCAACTCTGCATATTGTGGAAGAACAAAAAACTTATAAGGAAGGTATGATTTCAAAGAGAGTGACTTTGCACTCTAAACTAATGAAAGTTTCCTTCCAAATCATAAAACACTTTCAAACATCTACCCTCAAAAAGCTTTCCCCTCCATCCCCGGATTTTAAATTATACCACATCAACTACATATAATTATATATTCTAGACCTGTCCAGTTGAATATCTAGATTTTTGTTTCTACGAACACTAATTATTGTGTTTTGAAGTCACTATGTAATTTACATGAGCTCCTCTTGATAAGCATAGCCTGGAATTTTCCTCATTATACATTCTGTAAATGTATAATGTGGTAAATTCTGTAAATGTATAATGTGGTAAATCGCTGCATTGATAGATACCTGCTACTCATGCAGTATCACTCTTAACTCCTTGTGAGCAGAAAAAGTAGCAGAGATATTTTTCTTTCCACAAAAGGCTAATGTTACCTGAAAATCAGGAGATTTTTAGTATCTCATTTCATCCATGGAACAAGTAAGAACAGCACCAGGTACTCTATTACCTGGGATCTACACTTACTCTCTCTGTTCTTTAAAATTTTAAAAAAATTTTAAAATTAGACATACCTTATCAAATACTAATTGACAATATATTCCCATGGGGGAAAAAAAAAATCCTGGCCCTCCCTGGTGGCGCAGCGGGTTAAAGCACAGCACTGAGAATCCAAAGTCGCTTCCGCATGAATTTGATTCCCGCCTGCCCGGGAGTTGACCACATGGTGTAGCAGACCTCTCCTGACCCACCCGCTGCTCCCCTCAGCACTGTACTTCGTCGATCTGCCTGTTCTGTTCCCGGCTCTGTCTCTGGTGAAGCCTCTTACCGCCTCTGAGCCTCTGGCCTGTACCCCAGTTCTGTATGCACAAATAAATAAATCTTTAAAAAAAAAATCCTGATACTCTAGGTTTGAGTAAAGATCTAGGTTTGAGTAAAGAGACATATATATATATATATATTAAGAGTTCTGACTAGGCTTTGTGAGATTCATTTTCTTAAAATTCTAAGCACAGTTGCCACTGTCATTACCACACAGATTTTAAAGAATCTCTTTCTGGAAACTCCCACTCAAATTTAAATTGTGCTCCTCCCTTGTCCAAGACTCCATTTAAGGAAAATCTGGGATATTTTAACAAAAATGTAAGATAAGTGGCCTCCTTGGTGGTGCAAGAGGTTAAGTCTCAGCACTGTGAAGCTATCACCAGCCACTGTGGCATGAATTCAATCCCTGGCCAGGGAGCTGACCCACATGTCACAGCAGACTTCTCTGTCTAGCCTGCTGCTCCCCTTCAGAGTATATTTTAGTAGATCTGCCTGTTTTGTTCTCTACTGTGTCTCTGGTGAATCCTTTCACTTCCCCCCGCCCACCAACACTGGTCTACACTCCAGTTTTTACATGCATAAATAAAATCAAACTTTTTAAAAAATTAAAAGAAAAGAAAATGCCAATTAGCAGATATAGTAAATATTGTATTCATCTTCAGAGCTTCAGATTGTGACATCTTTAAAGGAAAACTTATCATTAACCTTTTAAACCTAGCTAAACGTCTATCATGTGGTTCTCAATTGTGGGTGATTATGTCCTCCAGAAAATATTCAGCAATGTCTAGGGACACTTTTTACAGTCACATAATAGGCGATTAAGGACACCTCTGACTCAATGACAAAATAGTGGCAAAAAGGTTGTTAACCATCCTAAAATTCAGGGAATTTCCCAAGACAAGAAAATCTACCCTAAATCCTAATATTTCAAGGTTATGACAGTCTGTTCTAATATACAGTTTAAGTCAATAATTTAGACAAAAAATAATTCCATTTACCCTTGTACTGCAGAACCTCCATCTATGTTTTTACTCCTGTGGGAAAAATCACCACTGTTCTAGATAATTGACAGGGGGAATGATTTTCTCTTTTGGGGGGTACCCACTTTTTATTGACAAAAGTATTAATCAAAAGATAATCAGAACTTAGGGCAAAATGTTTATTCAAACAACACCAAAGGACACACATTATTAGGACTGTTGTCACCTTCCAAATGATAAAAAGGAAAACTCACATTGTGGGAAATTTAGTCATTTAAGACATTGATCTTCCTATCATATTTGAATTTTACTGGAGACCTATTTGACAAAGGATGATCACTCCTTTGGATCTCATTTCATCTCAATTTCAGTTGTCCTGATTTCAAGCCTTCATTCACATTTTGATCATTAGAGAGGATCCATAAACTTTTCAAAATGCTCACAAGTTTACAGAGATATAGTTATTCCCAGCCTCAGATGATACACATAGAACCTTCTAAGACACTGTGAGCTTACTCAGAGAATTCAGATTTTTAGAAAACTAAAACCAGGTATTTATTCTGGTCAGGCTTCAGTTGATTATGATTTGAATTATAGTCAATTTGAAACTAATTCACTGAGTTTACTTTTGCCACAAGGGCCTAGAGCAGTCCAGTAGTATGCAAATCCACTAAAATTGAATCATACGTGTCCCTTGATATTTTAATATTAAATATAGGAAATCAGAGTCTACCTATTTTTTTCTTTGTCTTTTTAACCACTTATTTTTTTTCCTATTGTGAGTCATAACACTAAGTGGACTAATGTGAACTAAGTAGATATCAGACACAGAGCAGATAGTCTTCTTCCTTCAGACAAGGAGAATCACAGAAAATCATTTTTCTCTGTAAATCTTCTGCTAGTTTACTAGAGATATCTACAAAAGCTGAAATTAGTAATATATTGCCTAAGGATCTTTTCTTTATGGAGCTATCTCTTTTTTTCCTCTTATGTGTCCAAATTAGTGGGGGTATAGAATTATATTTAAAATGCACTATGGCCAGTTTCCCTTAGTCCCCATCTATCTTGGATTCACTATTCTCAATAACAGATCACCAAGGTTATTACAGATGGAGAAGGGGTAAATTATACACTGAAGATGTGTCATCACTCTCATGTGGAAGTAAGCCACTCAGCTTCACTCATTGGTCAGCTGTTACCTTGTGACCCCACACAGCCCAGAAAGTAGGAAGTAGTTTCCAAAACAACACTGCTCTCTACACTGCTGTTAGTTGGTTTACTGTATTTTACTCCACAGTCTGTAAGCGTTACATTTGTCAACTTTTTAAATTCTGGATTCTACTTTCTATTTAAATGTTTTCTGACAAGGGACATATTCTTTGATTGTTGTGAGGATGGGCAGTGCTATTGCATTGAGAGAAAGAAAAAAGTTCAAATATTTAGACTTGATTATTAGTGCCACAGGAGGCAGGATTTTATGTTTAATACAAAATAAATCCTTAATGTGAAGACACTTCACACATTATTCTAATTAAAAGGAATTCCAAAGAGAAAGGGTACAAAAGAGTTTGAAGGATTTATTTTTGAACAAAGATTTTTGTGTGGCAAAACAGCATCATTGTGCTAAAATACTTTCAAAAAAATCTCTGAATTAAAGCATACATTTAAAAACTTCCTTCTAATTTCCAAGTTAAATGAGACTACATGATAATAGGTATGGAAACTACAAAACCATTCATTATCTGTCCTGGTTTACAGGAGGGAGTTTGAGATTTGTATTAGTGAATATAAATTAACCCCAGATTATTTCCATGTAGGGATTTTGAGTTTGCTAACAATGTCTAAACAGCAAATTTAGAGTTCATTTAAAAGCCATAACTAGTGTTTTATGTTGGCTTATTCACAGTTTAAAGGTGTGAACGTATTTTCCTGAAAGACCCTCTGACACAGCACCTGCAGCAAATGTTCACTTTATCACTCTTGCCAGTGGCTGTACACACAAGAAACTAATTTCTTTAATTTATTTCTAAATCCACATTACAGACATTATCTCACTAAGCTTCCCCAAATCCCTATTATATTTATACTACTGATGAGGTAAGTAACACAGAGAGCACTAAAGGACTTTTCCAAGGTTATATATATAAAAATGGTGCAGGATCATCCCACATAGCCTCAGATGCCTGGGTTAGCCATCCTATCTCTCAGCTTTGCTTTACTTATTTTGCCCAAAGGAAAAGGTGTCCTTTTATAACAGACACCTAAACTTATCCCAGGAGGAAAAACAGTTTAATAGTATCATTTTTTAAAATACCAATGCTTTCAAAAACCAGCTTTCTCCATATCCTCCAGGAGAATACATTATCAAATGTCTAATCTCTTTCTCCTGCCATAGATCACTCTTCTGACCCTCAGCCTCAGATCCTATTTTAAGCAAAACAATGATCCATTGTAAACAAAGTAACTACTAAAACTTCTCTTTGATACAGTTAGTGCCATTATATACTGTATTACTTCTCTCTACCTTTCCAAAAAGGAAATGAGCATTTAGTTTAAGCAGAGAGTTGAAGAGTAGATTATGTTTACTACTCTCCTACTCATTGACATCTTGTTCTGTTAAGATGGTTTTTGACTTTAGTGTCGTGTTTTTTTTTTTTTTGCTTTTTGTTTTTTTCCTTTTGGAAACTACTGTTAACCTCTTAATAACAGCATTAATAGTTTTTATTCACTTTCCCTTTTACTGGCTTCCGGCCCTCTTCCTTTTAAGTACATACTTTTCCTACCTCCCTTACTGTATTTTGTCCTTGAATGACTTTCTTTCAAAATCTGAAAAAAAAAGCATAATACTTGCATTCAATGAAAATAAATTATTCAAACACATTAAAGAAAATATTAAATTGTCCTCCTCTGAAAGCCCTTCCTCTCAAAGATTCACTTTTAATCTTTTATATTAATATTTGTCAGGTGGGCATTACCATAATTATAGATAATATGATTAACCTCTATTAACTTTTGTGATTAATGATTTAGTTCTGCCTGGAAAACAGAGACCATTCTACATATATCAAAAAGAGGAAATTCAATATACAAATTGGGGTGACACTCTTGGTTTTTGGTATAGTATATAAGGAGCCATGGGTGAATAAGAAGTAACAATAAATAAAAATATAGTCTTCTTCTTACATCCATAATAAAATTGAAGTAAGGGAAATCCTTCATCCCCTAAATTAGACAGATAGGTTGATAGAGAATCACAGCTTTTAGATGATTTCTGTTTCATGAGAATCAGGACAAGGGGAAGAATAACTAAGCTTTACTTGATAAATTATTGGATGTTCCCAGTGAATTAGTTTGAGACTTAAAACCACCAGAAAGCCCCAGTTTCTCATTCCCCTTCCACAACCATTTAGTCCTCCCCAATCCTCTCATCTCAAAAGTCTCCCTTTCTTATAATGTCGACTGGTTTTTCTAAGTATTTTGCTTTGTCAAATTATCTGCTATATAAGCAACCAATATTTGTCTTTGTCACTCTGACTGACTTTACTACACATAATTTCTTTGAACTCATTCTAGTTTGTTGTGAAGGTCAACCTTTTTATTTCCTCATGGGTAAATAAAATTTCATTGTGTGTATATGTTACATCTTCTAATACATATTTGCATGTCCTAGTTACTATAAACAGTGCTTTTTTATCATCTTTGGCTAAATTCCCACAAGTAGCATTTTAAGTCAAAAGCTATTTACTATATTTTGAAGTAATTTTTAAAAGTAAAGTATGTTATGGACCCTCCCTGGTGGCGCAGAGGGTTAAAGCACAGCACTGAGAATCTAAAGCCGCTTCTGCATGAGTTCGATTCCCGCCTGCCCAGGAGGTGACCACATGGCGTGGCAGACCTCTCCTGACCCGCCCGCTGCTCCCCTCAGCAGTGTACTTCATCGATCTGCCTGTTCTGCTCCCCACTCTGTATCTGGTGAAGCCTCTCGCCGCCTCTGAGCCTCTGGCCTGTACCCCAGTTCTGTATGCACAAATAAATAAATCTTAAAAAAAAAAAAAGTAAAGTATGTTATAAGAGAAAGACAGTATTATTGTTAGTAGCCATATTTATAAAAATATGAATGTTTCATATACTGTATCTGTATATATGGATAAAGTAAATAAATAAGATTAACAAATACTGCTTAGGGACAAGTCATGAACATAAAAGAAAACAAAAAAGTGTAAAATTAAGAAATTTAACTGATATCATTAAATTTAAATTTGAAGCATCATCAGGTTGCCATTTGTTACAAAAATAAATATATGTGTAAACATCAAGAAGCATTGATAACTTAGTAGAAAGAAGCATGAGTAAAACCTAGTTATAGAGCCCAGATTTAATCCCATGGTAAAAAGCCATGGTTCCTTAAAAACTGACAAATCCTGACTCTAAGTCAGGCTATATGGACTGAGAAAGAAAATATTGTTCCAAAAAGTAAATAAATGTCAATGGTAGAGTTAAGGGATTCCCTGAACTAATGATTTGTTAACTTGAACATTAAAAAATGTGAGTAAAGTTGATTCAAACAGTTCCAATATACAAAACACTAGTTTTAACATGAACAACAAATAACTCGCCAATTATGACCTTAAAGTCATCAATCAATGGGAAACAGAAGTGTATCTTGTTGTTTCTGCAAAGACTATATTTCAGTATAAAGTAATCCTATCTGGTAAGAGAAATTCTACTTTACAGTCATCCAGCTAGTGGTTCTGAGGGGAAAAACAGAAAAACCCTAATTTTGGAATCCCAAATGAAAATGAAGCTTGACAATTCTAAAGCACTAAATACTGATAGTTGCTTAATTTGAGTGATGAGTCTTTAGAGGTTCATAATATTCTCTCTGCTTTCCTGAAGTATATTTGTATATTTCACAGTTAATAAATAAGTTAAAAGTAGATAAATATATAGGTACATAAATAGCTATAAGAAAAGATTGGCAAAGAAATTAGAACAAAGGGGCACAGCATAAATTGAGTTCTGGAGAAAACAAATGCAGTGTTAAGATCAATGCCAGAAATTCTTAAGTGTACAGTCAAGTCATAAAAATGAGCTAGAGGAAAATGTGAAGCAATGGAAAAGAAAGAGTTATTAACATAATGCAATTAGGTTTCTCCTCTACTGGGAGGCAATGCCAATGGTAATTTCCAACAGGTCAGAGAAGTATAGAGCTCCTTTACAAGTATCAGGATAGTTATCATCTCTACAATTAACGTGCCACAGAATGGCTCCTGAAGTATCTTCAGAAATCCCTAGGATACCTGAAGAAGATAATAATGCAAATGGCAAATAACTGCAATGTGTTTCAGCTCTCTTTGACTGAAGGAAGGAGAAACTAGAGGACTATTCCATGAAGAGGAATGAAGGTGATACTTTGAATATTCCTGGCAAGGAGTTGACCAGGAAACCAGGATACACTGAAATCAGAAGTAAATCCTGAAACTCTCTGAGGGTTTGAGTTGATACCTGCTAGTGAGGTAGGCATTACAATGGTAGAGTGGGGTTCCTGCAGGTGTATCAGTTACCTCGTTGACAAGAGATTTTTGCAGGAGCAGTGAAACTCCTTAGAAATATGTGTGGTGACATTATTTATTATTCTCTACTTAACATAGTTCCATCTGAGGTTTTATCTCCTTTTTGTTCTTTCGTATCTTTCTATGGTTTCAATTCCTGCTTGTGTAATGTGAATGAACCAGTAAAGAATAAGGTCCAAAACCCAAATCTCCTCAAACTTGACCTAAGAAAGCATGGCATAAATGAAAATTTGAGTATAGAAAAGAAAATGGTTATTTTTCCAAAATGTGGATGGCATTATTAGCATATGGGAAATTTGAATGAAAACATGAAATATTAGATGATCCAAAATTCTCCTGTCCTTTTAACAGTAGTGGCATAAGGGGGAAAATAAGGTTAATGAGGTGATATTGAAACAAAATTGTGTGTGGGTCCCTCAGGTAGGTCAAGGGGTTAGGTCTCAGCACTATAAAGCTATCAGAAGTCTCTATAGCATGAGTTCTGTCCCCTGCCCACCAGGGAGCTAACCCAGCAGACATCTCCTGTCTCCCTGCTGCTCCCCACAGCAGTGTATTTCAGTCAACCAGCCTGTTCTGTTCCCTACACTGTCTCTGGTGAATGCTTTCACCCCTACACCCCAGGCCTACAGCCCAGTTCTTGTATGCATAAATAAATAAGTCTTTAAAAAAAAGTCATATTTGTGAAAGAAAGTGTTTCATAACAGACAAAAATAAATCATTCCTAAAACAATGAGTACAGAGATATAAATATAAAAAAGGAAGATATTTCACAGACTATACTGCAGAGACAATTTAGTTGCAAAATACCTTTATTGCATATATTTTCTGATACTTAAGCCATTAATTTTTCATTTCCTGATAAGGAGACTTCCTCCCATTATAATCCTATAAGTGCGAGATGCAACAGAGCAGCATGCTAATATTAGGAAACTTGAAAAACTACCCCCAATACCAAGAGTTTACCTAATTTTAAATCACTGATTGGTTTGCTATGACTTAGAACTTCAGCAATTCCTTTCTTCCTTTCACATATCACCATGTCCTCATTATATGAAAGAAATCTTTGTTACTCTCTGATCGTAAGATATAGTAATCTCAGACTGTGCATTTTACTACTGTCTCATGAAGAGCCCAAAATAGGTAAGTGGACTTATATTTCCAACAGTGAAGAGGCTAACATTGTGATCATAATCCCTGATCAGGGTTCTAATATCATGATTTCAACAGATTCTAGAATCATAGGAAAAAGAGTTAAAAACCTACAATTGATTAATAAGGTGCAATTGTGATAGAAGTCATCACTACTTCCAATATTTTTCTCATCCCTTTCAACAACACAATATTTTATAATTATATTCTAAATTAAAATACTTGAAACAGATTTACTTAATGTTTTAAATTTATACTGATTATGTAGACCATATCAAAAATGATTTAAAATCTATAGTATTGACTACTTGTCAGCAGAATGCAAAGGATACTAGTTATTTGTTATTTCACAGGAAGATAGCTCATAAAACTGACATCTGTGTTAGTTTCAATGGCTATATATCGTATCAAGAAGCTGAGCATTATAGAATGATTTTTGTAAATGTCAAAATGTAACTGTGCTAGCTGCTACTTATGATCTTTCACCAAAATACCATAAGAGAGATGTTAACTGAGTGTCCTAATAACAGGAAGCTGTGAAGCAGCAAAAGATTGCAAGAAAGTTCCAAAAGCCTCAGAATAAGTCTACCAGACAATAGGCGGTATCCCAAAGGCAAGTATCAAATAGCAGATGTCACCTGAAGTCACAATCCTATAATTTTAGTTGCTCTCCAGTTCGCCATCATTAACTTAAGCAGGAAGAAAGGACTCAGCATAAAGCCATTGATAATGGACAAAGCAGGATTCAGTGCATTCTCAGCACAAGGATCTCTTGCCCACAGATCTGACTAAAAGAAACGAGATCAAAACCAAATCAATTTTTAGGAACTTGTATTGCCAAAGAAAGCACAAGCCTGGCCTGAAAAACACCATGGCTATTTGAGTCCTCAGGCAAACCCTGGGCTTGAAACCCACAGCGGATGGAAGCCAACTGTGGAAGCTGTGATGTCTCATATTTCAACAGAAGAGACTGATTAAGACTAGTCCCTAGAGCAAAGCTGAGCTTTACAGTATACAGTGCAACAGGGCTTAACTGAGAAAGCAAAACCATTGTCCCTATAAGTAAGTCCTTCGATGGTCAAGGCAGACACTTCACAAGATTTCACCCAACAAAATTCCATAATATAATGGACCAGCAATAGCTTGACAGTTGCTCTTTACTTTGATTATTTAATGAACATTTTATTGAGCCTAGCTTATTAAAAAGCACCATTATATAATGACTGTGAGATGTTAAGATATGTTTTCATTGTATTATAAGTCACCAGACTACAAATAGCTACATCCAAATCGATGAAGAAGTCTACACAAGGCTTGGACATGTAAGGCCTCAATATGGATGTGATAATTATCTGGTTTGAGTCACCTCAATTTGTTGATGGCTGGATTTGTACTGCAGGTACCAACAAAAGAATTCATGGATATTTGGATGACAAAGGAAGAGTCTAATTGTTATGTTCATGTGATGGCCTCTGCTTTCTATTTAGTAAAATATTACTGAGTTTGAACTTGACATATGATGACCAAACTGAGTCAGGCATGCTTTTCTCCCATTGAAGATAAAGGTGTCAGCATGTTAAGTGACTATTAATGATGAGATGTGAACAAAAATGACAAGTTTTTGACAGTATTGCCAAATAATTTAGGTAATATATATGATTAAATTTTCAGCACTAATTTTCAACAACACTGAACCAATACTTTGCTTTATTTACACTAAATTAAAAATACCTGTTTTTTTTTGTGTGTGTATAAAAATGACAACCATTTCTAATTTTGCAGAGATATAAAAATGTATGTAAAAGCATAGTGACAGGGAGAAATGATAACTAAACGTTTTTAACAGAAAGATATGAGATATAGTGGATAAGACAATGTTGGAGAGACTTTATTTTCCTTTGTAAGAGATGGGAGATATTTGAAGAGGAAAACAAAACAAAACCAAACAAAACGGAACATGATTTAGAGTACATTCTTGCAGGCTATAAATTTTGGGGACTTGCTTATTAAAATAAAGATCTACATCTTGAAGCCAAAGCACCTGCCTTTTATTCATGTTACATTTACATAGATATAATTCAACTCATTAGTTACGTCTATTTAGAAAATTCATACAGTTGATTCTTTGCTCTCAATGGAAATGCAGAGGACAATGTAAGCAGATATTGTGTTTGGTATGTAAAAAGCACATCTTTGAAACTGAATATTCCTTGCAAAGACAAAATATTTTCATGACTTTTTAAAATCTCCTCTTTGCCAAAATGGAAAGTGAAGTCATTTGTAATATCTTTTTTAAAGGTTTTTTGAATTTAAAGTAAGTACCAAAGTACCGCTTTTATGGATTTGATGAAGGATGTGGATGAAAGTGGAGGCAAACTCGTACTTCTGTCACTTAGCAAATACTCATAATAGTGTCAAACTTAAATCTTGTGCAAATGTGACTTGTATTTATGATAGAAAGTCTGCAAACCATTAACTGTTTTGTATATGTGTACAACCAGCTAAAAGTAATTTGTGGTAAAAGCCACAGTGTTAATAAATTTCCGTATCTTAAAAGACTTAGTGCTAGAAAATTTGTGGAGCCATTTAAAACATTTCAACCTCAAGACAGTTTTATCTTCTCTTTGCTTGTATTTTTTTTAATCTCCCTATCCCCAACTTTAGTATATTTACTGTTTTGCTTCTTCTATACTGAGTCTCTATTTTTGCAGATAGTCTAATGAATGCATAAGCAACACAATTACTAGGAAACATTAAAGTAGAGGAGGTATACTTTTTGAAACCAGGCTAGTGAGTCTGGCAATTGTACTAAATCTATCTTTTCTGGAAAATTCCAGCAACATGAAAATTTCCTCACTAGAACATGCATATAAAATATATTTTGGTGGCACTAAATTAACAAGTTTTCTTTGCTGTGTTTTAGAAACTATGTGCACACTTATGTGCACAGAGGTCTGTCATTAAAAGCACTGCAGGCCTTCCCTGGTGGCGCAGTGGGTTAAAGCACAGCACTGAGAAGCTAAAGCCACTTCCACATGAGTTCGAGTCTCACCTGCCCCGGAGGTGACCACATGGTGTAGCAGACCTCTTCTGACCCGCCTGCTGCTCCCCTCAGCAGTGTACTTCATCAGTCTGCCTGTTCTGCTCCCCACTCTGTCTATGGTGAAGCCTCTCGCTGCCTCGAAGCCTCTGGCCTGTACCCCAGTTCTGTATGCACAAATAAATAAATCTTAAAAAAAAAAAAAAAAAGCACTGCAGGGAAACTTTACTAAGTGCTCAGATGCTCAGATAAGAATGAGCATAACTTTTACAATTACTAAAATAATATTTGCAAAAGTAAAAAATAAGTACCAAACAGTACTAAAATGGAAAAAGGAAGGTTCTGAAACCATACTCCAATTCCAGTTCACTTTCCACACAAAATGTCCTTTACCTTTGAATAATCACTTCCTTAGTAATTATTTTATAAACTTAAGTTATATGCATTGATAACTATTTATCTATAGGTAAGCTTTTATAATCTATTGTGTTTCCAACTTTGGAAAACAGAAATCTACCTCATGTATACTTATCACTAACTTTCTATACTCACACTATTATAACTAACAATAATTACTTAGTTTGCAATTAAAATTCAGTTAATTTAAATTTGCATGTTTTTACATTGTATGGATTTAAATAAAACAGTGTATTACAATAATTTTCTGAATTATTAGAGTTTCATAATTTAATATTTAGAATCCTCATGTTTTGCAAGTAAATTTACACTTACTTAGCCAACCTCTTCAGATACTATGCATATAACATTTTGGTTACACTAACATTTTGAATACATAACTCAAAAATTAACAATGTCTTTGTCAACAGTTCTAACTCCTTATATGATTACTATTTTCCTTCCTTCATAATTAAAGGAGAAAATTAAAATATCTATTTTCTTTTGTTCATTTATCTATCTACTATCTATCTATCTATCTATCTATCTATCATTATAAAGGAGGTGACAATGGTTTACATGTTGTATGTGATTTAGAGTATAGGACACTACCCTTCAGGTCTATGTGACTATACTGACCCACCAGGACACATACAGTCACCATCACAGTCCACTGTGCCCTCCCTGCACCTTGCTCCTCCTCTGGTAGCTCAACTCTATCCTCAGATTTCTAGAGTTTGTTAGGTGCGTGGTTTTATTTGACACATTATTTTTGTTTCTCTTAATCTATCTATACCTAAACAAATAATTTTTTTTAAAGATTTATTTATTTGTATATACAGAACTGGGTACAGGCCAGAGACTCAGGGGTGGCGACAGACTTCACCAGAGACATAGTGGGGAGCAGAACAGGCAGATCGACGAAATACACTGCTGAGGGGAGCAGCGGGTGAGTCAGGAGAGGTCTGCCACGCCATGTGGTCACCTCCGGGGCAGGCAGGAATCGAACTCATGCGGAAGTGGCTTCAGATTCTCAGTGTTGTGCTTTAACCCGCTGCGCCACCAGGGAGGACCTAAACAAATAATTTTAAAATGTCCATTTGTGGGCTCTCCCTGATGGCACAATGGGTTAAAGCACTGCATTATGAAGGTCTTGAAGCCATTGCAGCACAAGTTTGATTCCCAGCCTGGGAGCTGACACACATGGACCTAGTACTGCAATCTGGCAGTAGCCACTTCAGTGCAAGTTGGATCCCCGGCCCCAGAGGTGACCCACATGGCGTGGCAGACCTCTCCTGACCTGCCTGCTGCTCCCCTCAGCAGTGTACTTCGTCGATCTGC
>NW_004567111.1:26805008-26811676 GCF_000260355.1 Condylura cristata
GTGGCAGACCTCTCCTGACCTGCCTGCTGCTCCCCTCAGCAGTGTACTTCGTCGATCTGCCTGTTCTGCTTCCCACTCTGTCTCTGGTGATCTTCTCACCACCCCGTGCCTCTAGCTTGTACCTCAGATCTGTATGCATAAATAAATAAATCT
This sequence comes from Condylura cristata, assembly GCF_000260355.1. NCBI lineage: Eukaryota > Metazoa > Chordata > Mammalia > Eulipotyphla > Talpidae > Condylura > Condylura cristata. The sequence goes on from NW_004567111.1 coordinate 26,805,162, forward strand.
CTAAAAAAAGGAGTCAATTTGTTATTCAAAATGAAGCTCCATTTTACTTCGTAAATAGTTGAGACTTTATTTAAAATATTTCACTTGATATTTTTTAATATTCTTTCGCTTATTTTTGCTTATGTAAAAACACCTAATGCATAGTAATCAACAATAGCACAAAGGAGGATATATTATGCCTTTAATTTTTTGTAGTATTACTGTTGTATTTATGTTGTCTAGTCAGAGGTCAAATAATTGTGAAAAAAAATCATCTATTCAAATACAAATACTAAGTACAAATATTTCTGTGTGACCTACTGCCTGAAATTTAATGTCATAAAAAAGCAGCTGCTGGCCCTCCCTGGTGGCACAGTGGGTTAAAGCACACCACTAAGAAGCTAAAGCCAGGTCTGCATGAGTTTGCTTCCTGCCTGCCCTGGAGGTGACCACATGGCGTGGCAGACCTCTCCTGACCCGCCCGTTGCTCCCCTCAGCAGTCTACTTCATTGATCTGCCTGTTCTGTTCCCACTCTGTCTCTGGTGAAGCCTCTCGCCACCCCTGAGCCTCTGGCCTGTACCCCAGTTCTGTATGCACAAATAAAAATAAATATTTAAAAAATAGATTTGAAAGACAGAAGCATTTCAAAAAGCTAAGGGTTGAGTCATCTAAAGATATCTTTATTCACAAGTATTTAACTATGATTTCTAATACAGTTACAATGGATTGGAAGACCATTGTGATGACTAACACTTTGGGAACAAATGACATTCTCAATTTACATTATATATGCAGGTTTAATATTTGGTTTGCATTTCTCAAAACATAGTATCTACACTCCAGTGATAGCATACCCAGAAAACAGCAATGGAGAGCAAATGATCTACAGAGCAATGCATGACTTTTTCTAGCTTAGGTTCAGAATTTACACATTAAGTATTGTGCCACAGTCTGTTGGTTACAGGTGACTTCTACTTACGAAAAAAGTCAATTCATACTTAAGAGGATTGAGAGAATTAGATTTCACTTCCTAATAAGAAAGTGAGAAAACTTCATAGCCAAGGAATCTACAGGATCTCAGAAGTCTTTATATCTATCTTTCCAAAATAAGAAATCCCACAACATTTCGGAAGCTTTACTGCTTAAAATTATATGTTATTCACATATATCTTTCACAATAATATTAATAAGTAATATTCAAAGATTTGGAAGAAAAAGTAGAAAAAAGAACTCATGACATACAGTTAATGAACAGAAGTTAGAAGCTGAAGATTTAAAGATGAAAATAAAGGGCTTGCAGGGTGCAAAAAATGAATAGAGGGGATAAAATTTATGCACAATTAATGGAGTAAACTAGACCAAGTAGAGGTCTGAATTAGTGTCTATGAAGATCACAGAACACAAATACCCAAGTAGAAGGAAAAAAAAAAAGGTGAAGAGACACTCCAAAACCTATATGACTCCATTAGGAAAGGCAATATATAGTAGTTATCCATAAGGAAAAGAAAGGAAGAAGGAAAAGTAATTTACTCAGAAGAATAGGGAAAGACTTCCTAAATCTGGAAAAAAGACTAAATATAAAACTCCATGAAACTAAAAGAACATCAGGGTATCTAATATAATGAGTCCTAGAAGATAGACAGTAATGAAACTACAAAGATTTCAATACAAAGAAATTATCCAAGGGGACCAAGGGCAGACATATATAACCTACAAAAGAAATCCCACAATACTGACATCAGGCTTCTTGGAAGAAACACCAACAGTAATGAGGGCAAACAGAGGGTCAGGCAAAACAGAATCAGTAATAAACCCTTGACATTTAACTACAAAGCTGAGGTAACCAGAAAGAAGGAAAGTGAGGTGCAAATGGGGAAGGAGGGTGTTCAGGGAGCACACCCAGGGTTACTGGAGCTTTTGTGCTGGGTGTGAAGTGAAAAGCACAATTAAAGGTTTGAAACCACAACCCCTAAAATAAATACAGTGATTCAAACCAACTTTACCTCAATAATCCTAATAGAGAAGAAAAAGGAATGTATATAAACAGTGGGCCATGACTCAGTGTGAAAGAAATAAATGATGGGAAAATTGAACAACTGGATGAGAAAATTGAACACTTGCAGTTTGCAACATATGTAGATCTACTTGTAAGAGAAAACAGCCAATATTTTTCTTTCTCCTTCTGATTTATTTCACTTAGCAACAAAATCCCTGATAGTTCCATACATGTTGTTGCACATGGCAAGAATTAAATAACTGAGGAATATTCCATTGGAAATAACAACAAAAAATACAACCATTCACCAAAAATCAAAACGCACAAAATACAGCAGTAAAGAAATCTATTCCTCAATTATAGTAGTGAGCAATTATCAGAAAAAAAATACAGTGACCATACCCTAAAAATATTTTAAAGACACAATGAAATATACAAATTAGAAAGTTAATATGAAATGAGTTTCCATAAAATTGCAAGCAGTTAGTCAGTATACTGTGAATTTCAATTCTATGCAATGTAATGCTTTATTTTAGTGAAATATCAAGCAAAATAACAGTTTTTAATTTTTTTTCCATTTTGGTAAAATTCATGATAGCTTTCAAGTGAAAGATTGAACATATATTCAAAGCCAAAAGTTTTTTGAAAGTCACACTGTTTGAAACTTAATACACACACACACACAAAAGAACTTTAAAATGAATATAAATTTAATTTCTCAAATTGAAGAAAGCCTTAGGTATGATTTTCCATTAGAGGATGCCCTGGATAGTAGTGCCATTAAATAAGATACAAATTTCCTATGACATGTTTTTAAACACACTAGCAGTGTTTTCAAAAACAATACTTGACATAAATAATTCATCAAAAATACCATGTAGAATATATTTTGATTTGTTTTCTTATTCACAGTATTTAAAACTTATATCTCATATAAAAATGAATGCTCTACTGAAAATCACTTCACCATCTGTTGCTAAAAGTGTTAGACTTCATTTAGCTGTTTTCTTTGAAAGAAGAGTCTAGGGATGACATGACAAGACACCGCAGGGCAGTGCATCTCAAATTTTATCAAGGTCACATCCTTAACTCTGGAGAAAAGTAAACTTTCACTCTGGTCTCCTGCCCGAAGGGCCTTCAACAAGCATGAACCTTTTCTCAGAATTTTCTCTTTTACTGAAATATATTGGTGGACTCTTAGATTTTGCTTCATTATATGTATTGGCATAAAACTTCTTTAAAATAGTTTCCAGGGCCTCCCTGGTCAGGGAGTCTCAGAACTATTAAGCTATCAACAGCCACTGCAGCATGAGTAGGACCCCCCGCCAGGCAGCTGACCCACATGGCACAGCAGACTGCTCCTGCCTCACTTGCTGCTCCCCTCAGCAGTGTATTTCAGTTAGATCTGCTTGTTCTGTTCCCCGCTGTCTCTGCTGAATCCTTCCCCTCTGTGACCCTGACACCCAAAGCCTCCTATCTCATATATATTTTCTTTTAGTATATGTAGATTTTTAAGCATTTGATCTTATATGTTGTGTGTCTTTATGAATCAACTGCTGCTTGACATCTATAGTTAGTGCAATGGGTGGCAAAAAAGAATGCTATACATTGACTCCGTAATTGGATTTCCACTTATTAAAACCAATCTAGCTTTAGATGTCCAAATAATTAGATGTAGATCTATTCTTAGCCACTGATATGAAAGTATTCCTCATGTATCACAATAAACTTAGTGACAAATTTTCTACATTGGCTTTCACTTTTCTAGAAGGATCAGAAGTTTACTGTCATAGTAAAGTAATCCCAGATGTATGTTGACTTCTCTGCTTATAAAGCCTTAGCAATAATGTTGCCTGTAGGCCCCTTTGAATTAATATTTTGATGGATTTCAAAGAAAACTTCTTATAATGGGAAGTCCCAGATGTCTGATTACTTATTATTCCATTGTTAGGTTTCAGCCTCTATTAAAGTTCATGATATGCTACAAGCCATTTCTCCAAAGGTTTATCTAATCTGGGACAGTTTATGTTATTGCTGGGGAAAGGTTTCAGCATTTTATTTAGTTTCCCCCATTATGGAAGTTCTGATTCCACTAAGACTAAAGATAAGGGTTATTCCAATTGACAGGTATATTCACTCCCTGCATATAGATAGATCCTACATAATCAGGTGAACTTTAAAAAAAATCATTTAGAAATTAGAGACAGAATAAGAGTTATTTATGCTGAATAATAGGCTCTTCTTTTGGCCTTGGGAAAAAATATCTAATGGCAGGCAGTTTATGGGAGCTGTGACTCCCTACTTACCATCATAGAGAATCTGCAGCCTACAGTTCCAAGAACATGAACCTAAATTCTGCCAGTGACCATCTAAATTCAGAGCAGAACTGATTCCCAAGAAGAAACATAACCCACACCTTCACGCTTAAAAACTTGAGTAGATAGTCCGAACAGAGTAATTCTGATTTCTATTATAGAAACTGAAAAAAAAACCAATATATGTTAATTTACATTTGTGATAAATTGTAATGATTATAATGAAGCAGTATAAACCATGCAAATTCCTTGTCTGTAGAGTAAGCATCTGTAAGCTCCTGGTTGTCTAGTACTTCTTTCCCGGTAGATGCTCTGCAAAGGGCATTACCATGCAATACAAATATCTTCACACTGGTGTCAATTCCATGTACCAGGTAATACTCATCATTTATAATAAACAAATTAGATGTACACATAGGGGCACAAATGACCTGGTGAACTTATGACTGAGTAAACTGAAAAAAAAAAAACAAAAGCAACATCATTAAATCAGCAACATAATTCTATTTATATAATGAAAAGGGGGTGCTTTTAAAACCATCTTTTCTAGAGCTCATTTTCAAACTAAAAATTCAAATATTCTTTTCCTTTCAAGTTATCCAGATTGTGATGTCTCTCCTAAGGCCATCCTTCTGCTGCCTCTCTGCCTGCTTGGGTATCATCCCATTTTGTCTATTCTTAAGGAGTTCTATTCAGGTACACTTGAAATTCATTCTCACTATTCCCTTATGTTACATTTGTATTAGTTGTATTTGATAATGCTAAACAACTGCAATTGACAGACTTCAAATTTATAAGAGGCTTAAATTAAAAAGAGTATTTTTCACTCATAGTTCACAGAAGTGCCTTTGGATAGCAGGTGCTTTGTTCTACATGGAATTTGGAATCTAGTCTCCTTTTATCTTCACATCTACCTTTCCCCAACACTGTTGTAAAACTTATTGGATCTCAGAATTATCTAGAGGACATGTTTAAATAAAAGATTGCTTTTACCCCTGAAGTACTTCCCATTGTAGTATTTCTTATTCATTAAGTCTGGGGTAGGCTTGGAAATTTGCTTTTAACAAATTCCCTGATGCTGCTGCACACTTCAAAAATATCGTCCTAGGCACCTGCACCCCTATGTTTATTGCTACCGTATTTACAATAGGGAAGATGTAGAAGCAACCCAAATGCCCAAAAATAGAAGACTGGATCAAGAAGATGTGGTATATATACACTGTGGAATATTACTCACCAATCAAAAAGATAAATTCATGCCATTTATGACAACATCTCAGATCCACTGCCACTATCAGACTGACCCCCTCTACCCTTTCTATAAAACCCCCTTTAAAAACTCTTCAGAGACCATCTTATTTTCACATAGTCCATTCCTTATACTTGTGTGAATTCTCATTTTGATACAACACTCATTTCAGTCTGTGATCTAAGGAAGACATTATCTCTACCAATTTCATATATGAGTTCTTATGATTCAGTTCTCTATATTATATATAAGAAAGGAAAATTATATACAATTAAGCAAATCATTAAATTTCATTCCTAGTGCCCATTTTGTGCCCATTTCTAATGCTAAAGAGGCATTAAATGATACAGAGGGAACTTGTATAAAAATATTTGGGAAGATGATTAGAGTATGGTGTCCTGTGTGTCAAATCAATAAGTAGCAAAAAGAGTGCTAATTAATATACCCAACAAGAAAAGATAAGAATTGAAAAGCTGGAGACGCAATCCCTTACTCAATACTCACATGTGAATCAATTTTAAATCCATAATCCACTGGCATAAGAAGTAGTTAGCTTCCTAAAATGAAGCACACTTATGAAATCTCTAGTGTTACCAAAAACCAAAACAAAACCTTTAGCTATTTACTAAGGGATTCTACACTAGGCAAAGAAAAGTTCCTAGATACTTTCAGGGTTATTGGTAATAGATCTAGCTGACACTGATACTCAGAGACACAACATTTCTTTATAGTTCCTCATTAAATCTGAGGTTTGGAGAGGACTGACAATAAATGAGGCCTTGCTGTCTCAAGTCTGCCTTACACACATGGGATGGGTCATGCGTACGATGGAGGTGGGAGAATTATGGGGACTACACCTGAGTGAAGATATCCAATATTGTATAAAAATTTACAGTGATGTAAGAACATGAATTAATAATTTTAATTGTTACAAAAAGTCAGTAAAATTATAATGTCTGGGCCCTCCCTGGTGGC
>NW_004567111.1:26811903-26862607 GCF_000260355.1 Condylura cristata
ATATATATATATATATATATATATATAATGTCTGACTCATAATGGGTCTACTGGGTCCACAGATGTACTAGTGGTCATTCCCTTAGTCCCCAAATGTGTAGTCAGCTGCAACACTTGTAAGTTGGAGTAATTGCTACAGTAGTGATTCCTTGGTCTGTGGAGTTAAGTGCTATAATTAGGGAAGCTGAAAGAAACTCTGACATGATCACTCCCTCAGACAGACCATTTGAGAAATAATGGTGGCATGTCACTGAACTCTAGAAGACATGGATCATTTATCACAGAGCAAAAAGTGATGGGGCTCAAAAAATGATAATGCATCTGGACTTGTCCATTATGAACTTTGTTGTGTTAGACTCAATGAGTTATAAATTCAGAGGGTGTCATACACAGTCAAAATTTGGGAATGATCTATCTTGACTGAGCTTCAGAAACACTGTGAGGGAACATAAAGAGCTTCAAAAACAGTGTAAAGGGACATAAATATGCCTGCATGAGAAGGTAGCTTAGGTCCTCACGTAATCATTAAATTTACACAGATAAACTCTTCACCGTGCACATATTTGCTCACATGAGTTTCCTGAATGTTCAAATGACCAGATTACATTTATTGACTCAGTACATATGTGCAAGATGGATGTAGGTGGCATCAACATTACATCCACATTCAGGGTGGCTATGAATTGCAGAGGAAAGACTATTTCCCAGCAGGTGTAGTTTCTAACAGTGAAACTGGCCATGCAGACTATGTAGTAGCACAAGTGGCTGTACTACCTGGTACATGGAATTGACACCAGTGTGAAGATATTTGTATTGCATGGTAATGCCCTTTGCAGAGCATCTACCAGGAAAGAAGTACTAGACAACCAAGTGGATGATAGGACTTGGTCAACTGTTAGCCAAACTTTACATGCCTTTTTTTTTTTTTTTTTTTTTTGACTAGCATTACAAGCACACAAGCAGAATAATGACTATGTTGTGAAAGTTAATTATAGAGGGTTTGGAATTAGTTTGAACTCTCTTGCTAAAGTGTGTGCATTGGAATGACCCTTAGTTAAGGTTTGAAACATTCTGATTAATATTGTTGCTTTGTAACTACAGGTCTGAAGAGTTTCTGGTCCATTTGTTCCAGCTCATCAGCATTGTTTATTGATAACAATGAAATTGATGATTCACACCTGGTCTCTGTGAGACTCCAGAGGACTCTGCTGTTAAAGCAGAAATATGTTACGTAGCAGAAGTATGTTACGTGCCAGCAAAACCAAAAAATCTTCAGTCAACATTCCATTTTAAATTCCCTAACTCCAAGATGTTCCCACACATATTGGTGATTACTTAACCAAAAAAAAAAAAAATGTGCATCTACAGCCGTTAGAAATGGATTACAATAAGAAAAAAACAGCGATGTCACTGTCCCTGAGATACAGAGTATAGATGCATACTTTAGAGCTGTCACTATATATATTTTCTTGTAGTATATGTAGATTTTTAAGCATTTGATCTTATATGTTGTGTGTCTTTATGAATCAACTGCTGCTTTACATCTATAGTTAGTGCAATGGGTGGCAAAAAAGAATGCTATACATTGACTCCGTAATTGGACTTCCACTTATTAAAACCAATCTAGCTTTACATGTCTAACTAATTAGATGTAGATCTATTCTTAGCCACTGATATGAAAGTATTCCTCAGGTATCACAATAAACTTAGTGACAAATTTTCTACATTGGCTTTCACTTTTCTAGAAGGATCAGAAGTTTACTGTCATAGTTATTGGAAAGTATCCCAGATGTATGTTGACTTCTCTGCTTATAAAGCCTTAGCAATAATGTTACCTGGAGCTTACAGATGCTTACTCTACAGACAAGGAATTTGCATGGTTTATACTGCTTCATTATAATCATTACAATTTATCACAAATGTAAATTAACATATTTTTTTTCAGTTTCTATAATAGAAATCAGAATTACTCTGTTCGGACTATCTACTCAAGTTTTTAAGCGTGAAGGTGTGGGTTATGTTTCTTCTTGGGAATCAGTTCTGCTCTGAATTTAGATGGTCACTGGCAGAATTTAGGTTCATGTTCTTGGAACTGTAGGCTGCAGATTCTCTATGATGGTAAGTAGGGAGTCACAGCTCCCATAAACTGTCTGCCATAGATATTTTTTCCCAAGGCCAATAGAAGAGCCTATTATTCAGCATAAATAACTCTTATTCTGTCTCTAATTTCTAAATGATTTTTTTTAAAGTTCACCTGATTATGTAGGATCTATCTATATGCAGGGAGTGAATATACCTGTCAATTGGAATAACCCTTATCTTTAGTCTTAGTGGAATCAGAACTTCCATAATGGGGGAAACTAAATAAAATGCTGAAACCTTTCCCCAGCAATAACATAAACTGTCCCAGATTAGATAAACCTTTGGAGAAATGGCTTGTAGCATATCATGAACTTTAATAGAGGCTGAAACCTAACAATGGAATAATAAGTAATCAGACATCTGGGACTTCCCATTATAAGAAGTTTTCTTTGAAATCCATCAAAATATTAATTCAAAGGGGCCTACAGGCAATCAAGAAAGTGATACATCCTGTATTATATGCATGCAAATACTAGGGATGGGAATCTTTGAGTCGATAAAGTCTACCAAGAGAGACCACCAACACTGTATATAATCATGGACTCAATTTACAGAGAAATCAGACTGATGTGAGCTTCTAAATAAGGGATCTGCTTATTCTATCAACAGTGTCCTATCCAGAAGCAGCTGCTCTCATAGCTAAAAGAGACTTCTAAAGTTAAAGATCAAGCACCAGCTCAAAGATAGCACATTGTTAGGATGTACAGCCATCTTTCAGAATGTAGAATATGCCAGAAATGTCTATACAGCTCAGTGTCCCTAAATACTTCTGGAAACTAGAGATGGAAGTAGGTGAGGCCAATTGGGTCTCAAATATTGCATGAAAATATTTCAGACTTCCTAATTCTGTAAATGTGGGATGTGCATATTGGATGTTCTTTCCTTTAATGTGGCTCATTCTTGCTATAGACATACAAATTTCCATTAAACTACATCTGTGATCTCATCTGGAATCAAAGACTATCAGACTAAAGAAAGTCATCATATGAATCAGTTCTAATTGATTACAGTCACCAGGAGGCCTCAGGACTAAACCTGGATAATCGGCATGTTTCTTCCCAGTACTTCTTGCCCTAAATTTACTTAGCGGACAGTCTTACCAATCTAAATTGGAAAAGATATGATTTTCAAGGACTTTTATTCCATAGGAATTTAGATAAGGGTCACATCACCAGGGTATCAAGGCATGAAAGCAAACAGATAAAAGTGAGGGTCATTGGGAAATGGTAATAGATGGAAAGGATGAGCACCAGTAGTATACTCTGATGACAACGATATATTTTTTTAATTTATACATTATTCCACTGATCTGACTTTTCTGTTTCCTTTTAGAAAAATGGGCCAAAAGGGAACCACAGAAAATCTGCTTTTGGAAACTGCAGTGTCTTCAAACAAACATGAATCCCCAGTGGACTTCTTTTCTACTGTAGGTTCTTCTCCACCCAGTAACTATCTTGAATGCCTAATCTTGACTAGGCCTCTGCTTATGGAAACAGAGACAACCTGCCTGTATCCTTCAACTTTAATTACCTTCCTTTATTTTGTCACCTTAACAGATTATTCCAAACTCTTGAGATATTATTTCATATGAATCCTGTTCCCACCAGAGCTATGTATTTATTGGGGTCCTCTTCTTAGTAAAGTCAAAAGTTTCTCCTGTTCTCGCTCAGAATTATCAACATGTGATTCCCTGCCTTTACTTCACTAAAGAATATATTCTATACCTGGATTCTATATTTTCTGCTTTGGTTTTGCATCTAATTTTCCCGAATACATTCTAAAGAACTTCCTAAACTATTTGTAAGTAAATATATGTGTTCTTCAATGTCAAAGTTGACAAGTAATTTAAAATTAATAATAGTTTAAACACATTTTCCATTAAAAATTTGAAGAATTATTTTGTAATCTATAAACCAAGTTCCTGATGCAAAGTTTTGTGTCAGTCTTATTCTTACGTCATTGCTGTTCTTTTTGCAACAACAACAAAATAACTCCTTTTCTTTTGATAATGTATTCTTCAGAAAATGGTTTATATGTTTTTTATCACATGACAAACTAGTTACTTCAGAACAAACCCTTAAGTCAAGCTGTCTCTGATATTAACCAGATTGCTTACTTGTTTAATTAGAATTAAGTACTATGTTATGAATAATTTTACATAAATACTCTTGGAGACTGTATCATAGACTCAGATTAGTTCTAAAAGAGGTGAGCAACAATTCACACAAAACCAGAAAAATCAAACTTTAAAATGAGTTATCATGTTACACTGAATCATCCCCAAATATAGACGTATAGACATAAGGTCCTAGGCAAGCATGAAACAGATCTGGAAAAGAATAATAGATGAAAAATTTGTCCATGTACAAATTCTCTACAAAACATATAGAACAATTGCTCTACCACAATTTTATTATGATGTCTACATGCTACATAGAATAGAAATGATACAAGTAATTTAAATATGAAATAAAGATACAGGAGAAAATAAAATCAGCACCCAATGTCACTCAGAATTTGATTTTTAATTATATAAGAGTATTGTGCTGAAGCACATTAAATTTTTAGTAAAATACACATTTTCATATTAATGATGAATGCATTATGGATCTCACACTTGAAATTTAGAACTTCGTTTTGCAGTTGTCTAATGTAAACAATGCTAATTGCCTTTATATGGTAATGTGAAGTCTATATTGGATTTTGCGCATTGGAGAGCTTACAGAAAGACTGACCTTGAACAATTTACATTAGAGAAACTGCCATAGAGATATAACACAGACCAGATGGTATGTGATAATTTTCTACTTTGTAGTCAAAGACTGTGAAAAAGGTTCTAGTACTTGAGAATGATTACATCCATATTTACATTGCATCTGCTATGCATATTTAGAAGTAATTCTACCAAATTTCTTTGAGGTTTAGGATTTTCTAAATTGGTACACACAATTTGACCTACTGTACTTTAAGCAATCATATAATTAGAGTAAGTAACTTAGCCAATTAAAAAAAAACAGAATTGAACTGGGACAAAGAGATAAATTTTTTAGTGTTGTCACTACCATTATCTGTTAATTAAAAACCTCTAAACATAACCCATAGATGCTCAAAACATATTTCTTGAATTTATTTATGAATTCAAAATACAAATAAGAGAAGGTCTAGGGATATAATGCATAGCCTGATGGCATAAGTCAGTAATACTTGAAAGTCGCTGAGAGTAGATCTTAAAACTTTTTCAAAGGAAAAAAATGTTGTGACTATATGATAGATGATAATAAACTAAATTTGTTTTGGTAGTCATTTTTCAATATATACATATATCAAACATTATGTTATTGACCTTAAATTAATATAATGTTATATATTGATCCTGAGTCAATAAAACTAAAAATTATCCGGTTTTTCTGATGACAGATATATGACAGCAAATTTTTCTATAGCAGTTTTCATGTATTGCTATGGGTGTGAAGTAGCATTTTAAAATTAATTTCTACATTAAAATTTTACTTGAGCATTGTTTAAAACATAAAATTTTAAGATATAAAAATGAAGTAGTACAAATTTATCTTAAATAAAATTAAAATCACCTTGAAATAAAGAAAGAAAAGGCAACCCTGCCATTAGTCAGACAGGGCAACAGATAAAACCATATTCAAAGTTAGAAAAAATATCATTTTCCCCAAAGTCCTACAGTAATTATGAAAGTCTTAATGATCTCCTGTTGGAATGATTACTGCTTTCCACCCCTACAGTAGCCCAAATCCACTTAGCTATTTTAATACATTGACGAAAATACCCAATTGTTAAACTGGCTCTTGCCTCCTACTCCTTGTTAATCTGGTTCTCCTCCTCAAAAATGGTCTGGGTCAATCAGACATCCTCAGAATACTTCAAATGAACCAAAACTTGTAAAAGTAGCTTCCTGTCTTCCTCTTATTCGTGTCATGCCACATTTCCTCCTGAATATACCACATACAGCAAGTCAATAAATGTGATTCTGTTAAACTACAGTTTTGTTCCTGACAGCCCATGGCTGATTAGGCCTCACAGAGGGTGATTAACCAAAGAGTGCCTGCATTGCACAAGGGGTAAGTCTCAGCACTATAAAGCTATCCCAGCCACTGAAGTACAAGTTCAATCCCCAGCCATGGAGCTAAACCACATGGCACAGCAGCAGACCTCCCCTGTCTCGCCTGCTGTTCCCCTTAGTAGTGTATTTCAGAAGTGTAATGCTCTCCACTCTGTCTCTGGTGAATTTCTTCACCATCTACATGTCTGGCTTACACGCAAATCTTGTATGCATATATATATATATATATAGTCAGCATTGGGAAAACAGCTTAGCCATTAAGTTTGGAAATGCAACTGTAGACCCCACATTCTATAAGGTCTTGGTTTTAGAAAATTGTTAGGAGAGTTTTTTTTTAAACTTCATAATTTTCAAATATAAGCTCAGATAAGTTAGACCCAGACAGACACAAAATGAGGAGAACTAAAAAAGTGTTAGACAGGAATGTTACTTCAGCACAGGAAATAAAATCCTCTCCATAACATAGACAAGATACTTTCAGTTATCTATACTACATAAGAAAAGATCTCACACTAGCAAATTAAAATGAGAGACGATTCATTCCCTCTCCAGTCTATGGGTTGTCTGGGATCAGCTGCACAGCTCTTTTGTTCAACTCTTGTTGGACAGCTGCCACCATTCAGAAGCCTGGGGGACAACTGGAGTAGTGGCTCAGCTGGGACACTGGAATGCCTGGTGTCAGCTGGAAAACAGGTGCAGCGAGGCTTTTCGCAGGCAGTTACACAACTCTCCCTCTCTCTGTGCTCTTTCCAACTGGGAAGCCAGATCCATACTGCACCTCAAACATGTAAAAAGCCAAAGATGGCAGGATTTCTTACAGCTCGAATCCAAAATTGGCAGGGCATCATTTCTACCACACGCTAGCAGCTAAAACAAGTCATGTGGCTAGCACAGATACTATATGGGTGGGAACTGTGTTAGGCCATTAAATACAAGAGATATGATAAATTATGTGTCTGTCTATGGAGACTAGCCACTATTGTCTTCCCATGAATCCCTAATAATTCACTTTCTGTCTATATATCATATATACCCCACGCATATTCCCATGCCTTCAGATTTGAAATCTCAAATGAATTGGATCCAGTTGCAGATAATACTCCTTTAAGTGTGATTCATTTTTAGGTAAAGAGGTGTGATCTAAGGAGACAAGTAAACTGCCTCTATGGTCACTCTGTCCTGCTTGCCCCATAAATATCCAACACATAATGGTGATATAACATATCGGGAACAGGTACTTGTTTTTATAAGGGGCAAAGGGCACAGGGTGATAAAGCAATACCATCAATTGATCCACAACAACTCTAAATCCAACGAAGTGCACACAAGAATTCCCACTATTTAGTAGGTAAGGGATCACCATTTCCCGAGCCAACAATTATTTTTTTGGTAAGAAATGGCCTAAGCTTGGAGTTGAATAGGTCTCTCATTTTGCTTTTTATTCAAAATTTCATGCCTTAGCTCAAAAACTGCATTGGTATCATTCAAAACCTCCACGCACTAATAGAAATAAGTTGGAAAGTTTTGTCCTCAAGGTGAAATCATCTGGGATTATAATTATATGAGGGCTTACAAGTCAGGAGCATCAAAGGTGGTTCAGTCATATACTTGGCCTTTGTTGGGGACAACTGAAAAGCAGAGTCCCTCTTTCTTTTGCTTTTTAAGCTGTCTCTCTCTCTCTCAAACACACACACACACACACACATTTTCAATATGTAATTTCCACATGAACTCTCTTTTTTTTTCCCCATATCAACTCTTAATATTACTTCTCTTACAGTATAACAGAGAAGCTCAATGTTCAAGTGTACCAAGGAAGTTTTCAGGACTTTCATCAAATTCTACTGGATTATGGAAGTTATAGACACAATTCAGATGGGGAAGGAATATGTAATTATATGAATCCTCGGGGATGTGTTCATTAGAAATCTATCTAGTACAAGCACCATCGGTACTCTCATATCAAAGCTCCAGTGACTTGGACTTTATCAAACTAGTCAAATCATCATTTAAGTTCAGGAAGCTTAACAGTTTAAGTCACCCAATTTGTTTTTAAACCTGCGTTATTGATAGAGATATTGTCTCTAGTTTCACCACTGTCCTATTATTATGTTTAATATCACAGTTGTTTTGTGATTTTGAATTTATGTATATCTTCATCTATCTTGTCTTTATGGATTAAGAATCTTTTGTGTGTAGCACCAACAGTCTGGATCTTCAGTGTAACTGTGAACAAAATGGACTCACTAAATGGGCCATGTTTTCAGCTTTATAAGATTTTCTTCTTTACTGTGCACAAGCAAGTTGGACTAGTAGCATGTGATTTCTTACACAAAATCAATAAACAATTATTAGACGAGTGATTATATAAGTGACTGTACGAATGTGTGTGCATGTATTTTTACTCTGCATCTTTTGCAAAAGGAGCTGAAAATGAAATTAGCATGATTGCCTTGATATGTTGCTTATTTCTTAGCTTATGTCTCATCATTTATTTCAGACATGGATTCAAAAGCAAGCAAGAGTTGTGCACTTGAGTAGGTTATGACTATGGATAGCTAGAGTAAAGACTAATCGTGCTGAGGCTCAGGGAGTGAGCGGTGAACAGAAAACTCCCTCTGTGAGTATAGGAGCGAAAGAATTTACACACTGTTATTTTCAGTCCAACATTGTTTAGGATTGCTTCAGAGACTGGATAGTAATTAATTTTCTGATTATTCTAGCCTACTAAGTATGAAGGCAAAGCAGTTCTTGTCACAATAGGGGCACTTTCCTTCAGGTAGTTGGGAGAGCGCCTGATGTTCTGCATGGCAAGGCTTCAGGGGCAGGATACCAAGAGCTGCCACTCAGACCAATGCTGGAGCAAAGTTCCAGAAATATTTCCCGGAACTCATCACTCTGCATTAAAAACTTAATTTACTGGTTAAGAGTTGTCTAGCTGCCTCTAGGCTTCCTAGTTGTGTTTCAACTTGAAATAAAATGGTTTGAATTAACTGTGTCCTATACTGAAGCCTGCCTTCTTCCACCTGTTATTGAATATTTACTAAAAATTCCTACTGAAATAATAGCTAGCATTATAAGAGCTAGTATTAAAGTTATTTTTACAATTATTTTATGAGTGTTGGTTCTTTCTTTACATTCTTTAATTATTATTTTAAGCCGATGGTAATTTTGATATTTCAACTGTATGATGCAATTCCTCCCAAGTGTAGAGACTGTTTAACTCTTTTAAAAAAAAATCAGGCCCTCCCTGGTGGCACAGTGGGTTAAAGCACAGCACTAAGAAGCTAAAACCACTTCAGCATGAGTTTGATCCCTGCCCCGGAGGTGGCCCACATGGCACAGCAGACCTCTCCTGACTCACCCACGACTACCTTCAGCATTGTACTTTGTCAGTTGGCCTGTTCTGCTCCCCACTCTGTCTCTGGTGAATCCTCTCACTGCCCCTGTACCTCTGGCCTGTACCCCAGCTCTGTATGCATAAATAAATAAAGCATTCAAGAAATTTCCATTGCTTTTAGAAGTGTGGCACCTTACTTCCTGAACCTGATTCATAAGGCACTTGATGAGTAAGTTACTCCTTACTTATGTGCTATAGTCCTCAGGATTTTATTTACTCATTACTGTTACCTATATACATACAATATTTGTCCAATATACAGAACTGCTAAGGTAGAAACTAAAAATGGGTCTTGTTCTTATCTCGTTATCTTTGCATGACTTATTCATTCCTTTACTGAAAGGGAAAGAAAATACCTTCACTGAATCTTTTCTATCACTTTCTAATTTTGCCTGACCACTTCAAATGTTTAGGCTACCTTCTTATAGTTCCACAAATGTAAAAAAATTTAGTTAGGAATACCTTTTTTAAAATAATGTATAGGAAATATAAATCAGGATCTTAGCTGGGTTAAATGTTCTTCACAAACAAGTCATAAAATTATTGTATGTCTGGGTCCTTGAAATATTTCCCAAAACAACACAATCTTAATCAATTATTTGGGTTTAGAATATCAAACATCTTGGAAATAATGGTACTTTTACCTATAAACTTATATATACAATCTGCATGGTTGAAAGTGTTGTTTAACAGAAAGTATTGGCATGGAAAAGATAGTCTGAGAATACAGAAATTTTTGAAATTGCAGATTATATAAGATTGAGAAAATGAAACAACAGTAATACAGAAATTGGTTAAACAGCTTATTATTTTACCAAGGATTTTTCTTCGAGGAAAATGTATCATTTTCCACACAAGACAAAGTGATTTTTTAGGGATAAAATCTGTACATGCCTAGTGGGAACTGGACCTGAGAGGAAAATGAAACAGCCATTCTCAACTAGTTTCATCTCATGATCCTCTATGCGACACATGATTCTTCCACAATGAAGAATCAATATGTTCTTTCATTGACCAGGAGCAAACTCTAAATGTTGGCATTCATCTCTTTAACTTCTGCTCATCCAGGAATTACTCAGTGAAAGCAGAAGTGAATTGAGGGTAAGGGCTTCACATTCCAACTTTTTCTCTTTTTACTGACTCACACAGTTGAGCTTTTTTCTCAGACTGTACATTGCACTCATCCAAATGATTGTAAAGTTTGGGTTGACAGTATGCTTGGATGAACATGAGCTTTATTTCCCTTAGTGTAGTTCCAGCCTTCAATACCACCCAGAAGCTTCCACATAGGCTGAATTCTGCGGCTCAGCAACTAAGTGGTACAAGCCACAGGGAGTGCATAATACCAATTTTCCACAGCCTGCACTGCCTACCCATTTGCTTAAAATTGCAATTTGAAGATGTTGACTTTACTCTATAAAGCTCTAAATAGTTTGGGCTCTGGCTCCCTCAGAAATCCCCTCTCCCTCTGCTGTATAATGACAATTGAAGTCAGGCAGTGTGCTCTTGCCTGGTGAGAGCTCCCAAATTTAAGGCATATGGAGCTTTATTTAAAATGGGAAGGGTACGCCACACAGTCATCATTCTCTTAGGCATCCCTGTGCTGCTACAGTCCAGCGCAGCCTTAGTATATTGACTTTCTGCACATCTTTTTATTATTAACTTTAATTAAAATAGTTACTTGTAATAATGAATTTATCTAATATTTCTGGAAGTTCTTTCTTACTAATATTTAATATTTTCATTTTCTCTGTAATTTTGTATTTTTGTTTTGTATGCTATGAGTTTTAACAAGTTTGATAAAGGGCACAATTTAAATATTATTTAGATCATTATTAAAATCACTGCAAAATCCGCATAATAGCAGAATATTTTAGGCGGTTTTTTTTTGTGGTAATTACAGTTGTGTTTTAGAAAAATGTTATGACTAAAATGTAAAGAGTCATCAAAACACATCACTGAGACTGAATAAATTGTGAAATCTTTTGATACATGCCAAGAACTGCACACATGTATTTTATGGTCCTTCTGTAAATAATATATTTTAATCAGAATGTAATTGTTTGAAAGAAACTAATATAACTTAATAGTAGCAGTTTTCAATTTGATGTATTTATACATATGCACATTACATTGTTACATATTCTTTTAACAATCGATATTAAATTGAAGATAGTTTTCAAGATTGAAATTTAACAACTGAAATATTCTACGAGCAAAAAACCACCAATTATATAACCATAACTTACTCTAAATTGCAATGATTTTCCTTTTTTATATTTACAATCCAGCCAATGTACAATTAAGTCACTACTATTCCTACTGCCTTATATTTAAATTTAAAATATGCATACTATGCTTTCCTGGGTACTTTAGAAACAAAACATGTACTTTTTTGGGATATACGATTTTAGTTTTAATTGAAAGGTGCTTGTACTTGGATTCAAAAATCAATTTCATAAATCTAATATTACAAAACATAATTGTAAATTGTTCTATGTTCTTTAATGCCCTCAAAGTTACAGGTGGGAAAGTCCTTCAGCTAATTTAATGACACTTGAGAACTATTTAAATTTCTTTACATTTGAGAAAAATTAAAAAAATCTATGTAGCCATAGTCAGGATATGCATTTGCTAGTTCACGAATTCATTGTTTTAATCATTCTCTCTATCTTCCCTTTGAATCATCTTACTATTTCCTTCTACCAAAATGTTTCCAAACTCTGTCATGTTTATTTTTGACAATTTTCTTGGCTTTGTCTTTACCCAGTGGTTTCTTCCAAATACCTAATCTAATAGCTTTATCACTACTATCACCTTGGGAGTGTTTTGTTTATTTCTTCATCCTCACCTTCCTTTATCTAATTCCAATCATTTCTCCATAATGGGGCTCACTTTCTAATTACTCTTTTTATCATATTGTTGTCAAGCAATTCCCTGGCTCACCACTCTTAGTAGTTGCTACTGCATTATGCTTAAATCTTTTGGCTGTTCCTCAAGATTTTCAAATCACATTGATGATCCGTCTGTAAGTGAATATACTTTTCCATCCATCAGAATCCAGTTTGGAATTATTTCTACTGGTCTGGTTACTCTAATCATATCCTCCTTTGAAGTCAGTTTAAATTTGCATCAAAATTTTAAAATGAGTGATTCTTTAACATAATAGGTATTCTATAATAATCTGAAATAAATATTTTATATCTAAAATAAACTGTGCTTATTTCCCCAATTTTATAAAAATTGAGAGCATAGATCATGTTTCTTTAACTCAATCTTTCAGACAAAATCTGCAACATGTCATAAAGTCAATCATGGAAGCGAAACGAGAAATACTTTAATTTGAACGACTTAGTAAATATATATCAGAGTTAACAAATTAGAAATGAATTTTGTTTGGATACAATGTCACAGATAGGAAGAAGAGCTAATGTATTAACAGGAGTCACATCTTCACTCATTTTCAAGAATGAGTGGGGCAGAGGGAAATAAAATCAAAACATGAAAGTTTAACGTTACAGTTTACATTCCAGGGGCAACTTCACAGGCGAGAGACCTGTG
Organism: Condylura cristata; assembly: GCF_000260355.1. Taxonomy (NCBI): domain Eukaryota; kingdom Metazoa; phylum Chordata; class Mammalia; order Eulipotyphla; family Talpidae; genus Condylura; species Condylura cristata. Next base: position 26,825,100 of record NW_004567111.1, read on the forward strand.
CGGCCGCACAGGATCCTGGGTTCAGAAAGACACAGAAGTTGATTTGATGTTCTGCCCCCTGTCACATCAAATTTCTTAATAATATTTCAATACAATACTCTGCATTTTCTGCATACACTGGGCTCAGCAAATTATGTCATTGTATTATCATAACATTTCTGCTAACAAATTATGTAATTTGTAGTAGTAGACCAATACTTCCCAGTCCTGAGCTGTACTCAAGTGACAAAGTCCTGACACAAATATACATTTATGGGATCCATTCTATTAAAAAAAAAAAAAAAATGAACACATGTATCACAAAATGAGTGAATCCATGATTGAGTGTAAAGACTTATCAATGATTTAAAATAAAAATTAAATGTCAATTATACCTCCATTAGCAAATGAAAACATTCCAACTACCTGAAATAAATGAATAAATAAAAATTAAGTGGTATTTATTTATATACCTTCTTACCATATTGTCTAATTAGTGCTTGACAGACTCCTTTGTAGGGCCCAAGGCCCAGGTCCTATCTCATAATACTCATTAAAATAAAATACTGCAAAATTACCATGAAAGTAAAACTCAGAAATGATAAATAAATATAAAATCTAGTATATAAGTAATACCAATATTGAATAAGAGCAGTTATTGTATTCTATTATTTTAAATAACAAAAGAATTTATAAACTAAATAGGCAAGCTCATATTTTCACACAGGTCTGGCTATATAACTTGAAGGTCAAAATCAAATAATCAAATTTAGGTTCCCTTTTTAAAATATTATTAAGAATTTTCTGGCCCTCCCTGGTGGTGCAGCGAGTTAAAGCACAGCACTGAGAAGCTAAAGCCACTTCTGCATGAGTTCGATTCTGGCCTGCCCTGGAGGTGACCGCATGGCTCAGCAGACCTCTCCTGACCCACCCGCTGCTCCCCTCAACAGTGTGCTTCATCCATCTGCCTGTTCTGCTCCCCTCTCTGTCTCTGGTGAAGACTCTCACTGCCCCTGAGCCTCTGGGCTCAAAAATATAAAGCTTAAAAAAAAAAAAAAAAGAATTTTCAGATAACAAAATAGATGTAGAAGATTAAAATAAATGAAAAGGGGGATTTCTAAGCAGTAAGCCCTATGAACTTTTGAAGTCACATTCTCAAGTGCATAAAGCTGACTCTGTTTACAAATACTATATTGTCATTTACTACTGTTGTTTTGTGTTTTTCTTTTTGTAGAAATTAGTATATCACACTTAACAATGACCCATTATTATGCAATAGCGTCTTACCTGGGCATGTGTTCTCAGCACTTTTAGTGAGCAATGTTTTCATGCTACCATTGCCCCAGGTTTATAAATAGCTAACATACTTGTTCAGGGAAAATTACACTTTCCTTTTTATTACTTTTAGTTATTTTTTATTGTAAATCATCCATTTGTGTATTTATTGAGTTCCTACCATATTCTAGCTAAAGGTCTAGTAGTAATTACTATAGACAAAGGTTGTATCCTGAAAGATCTTATTCTAGTGAGAATAAAGTTTTAGGCAAAAAACCAACCAAACAAAAAACTGTAGTATCTCATAGTAAATACCATGCAACAATGGAAAGAATTTAAGAACTTACAAAGATTCATTGCAATATTTATTTATTTCTAATACAATGGTGATGAAAAACTCTTCTGTTGCTGATGCATTTCTACGCACAAGTAAGAAAGGAGGCAGGGAAGATTATACCTTATACTAGAGAGAGGAAAAGAATCCTGTACCTAAATGGAATGTTTGACCTTAGCAGCTAACACAAAATCATAATTTTAAGTTGAAATAAAGTTGAAAATAAGAACAGATGATCAAATAGATATATGGATATTAAAGGGTGAAGATAAAGGAACTCTTCTGTTCCTTGCTCCTATGAACTAAGAAATTAGATCATCAGTTAAAGCATTGCATGTATTCATAGATTAGATTTTTATTACACTAGTAGACTCATAGCAACTTTATAAAATAAAATACATAGATTACATGTATTTGTATTTTACAAATAAGAACTATATGATCACATAAGATAAAATAATATGCATAAGATTACAAATCTTTGTAAATATACAAGAATACAAAATTTCAGTTATGCTGAAAGACTGTTAGTTTCTGAAATTTTAATAGGAATTGGTTATTATGTAATAGTAAGTATAATTTCCTATCAATTTATTGTTACATGACTACACAGATGATTTTAAAACTGTATCATTTTGAAGATACATACCTTTCTAGATATTTACAATTGCAGTATGATAGGAAATATATGGTAAATAAGTCTATAGGTTTTGTTAAAACAGTCCTTTGTAATACAAATTCATAGCAAGAGAGAAAGTTAAAGTTCAGCTAAAGATTAGTCTAAATATTCTATTTTATTTTCCTATACAGGTTTCTATACAGGTTTATGCAAACCTGAATTTCTTTCACAGACACCAAAACCTACTCTAAATGTCAGATTTTAAGAATCTCTAAAGTATGAGGGAACAGAGGGTATAGATATGTTTAGGAAGACAAAAACAAGGTTTGAAATATCTATTTATGAAATGAAGGGATGAAATTGACTCAGGAAACATAGTGTGTGACCAGCTTAGGAATTACATGAAATGTGTTATAAATTTAAAGTGCAGTGACATTGTGTAGTATATATTCTGCTCCAGCCAGATTCAGTGTTTATATGAACACAGCATAGGTGAGCAGTAAGTTTAAGAAGGGTGCAATTTTACAGTTTGCTAAGGCAGAGGGTGTCATAAGAGAGGCGAAAATCGCAATAATGCACTGTGAAATCAAGGATAGGTAAGGAATAAATTGAAAACATACAGATTATAACAGGGGGAAACTGGTAGGATCAATTGCTGGAGTTCCCCACACACCAAGATGCTATGGCACTGGAGGTTCTAGAATAAATCCCTAAATTTATTCCAGGTTTATTCTAGAGATGGAAAGGCACTAAGATGCTTAAAATTGAAACTATGAGGTAGTTTTGTAATTTTTAGACCTCACTAACATTTTCTAATATTAGATATTGAGACTGTTCAAGATTGTTAAATGTCACTCTATTAATTTGTTAATAACATTAACATTAAATTCTTATTTCACCAAGCATAGATCCCTCTGCATACATCTATCCTGTTGCAAACAGCAAAAATTCTTTTTTAATATAACTAAGTAATATTCCTTTATATGTCATTTTTATCTACTTGATATATGCATAAGTTGTTTCCAGCTCCTGGCTTAAATATAGGGTTGTTGAATTCTTTGTATATTTTAGACATTAACCCTGTATCAAATGCATACTACAAATATCTATTTTCCTTCAGTAAGCTATATTTTGTTTGGTTACATAATTCTTATGCTCTGCAGAAATGTACTAGTTTGATGTAGCCTCATTTATTTTTGTACATCAGCTTTTTTTTTTTTTTTTTGATGGCTGGTTTCTGTGTTTGTGTCATGACTTTCATGGGTTGTATCACAAAGATAGTCTCCTAAACTTATTTCTATCAATTTCATAATTTCATTTTTCATAACTCCAGTATTAAGTTTCTGATCCATCTCTGCTATGTTTTAATGATTTCTGTGCCCGGCACATTATCTATTTTTCCATCAGTATTTCTGAAATTGTTTTCAGTGATTTTGTCATTTATGTTCATTAAGTTTTAGCAAGCTATAGTCTGCAGGTCAAATCTGGTCAATGTCTTGCTTTTGTAAGCAAAGTTTTATTGGAACACAGCCACCACATTCATGCATTTATATATCATCAAGAAGTTGTCATGCTTATTCTAACAGAGTTAAGTATTTATGACAAATTTACACAGTCTACAAAACCTAAAATATTTACTGTCTAGTCCTTTAGAGGAAAAGTTTTCTAAGCAATGAACAGAGAAAGTACTGAAAATAAACAAAAGGCAGAATTCTCATTAAAAAAAGAATGAGCTAATGAAGAAAAACATCAATAAAAGAGAGTCAAGAAACAACATTTCAAAGAAGCTGAAAATCATTATTAAGCAGAAATGGCACTTTTAAAAGTAGTAAGATTTTTTTTTAGCATAAATCAGAAATGTTGATAATGTTAAGAGACCCAGGATATTGGAATATGAGACCCTTATTCTTTGATAGTGTGAATGAAAACTGACTCAGTCACCACAGACAGAGCACAAAGTAAAATTTAGAAATGTATATCCTATGACTTAGTGATGTTATTACTGTAGTGAAAAGATAAATCACGTGTAGTTCCCAAAGAGAGATGAATGAATTTACTTGCTGCTTTTGTGTGCTATCAGGTTATTTAAGGAAATCTGGGTAGCCATCACTATTAAATTGGCTAGGAAAACTGTGGAAGGTGAACATCCTAGAGTAATATTCTTCACACAATAGTGGTTAAGTCAGCTCTAAAAACAGTCATGCAATTATATAACCACAATGTTGTGTGAAAAGATGTTAAAGGATAATTATAATAACATTTATACAATATTAAATGGACATACAAAACCATATACATTTGACAAGATAATGCACATTAAACATATCTGAGTTGCTAGGGCTTGGGGTAGTAATGAAAGACGGATGGGCACAAAAAAAGAAGGAAAGGAAAGAAGATGAAAATTGAAGAATATAGTGCCTATATTTTTTGAATCATGGATGTTTTATTATCTTAGTTGCCAATGTGAACAAACAATTTCTTACAATGCAACTATTTTTTTTTTCTAAACACTATAGGTAGCAAATTAACTTATTCAAAATTGTTGATCATCATTAGGTATTCTCGGTTAAAAAAATTCACTCTTTTATTCATGGAATTAGCAATGAATAAATGTTTTTTTAAACAAAATAACGAGTGGCACAAGTCTCAGCACTATGACGCTATCAGCAGCTACTGCACCCTGAGTTTGATCCCTGGCCAGGGCGCTGACCCACATGGCACAGCAGACTTCTATCTCCTCCCCTCAGCAGTGTATTTCAGTAGAAACACCTGTTCTACTCCCCACTCTGTCTCTGGTGAATCATCTCATCCCCCACACTTCTGTTCTACATCTCAGTTCTTGTATGCATAAATAAACAAATCTTAAAAAAAAAAACATTTTGAATATATTATTTTTCCCTGATCTCACACAACATCAATGTATTGGCACCTCAATAATGTAAATAGCCCTGGACTATAAAAATCAATCTGATTATAACTGATCATTGATGTCTGTATCTTAAAAAAAAATATTAAGCATTTTCTAAATATTCAAGTTTATATATATTTAAATATTATTTTATGAAACATTTATTTTAAAATTGTCTTTACATCATTTAAAATGACTGTGAATGTAATGTATTCACAATGAAATGCATTCACAATGTAATGTGTATTTCACAACTATGAAATAGTTAAACAGGAAAACCACATGACTTTTGGAACGTAGCTAGATTTTCATTTTCTGTATCTAAAGCCATCATAACTTTAAATTTTGAGGAAATCATAAAATATAAGGGAAATGAACTAAAGTTGTCTTAAACTCTGAAAAAGGTAAGATTTCCAGCAACATAGATTCAGCTCAGGCCTCTGAAAGGCACTTTGAACTAAATGAAGCTCAGTCAATGTGTTGCACATGATTAAGAGGATAAGCAGAGTCATTAACTAAACTGACTAATGGGCTACAGAGCTCTAAAACTCCCAAATGCCATCATGATGAAAGGAAGGCATTTACTTATTAATTTTCCTGCATAGATCTTATTTTGGTAGCAAGAGATTGGATTCATTACTTTACAGCTTCCCAGACTTAGTGTCATTGGTCTGCAGTGATAGCACCTTCCTTATCATATAAAAAGCCCATCATTTGCATGTTCTAGGTATAATTTCAGACAGCCTGTCTTATCAGTTCTTTTTCAATAGATACAATTTCATGAAGACTTCAGATCCGTCAACACCAGATAACATACTTTACTTTTTCATACAGGATTCATTAAACTGTGTAAGTTCCCATTAGGCTGGGCAACAAATAGATGCAATCACACAAGCACAAGGACCTTATTTATGAAATACAAAAGGGATTCACATTACAACTCGGTCAGTTTTGAAATATAATATCTACATCTGGGGAATTACGCATTTTGCAGCTCACATGTTTCTATTATAGTGTCATCCTTTTATACCATAAGTTTATAATGGTAAATTCATTTTTTGAATACTATTATATTTTTCAAGACAATAGAAGAGATTCCCTTGCCAAGTAGGTACTGGACAAGTTAAACGTAATTACAGAGATGCAAGGTATCTTAGGTCACTAGTGAGTTATAGATGAAAAAAGGTATTTTTCTTTTTATAGAGGATGCTTCAGGTTACAAAGCTTTTGACACTATTGAGAAGATAAGTGCTACTGATTTCTGGGTGAGGTGGCTGGGATGTAAAATAAATGGATATGAGGTAAGCGTTAACAAGTCTCTAGAGACTTTATAAATAGAAAGATGTTGACCTGTTTCATAGTATGGATAAAACCTATTGGAAATAAATATGTAAGAATGGCAATAATGAGTTGTGGAGAGAATTTTTGTTAGTCAGTACAGGTGAGAGTTACAAAGGGCATTGGCACTGATGTAAACGGTGTAAAGGTTTAGGTAGTGTGATGTTGGAAAGAGAAAACTAAGTTAGGTGTCAGAAGATCTTAGTTTTAGAGTAATCTCCATTCCTTCCTAGCTCCGTGACCTTTGCTTAGAGGCAGCCTTTTCCTGGGTCTCAGTTTCTGCATGAGTAAAATAGGCATAACATAGCTGACCTTAAGAGATCATTCATATGATTAAATAACATGCAAGACAAAGACTTCCACTGTAAGTACTCAATGACTATAGGGTAAAGTGTATTCAAAATAAAGAATATAATGCTCACACACATACTTATTTAGGTGTATATGTGCACAGATATGTATATGCATGCACATATATAGTTATAACATTACATACATGATTAAATTAAAGCCATAACACAATGGCTGGCATAAGCTCACTGGTTTACCCCATTGTTACCTATGTATCAGAATTTCTACCACAGAGACAACATATTTTCTGGTGCTTATGATAATACAATAGTTAACTACAATGCAAAGAAGTCTAAAAGTTCTATAAGCCTCAAATTCTATAGGAATTTCAGAGAATTTTATCAGTGTTAGATAAAAACCTTTAGTTTTTTTTATAATAGCATTCCTACAGGAAATGCGTAGCTATTAAAGTCAAAGTTTCCCTTAGTATGCATTATTCTTTCTCTGTGGTTCTACTGCTTTGTCTCATTTTATGCATAATTTGTATGTATTTATGATGATACACTTTGAGTCTAAAGAAGCCTATTTATATGAGTACATTTATGACTGAACAATCAACTGAGAACATTTCTTATATTTTAGTAACTGGCATATCCTTAGGATTCTGTTGTCTTGTAACTTAGTTTTTTAGATAATATTAGCATAAATAATAATTCCAGATTCTTCTGATATTATTATTTTATTTAAATGACAAATCACTAGTTTTTAATTCTGATACATTTGCCTTTTTGAGAAACCTAGATTTCATTAATTTTGCAAGGAAAACATAGTATTAACAATGTATACCCATATAGACTATATTTTATCTTGATTTCTAAAATGATTAAGATTCAGTCTCTGAAAGAATTATAAAATAATCACTTTGAACTGGTAGAGTAAGTTTCAATTCTATAGCATGAGATTTCATATTTTTCCTTTAACTTTATTTCAAATTAAAACTATCATTTATGTGCTATTCAGCAAATGAATGCACATTCATTCGCATAATTTGCTATATAGACAATAGGTTAAATCTGAATACATACTGCTTTAGGATCTCACAAACTAGTAAAGTATCTTCCTAGTATTATTTCAAACAAATGATATGATAAACATGTGTCTACCCTTATAAATTGTTGTACTCTTTGTAAAAATTGAAAATAATCATATTTTAAAGCTGGGAAATTCAAAAGATAAAGTTAAGAAATACTACCATGTCATGATGTTAGATTCAAATAAAGTCTTACTCTCCAACCTACAAAATATTAAGATGTAAAGCTTATTTTCATTTGTAAAATAATGTTGATGCAGTAAAACTGGAAATATGTATAACAAAGCTGAAAAAAAATAACCAGGAATCAGTTGATTTTTCCTAATTTTGATATTTAATTAATTAGTTAATTGCTACCCTTTTTAATGATGCATCATAACATATTCCTACGTTATTTTCAATATAAAAATTATTTAACATCAGTGCTTATTATTAAATGTCAAAGTTAATTTTCCTGAAATTTTTAATTATTGTATACTTGAAAAAAAAAAGATTTATAAACTAATTTATCTTTATAATTAACTAAATGATAGCTGCTACCAGAACCACGGATTTTTTTCTTATAAACTTGAATATATGCCCCTTAACTCATTGTATCTAACTGAATGCTATGAAGTAATACACTGTGCTTCCTTAAAGCATGCTTATATTTCCTGACACTGCAGCACAACTCGCCTTATTTATTATTTTTTAAATAGCCATTGAATATAGTGTGCTGACATGCTTTATTTCCCAAGCTACTTGGACATGGTGTGTGGTTTTTACATCAATCCACAGTAACCAGAAGTTATTTTTCTATAAGAAACAATAACAAATGCAATTGACAAATTGTGTTTGCTACTGGAAATAACATGGCATTATTTTCTAATAATGAGACAGCTAGCATATTGTTACTGATCAAAGTCTACATATTAACAAAAAGTAATGGAGTATATTTGTTATAACTCAAACTGGATAATTTTCAGGGCACAAGAAAATTTAAACTCACTTGTAATAAGCCCTGTAATAGAGGAAGTCTGTGTAAGTCTGGTGTATTCAGCAAAAAAAGGTCAGTCAGGCAGCAAAAGCCAATTATTTTCCTGTAGTTGGACCAATATTGATTTTTTTTATACCTGAGGTTGTTTACTGGGTGGTCCACAAATACCTACAGAATTCATTTTCATCTGGATTCTGTGTATAGCAGAGAAGATATAGAAATAACACTGTCAACTTATGGTGTCCCTTAAAATAGGGAAAGGAAAGTATCTCCCTTCCCAACAAGCCCCACTAGAAATCAGAGTAAGAGATAGAACATATACGCAAGCAAGACATTTTCCGACCATCAAAACCTCTCCTATACTCTCATGGAATAAGTTCATTTTTTTTTTTCAGTCTGGTTAAAAAAATATACCTCTAAGTTATAAAAGATGGTTTTGGCTTTGACACTAACTCTAAAAAAAAAAAAATCCAAACACACTGTTCTGCTACCCATAATTAAGAAAACTGAAACAAAATCATAGATTGTAAAGCAAATAAGGGCCTCCCTGCCTCCCTGATGGCCTAGAGGTTATGGCTCAGTGCTGCCACCATGAAGGACCACTGCAAAGAACTGAGTTTTATTCCCAGTCAAAGGTCTAACATAAATGGCACAGTAGGCCTCTGCTGTCTCTCCTGCCACTCCCCTTAGCAATATATTTCAGTAGATTTGCTTGTTCTTCCCACACTGATGAATCCTCTCACTGACATCTCTGATCTTCACCCCAGGTCTGCCATGCAAAAATAAGTACAATCGTAAAAGCAAATAAGTTTCTTCTATCTATTCTACACATTCTATTCTACACAATAGAATACCTATTCTACACAATCTCCTGTTACAATATTACAGTTGATACAAATGAGGCAAAAATCACTACTACCACCAGAATTTATTCTGCTAACAATAGAGCAAAGTTTTGAAATAGTACATATATTTCCGTGGACAATATAATGCATGTATGTTCTGTTCATCTGTGTATGCATATGTGTGTTGGTGTTTCTCTGTGTGGATATGGGTGTAGAAGAAATACATACAAATATAGGTGATCAAATCTGAATTCATGATTGAACAAGTATAAATTCATTTCTCAATCACCTAACTGATCCAAGGATGAAGAAAACATTGTGATATTTACTTGGTATTAGTTATCAGTTTTGTTTACAATTGCAAAAGTAAAATAAAAGTAAAATAAAATAACAAAGGAAAACAGAAAATATTTGTGAATTTATTGACATAATTAGTCTCTAATTTTTCATAAAATGTTTTTTAACAATAGATATATAACAGTGTTAAAAGTATGAAATATTATTTCTAAATTGCTATATAAATGCTATGTGGAAACTTGAGTCATATTTAATAATTCAGAAGTTTTACTTGAGACATGAAACAGTACTTCCCCCAAAAGATAATAAAATCAATAAGAAAACACCCCTCCTTGTTTTACATTTAAGAGGAATAATTAAAAAAATACATTCAGCAGCTATGGAAAATATTATTTAACTCTTCTACCACTTAATTCACTTAATAAGCTAATGTAAGTTTCCTTTTAGGTTGTATTATTTTCTTTGGACCAAAATAGGTAGTAATTCCTATCTGTGAGCCTTTCACCTAATTAATATTCAAAGAGACTGTAATGATTATTATCACCTATTTAATGGCTCACTGAATTTAGTGTCTTACATTTCCATGAGAATACATATAATAAAACCTAGTAGTAAAATTTAGGGAATGTACAGAAATGATAATCAGCTGTGTACTGATTAATATGTTTAACATGTGTAATAATTTTGTGTTCAGACATTTCTAATTCATGTTTTTCACCCATATTTATATATTTTTATAAAAGGCACTTAAAGGAAGCTTTAAATTTTTCCCAGCTTATGAATGATTGAACCAATTTTCAATAATTATTTTACACTAGACAACAAATTAAAAAATATAAGAAAAGGATGTCCTTTACTCATGAAAAAATACAGTTATTAGTGGGTTAGACGGATTTTGAGTTGAATACATTTCCTAAGGAGGAGAGGGGGGTGTTGAGAAGAAAGGAGCAAAGCACTGTGAAGAATGTCAGAGGGCTGTGGGTGCATTGGTGGTGGAAACTACGGTGATCACACCTGAGGGGAATCACCCCACATTGTGAAACAATGAACAATGATGTTTAAAATAAATTATTAAATGCAAATAACAAAATCTCCAACATTATCTTCTTATTCATTTTAACTGGGCTAAATTACAGGCTGGGTCAAATTCAGACCACTGCCTGGTTTTATCTGAAAGGTTTTACTGGAAAAATGATAACAGAGAGAATCTAGTTTAAAATAATTATCAGGTCCTTTACAAAGAACACAGAACTGAGTTTGGCAAACTCAATGCCTAGCACAGCGGTAGGCACCAGACACCCAAAGTAAACATTTCCTAATTGAAGTTTCCATTTTATAAATTTATACCCCAAATAATCAAAGCACCTTGATATTTTTTTGAAAAACTGAAAATAATTAAGCCATATCATTTCTAGAATTTTAAAGTTCACTTCAAATAGAAGTATTTGAGATCATCTAAATATATAAATTACACACAATTCAAACCACTGGCATCTTGTCAAATGTACCAAAATTTCCCCCCTGTAATCTTGTAATAATATCCCAATAAGTCTATCCAATTACACAATTTCCTCTCATCTATTATTCAAAAAAACAAAATGATCAGGTCACCTCTTCCCCTGAAAGCAGGCAGCAACTTTCCAGGAATGGTATGACACAGCTCCTTACCTTGTCAAGCGACAGAGGTCTAACCTTTGGCATTACCAACCTTACAATCTCATTTTGAGCTGTGGTTCCCTCCTACTTGTCTGGACTGTTTCACATACACCTTGTTCATTCTTCCTTCCTCCTCTTCCCACCTCCCCCTTATTCTTTTGTAATTAACTTCATTTAACCATTTATGTCATAGAACTTTCTTTGGTTCTCTAGCAGTCAGCTTTTTTCTGGTAAGCATACTCAGCACATGCACCTCTCTTTTCAAGTAGCACTTAGTCAAAATACTATCACATGTTTATTCATTTAGTGTGGAGATTAAGCACTTTTCAAGTGGTGATATGAATACCATGAGGTGCAAGGAAACTTGCCTGCTTGTTTCAACCTGGCAAACTCAATGGCTAGAACAGCAGGAGGCACAAGATACCAGACACTCAACATAAACATTTCCTAACTGAAGTCTCCATTTTATAGATTTATATCCCAAATAGTCAAAACCCCTTGGTGATTTTTGAAAAACTGAAAATAATCAAGCCATATAATTTCTAGAACTTCAAAGATACTTCAAATATAAGTATTTGAGATCATCTAAATATATAAATTATGCATTATTCCAGATGAGCAAAGCTAACTGAAACAAAATATATAGACAACAGTCATGATTTCTACAAAGATCCAAACGAAGGAAAAAAAAAAAGTTAGGAATAACTTTTACAGTCACAGTGCCAAAACTCTGCTTTATTTTTAAAGAATAAAAGTTTCAAAAATTTACCCAATATAGGATTATTTCATTATAGACTATAAATTCTTCAACAAAGAGAGTATTAAGTAACCCAAGTGCTCTTTTTTCAAGTTCCTTTACATGTATACTTTCCCTAGGCCTTTAAGGTAAAATCTGATGTAAGAAACTCCCAGTGAGTGGTGACAAATTGAAATTAGAAAAAGAATTTCTAGAACAACTATACCAAATAACAATTAAGGAAGGAACCGGGTACACCATCCTCACAAGATCTTTTAAAATGGCTGTCAGCAATAAGAGCTTATCCCAGTTTGAGGTGCTAGCAAGTTGCCTCTGAACCCACCTTTCCCTTCCATAACCACCTCACTCTTACCCTACTGCAAAGCGATACAAAAACCAAACAAATCCAGCTCAATTTCACCAATGGCTCATAATTTTTATACCAAGTTGATATTTTAGATAGCTCTAAGAGGACATACACAATAAATAAAGGCCTTTCAATATCAACCCTCTATCTCAAGAGAAGTTCCTTTAAAAACATAAGCAAATGAAAGAACAAAAGCATTAGGACTCACGTTTTTGGAGAATTTCGTGCTTGAAGGAATCTAAAAGAAATAATTACAATAATCACTCATATGTAATTATATTTGAGAGTAAACAAAAACTTATACAGTAGAATAAAGAAAAGTAAATCTTCTGACAAATTACTAGCTATCCAAAAAATGGGAGGAGGAAGCAAGCTAAAATGAAAAAAAAACTGAAGTTGCAAGTTCGGTGGGATACAGATCATATGACATCATTTATTTCATTCTGATAGGCTTTGATATGAGAGGAAAAGTTGTTTGCCCTCATCATGTTCTTCTAATAATTATACATTTTCTTTGCAATGATGGTCAAGGTCCATGTGACAGTTTCTCAGTCTTTGCTTATATTTCAAGATCTTGAAAGTTCAAATAAGTACTGGTCACATATTCACTATAATCACTTCAAGTTGAATTTGACATATGAGGTTTCATGGTTTGTCTGGGAATAAGGATTTTTAAAAAACATCACATAGAAAAAAATGCCCTTTTCAGCATATCACATCAGAGGTACATCGCATTGACATGATCAACCATTTAATTTGTCTCAGAATCATATTATTAAAGTTGGACAAATACAAAACTCAATTTGTCATGGTTTATGAATAAATTCCTTCAGTTTATAATAGTTTTGGTGATAAATACAGAATCTGCACAGATTTATCTGAGTAACTCCAATTTGTGAATCACAACACATGTATAGTAGCCATTGAATATTTTAAATCATTAATATACCCAATATATGTGCACACACTCACACACAATGTGCTCAATGTACCAAATGTATTTTGTAAGCATGTATGCATGCACATATATATGTTATGCATATTTAATAAATTCAACATCTGAAAGAGTATCATGCATATATGTATGAAAGGGAATATAGAGGTATCTACACTGAGAGTAGTAAAAGTTTGTAAAACATGTTAGAATAGAGTATATAGTGTATATGATTAAGAATTTAAGTGTTTCTCATTTGCCTTTTCTGTTCCCATTTTTTTATAAATAAAATCATTGCATTGTTAGTATATCTCAAGTTGTTACAGATTGAATTTGTGTAAGTTCCAATTTTCATTGTAGTCATTGAATTCATTTTTATTAGTCACTGTAAACCTTTACGTTGCCATAAAAAGGGAAAAAATTATTCTCTTTCAATTTTTGTTAGCATGCAAATGGACAGTGAAATAAGTTGTAACTAGTTAAAATATTAACATTAGCAGAGTAGACTAAGAAACAAACGCTGCTCGGATCATTCATAATTTAGCATTTGAAAGAGACAATCTAGCAAAAGCAAAGTTTTTAACTTTCAATTTTTTTGAATACCATAGTAAAATGTGCTTTTAGAATAGTTTTATTTTTTTCTCCTCATATTTTAAAAAATATCTTGACTTACCACTAGTGCAGTTTTTGACTGCAATCTGATTCCTTATAATAGGGTTACCTACTAGATTATGAAGGACTTCAATGTTGACAATATATAATCTTGGATCTGCAATTACTGTCTTTGTAGAGAAGGGTAAGTCATCTGAATTTCAAAGTCTTTATTTTCTCATTTTTGAAACTGAGATGACATTTCTTTATGCCTTTGGTGAGTTTGCCAAAGGAATTAAATGAAAAAAAGCAGGTAACAAAGCTTTGTTAATCATAAAATAATACTGAAATAAAGCTAACAGGTTGACCTGAAAAACAAATTAAAGGATGAAAATAAATGGTAGGCTAGCCAGTTGAATAAACAAATGAATGGGTATATATATATATATATATAAAATGGCTCTCACTCAAAAGTCCTCTGAAATGCTCCTGACTCTGAGACAACTATGCCTGCCTGCATAGATCACCTTACAGAATGAATCTATCTGATCTTGTCAAAATGGAGAAGAGAATTTACAACTTTTCTAGGTCTTCACCATCTCTTTGATCCATAGCCTTCATATGTGAAAGTGAAGCTTATCTGGTTCTAAAGAGCCTCCCTTATTTCAGTAATTGATGAAAACACATGTTTTCTCCCATTGTCATTAATCCATAAATTGAAGTAAGTTTTTTGCATTTTCACTCTCTTTTATGAGATTGAGTTAAGGTGTAAATGACTCTGCAAAACTTAACTTCAAATGTTATCAATTCCTTTTGTATCTCACCAACCTATCACATACTATCTCTGCCTATTAGACAAGGTACTTCATAAGAGAACCTTCTAATCATTTGTTTCCTTAAAATTCATCTTTTTATTAGTATGAGGAAACAAACATTTCTGTGTTTTAGGAAAGCGCATGTTGATGTTTATATAAAATGTCAAAATATTTATTGTTAAATATTAAAATATTTATTAAAGAATATGTTATTAAATTGTGTTATATAAAATATTAAGTATATTTACATATAAATATTTTTCTTTGATTGGTGAATACATTTTTATTAGAATTATACAAGTTTCAAATGACATCAGGTAGGACTTTAACTGGGAAATAAAAGAACGCTACAGTGCTACCTTGAGGAATCTAGGATTTCATCTAATGTTGTGTCTGTTAGTTATATAGTTTCTTCATGAAAGTGCATACTTATTTTCAGAACCAATCACATAAATATACAGATCATCATTTACATATCCTATTGCACTGTAATGAATACAGTATTTTTATAAACATTGTTTCTCCTTTCATAAGAGCATGAATGACTTGAAAATGCTTTATTATCTTTCAAATTGTTTTATTTACCTTTGGAAACTAATGTACTCACTGGCAGTATCTAAAAATTCACTATCTGGTAAAGTATCACCTATTTTACAATTTTCTCTTCATTAAGAAAATGATTACTTATATTATCATTAAAAGCAACTTTATTTAGAATGGCTATTACACCTTAGGTACAACCTTTTTCAGTGAGCATAACAGATCTCTGCATATGCTATCTTTTTTTTCCTTTTTGAAGACTATTCTGTTTAGGTTGTATGGGTAGCAAATTTGCAATGTGGTCAAAATTAAAATGCAAAATTATTTTACAGTGTATGTTAATAAATATTAAATTAATTTAAATTATATACTATATATATCATATTATACTCTACTTTTTTTTAATGAAACAATACTTATTCTAAGTTATTATTTTATTTTTGTATGTATAAATAGAAGTAACTGGTTCACCTGAAAACATTTCTTACAGCATTCTAAAATTAACTTGAGTCTAAACAAAACAAAGTCAAGTAAACACCTATCTCTGGTTAATATTAATATCTCTCAATCTGACTCTGTGTGTTATACACAAACATATATATCTAATAGTGACCATGGAGAAAATACATGTTTATAATTTGTTTTATATTATGAGGAAAGTATTTTGCTTTTGTGAAAGTTTTGCTACAATTTAGATAGTGAAAATTTCTATAGTAAATACTCATTTTCTGGGTAGGACACAAAGTAATTTAGTGATGCAGCTGCTATCCTAGATACTTTTGTAGCAGTTTTAGTTTTGAATATTCTTTCAAACATCTTGGCATAATTAGTTTGCATGACCATATCTCCTTTCTTCAGAGTTATTGGACCAGGTTTCTGGACCACATTTTATTATAAACCAAACCTCTTCTTGGTAGCTGGGTAGCAGTGTACAGGTGTTAAAACCATTATTGTATGAGATAATGATGCCTTCTTAAACAAATACTCTATGTTGAATTATAGAGAAAAATGGCATTTTAATTAAGAAGAAAACAAAGGATTTTTTGGACAGGACTATAGAAGAAGTAGACATATACATTGCGTTATATATTTTATCTTTTTCATTCAGCTTCCTAGCATTTGCAAGATCACATTAAAAGAAGAAAAATAAATACTCAGCAATTGAAAATATACTTTGAGTTTCATCCCTTTGTATAAAGCTACTACACTATTTATAAAAAATGTATTGTTCCAGATCATGAATGCAGGGAGGCCTTGATTTACAATACATGAATTACAAATATTTGAAATTCTCTCCTCTCCCATGCCACTCCAACACTCTGGCCCAGCAGACTCTCTGCCAAGACTCCAAGCACTGCCTCTATGGGAGCAATTAAGAAAACAAAAACAACAAAACAAAATGTAAACCAAAAGTTTTAGGATTCCATGAATTTAGATTGGGAAAGTGAACAGTGTTTGAAATCAAGTACAACTTAGTTACTGAATCCTGACTAAGGACTCACTCAGCTGGCTGATCAAAATAATTCCTACTTTGTATTTCCCAATTTTCTATTCTTTGCTTTGATTCTTTGCATTTTGCTCTGGTAAGTAAATCCATACAAGCACACCAGAATGGTAGAAGACATCCCAGTTCTGGTGAAAGTCCTCTCTCTGGGCCTTTTGTTTTCCCTCATAGTTGTCTTTAGACAAAGAGCAGTCTTGCTTTCTGCTTCCTATCAAAGCTACAGTTACTTAACCTCAAATTTCCTCAGCTGTAGGGAAAAGTCCACTATATTCCTAGTGTCTGTCTGTGACCACTAAGTTAACTCAACTCAGGACTCAAGGCCAGAGGAATCAATATGATTCTGCTGATGCTTGTGATTGTTATGCTCCGAGACACAAACTGTCTAGTTTGATCCATGAAGCCTCATTGTGTATTTTTGACATGGAGCTCTAGCTGGCTTATGCCTTGTCACCTTGTATGAACGTGGGATTGTTTGTTAACAATATGTAAAAACACTTCAGGTAGTGATCAGTTAGCACTCTGGAAAATATGGAAAATTATTTTCATCCTATATAATTATAATCATCCTATATAATTATTTCTTGTCCAAAGAAGGTTTGTGAGAAATTATACAGAAAAAACACTAGAGATTTTTTGGAGATTTTCTTTTAATCTTTTATAAATCTGTGTATGTGTGTGTATTTTTGCATTACAAAGAAGAAATTCAAATAGCATGAGACAATCAAGACCTGAGACTCTAGGGAATCATTCATGCAAAAATACAAAAAAAATAAGAATGTGATAAGGGAGGCCCTCCCTGGTGGCACAAGTGGTTAGGACACAGCACTGTGAGCGAGCCTGCCGCTTCCATGTGAGTTTTATCCCCAGCCCCAGAGGTGACCCACATGGCACAGCAGACCTCTCCTGACTGCCCGCTGCTCCCCTCAGCAGTCAGTGTACTTCGTCAGTTGGCCTGTTCTGCTCCCCACTCTGTCTATGGTGAAGCCCTCACTGCCCCTGCACCTCTGGCTCATACCCCAGTTCTGTATGCATAAATAAATAAATCTTTAAAAAAGAGAGAATGTGAAAAGGGCAAATATGTATTTTAAATATTTTACATCTTTGCTTAAGCTTAAACGTGTATCTAAGAAAATGAGAAAAAGATGGCTGGCATTCGTTTTTCTCTTTTCTGTTCTTCTGTCAAATTTCACAGTAAAAAAAATGGTTGTATTGAAATATAGTTAAAATATATCTCAAGTATGAATAAGTTGTTTCAACAAACCACCCCAGCACAGCAGTTTCTATCACCTGGACATGTAAAACAACCTTCTAACCATTTTTCCTATTCTCCCATTTGTTCCCTACTATACATTCATCTCACTTCCAGCAGACTGAACTGTAGAAACAAATACATAAATCTAGACTCGTGACATTGCTGAAATGAACTAGCCAGTATCTCTCCATTAAGTCAGGAAAATCTTCCACCTCCTTACTGGGATCTTTGACCACCATATTCCATTCTTGGTAATAATTCACACTTCATCTACCACCAACCTCTCCCCTTCTCAAAAAAGATCTTTGGCCTTCGTTTGTCTGGCATAGGCCAGTAGATTCCTCGAACCATCTCATTTTGGTTTTGCTTTATTGTCTGTAGCTTTTTATTTTTAAATATTTATTTATTTATTCATACAGAACTGGGGTACAAGCCAGAGATGCAGAGGGTGAGAGGATTCACCAGAGACAGAGTGGGGAGCAGAAAAGGCAGATCGATGAAGTACACTGCTGAGGGGAGCAGTGGGGCGGGTCAGGAGAGGTCTGCCCCGCCATGTGGTGACCTCCAGGGCAGGCGGGGAATCGAACTCATGCAGAAGTGACTTTAGCTTCTCAGTGCGGTGCTTTAACCCGCTGCGCCACCAGGGAAGGCCGCTTTTTTTTTTTTTAAGATTTTATTTATTCATACAGAACTGGGGTGCAAGCCAGAGATGCAGAGGGTGAGAGGATTCACCAGAGACAGAGCAAGGAGCAGAGCAGGCAGATCTACAAAGTACACTGCTGAGGGGAGCAGCGGGCGGGTCAGGAGAGGTCTGCCAGCCATGTGGATCTCCTCTGGGGCAGGCGGGAATCGAACTCATGCAGAAGTGGCTTTAGCTTCTTAGTGCTATGCTTTAACCCGCTGCGCCACCAGGGAGGGCCCTATTGTCTGTAGCTTTTAAAGATAATTTAATGTAGCCAAACTCTCTGATTATTAATGTATTAGTAGAAAGAAGAAAAATATAAAAAGAAGTGTCTAGAGATAAGAAAATTAAAATAGCAAAACAGGCACTAATTCTTGCATGTGTTGTATGTGTGTGTATGTGTGTGTGTGTGTGTGTGCCCCCCACACACACACTTCTATCTGGCCAGTCTCTTCATTTGCCCTGTTATGAAAATCTTTGTCTCATTTCATAATATTACTTCTATTTTTATAATACATATGAGATGATCTATGTCTAATAGTAGTTTCAGAAGTTTCAAGGTTGTTTTGTGATGAAAATATATTAATTAAATATGGCTAATGGACACTTAGGTTGCTTCCATACTTTCAGTAGTGTAAATAAGTTTGCAATCAATATGAGAGTCCAGATAATTCTTTTATGCCCTGTTTCACCAGAAATGGATTGCTGGATCATAATGTGAGAGATAGTCAAGCTTTTAGTTACAAAATTAATAAATTCTGGGTAGTTTTCAGAAATTATCTCCTCATAAAAATAGTTGAGCTGATGGAGATACTAGGTAACGATGTGGTAGCAAATTACATTGCAAAATATAAGTACATCAAATAAATCCAATGTATACTTTGATATTATATATACATATATGTATATGGAAAATCATGCCTCTGTTCTATTCCAATAAAATCAAGACACTGTTTGATAGATAGGATGTAAACTTGTAGTACTTCATGCTTAAGTCTTTAAAAAGAGCATGACAAGATTGTGCCAGTAATTTGAACAATCTAATCTTGAAATAAAATAGAAAATTTCCTAACAGAATCTACTAAGTGCTAAGTGCTTTATAGCTGTGTTGCTTAAATTCTCTAAGATAAAATATTATTTAATATTTTCAAGATTTAAAAATAAATATTCACAAATGAATATCAAATATCTTATACATGGAATATTTTTTCACTAATGATGACTATTGTTCATTGCTGTATTTTTAGAAGGTCAAAATATATCAAAATATAAAACTACCTTGATGGTTTTGAGAAGTCATGAAAAGAGAGCTAAATATGTAGTCAACTAAATAATGAGACAAATCTTCAGGACTCTAGTACATGACCAGGAAAAGAAAAGTACAGTTGTCAAAGAGTGAATTATTTGCTTCTTCTAAATCTAAGGAGTTGCCAGTGTCCAAGGATGGCTCTTCTGCTGTATTCTTGATGGCATTTTCCAAGTGAATTCGTTTATTTGTTTCTGATAAACTTAAAGTGATGGGTACTAGCTAAACTGATTTTCCAAAAAAAAAATACTACCAAAAACATCAACCAAGCTAATCATTCACTTGGAGCATAAATGGCAAAAATCTTCATGGCTGATAGGAGTGTCCCTATCAACAGTCCCTAAAGATAATGTTTCTCCTCCAGACTGTGTTTTCTGGAAATTTGATCAGTAACATGTAGCATCTCCACTATAAGTTTCGTAAACATTACACTTATTATTAATAACCTTACACAACTTTTCATATATTTAATGAACACTTGTAAGCTTTCTTTGAATTGTACTTTTATTTTATCCATTCAACAATTAAATTTCCTTTGCTTATAGGAGAAATTGCATTTGTATTATAAGGTTGCTATAACAAAATACCACTTACTGGGTAGCTTAAGCAACTAGACACTTTTATAAATACAAAGACAGGTTAAGACTTCTAACAGAAGAGCCGAGTGAGGGGCAGTAGGTAGAACATTACTAAGAAACATCAGGAGTGAGAGGAATCCTGGATAACATGATTTTGAAGATTAGTGCTGAAAGCAGGTGAGAATAATTTGATAGCTACGGTGGGGGATGAGGAATTTGAGTAGATATAAAGGTTGGGGAATTTTATTAGCATGATCCTGCAAGATTCTTGTTAAAACTGAACTAAGTGTACCAAAGACAGAGCTGAAAAATGAGGCCCCGTCAAGAGACAGAGTAACCTGTTTAAAGTTTATTAAAGAGAATCTACCATTGGTTAATCAATTTTAAATTTACAGTCTTATTTTCTGAATCATCAGGAAGCTTTTTTCATATTAATATTCTTTTACAGGTCTGAAAAATTATTGTAGACTTAATCTCTTACACTTAGTTCTGTGTTATACTTCACATTAATATCTGTGTATGATATGAGGTAATAATCAAGATGTTTTATTTCTTAGTACTAAAAAGAAGAAACAACAAGCCCAAAGTCATTCATATTGAGTCTCAGAGAGACTGAAAATCTAATCTAATTGTAGTTTCAGCCTCTACCAAATATAAACCACTCCATCTGGAGTTTCCTGGTTAGCACCAGTGAGGTTATCTGTTTAGGGCCCTCTTCCTTCTTCTGAGGAAAAGCAGCTGTGTCTAAAATAATTGGTTTTGTTTGTTTGTTTGTTTGTTTTTGTTTTTTTTTTTTTGCTAATGTACTTGTTCTGCCCTCTTATTGGCTATAAAACCCCTCCATTTTGTACACTCATTTGCAGCACCTTTCACATGCTAGATGGGGTACTGCCCAGCTCATAAATGGTTTAAGAAAGCTAACTAAAAATCTTAATTTATTCAGAGAGACTTTGTTTAATTTCACTTTCAATATGGACATTGAAATACCACAGCACCATTTCTTTAAAATTATCTGCTTTCACCTCCGATGTATTGCTACAGTTATAACACTCTTAGACAAAAGTCTGAAGTACCATTCTTAGGAATGTGAAATCAACAGTCATGGATACAATATTTGGAAGTACAAACTCTAGAAGCAAACTGTCCAGGTTTTAATCTAGCTGTGCCACTCATTTGCTGCATCACATTGGCCAACATACTCAATCTCTCTTCCCTTCACTTTACACATCCTATAAAATGGTGATAGTACAAAAAAATAGTATTTATGAAGGTTAAAAAGATTAAATATAGTCTTATATGTAATGTTTTAAGATGAATGTTTGCTAAGGCCAACAGGCACCATCATCCCTCATAGGGAAATGCAAATCAAAACCACAATGAGATATTACCTTACTCCAATTAAGAATGGGCTATATTAAAAAAAACTGGAAATTACAAATGTTGGCAAATAGGTGATGAAAAAGAAACTGTCTTACATAACTGCTGGGAATGCAAACTGGTCCAACCACTATGGAAAGCTATGTGGAGGTTCCTCAGACTACTAAAAATGGAGCTATCATATGGCCAAACAATTCTACTACTGGAGATATACCCAAAGGACACAAACACACTAATTCTAAAGAATGCCTGTATACCTATGTTTATGGCAGCACTATTTATAATAGGTAAGACTTGGAAACAACTCAAATACCCAAAAATAGATGACCGGATCAAGAAGATGTGGTATATTTACAAAATGGAATACTATCCAGCAATAAAAAAGATAAACTAATGCTATTTACAGCAAAAGGATAGAGAGATTACATTCTGTGAAATAAGTTTAAAGGAAAAGAAAAAAATATCAGACAGTTTCAGTTATAGAAGGAGTATAGGGGAACCTGATAAGGCATTGGGGAAAACAAAACAAAACAAAACAAAACAAAAATAGACAGCTATAAGTCAGAGACATTGTACATGAGAGAGGGAGGGAGAAGGGTCAAAATGAGGGAGGGAAAAGCACAAGGGACTATGGTGATGGTACATGGGGTAAACTGATGATAGAAATTATGTGGGAACTACACAAGAGAAAATGAAGCATTCATTGTTAAAAAATGTAAAATATATAAAAATAAATACACAATTAAATAAATAAAAGAATTTGCAGTGCTTATCTACAAAAAGTTTGAAAAATTACACAAATATACACAGTAATTGAAAAATATGAGCAAATTAGGGGATAGTTTTCCTTATTACTGAAATCTCTCTGAGAGACATGTATTAACTCTGAAAAGGAAATTAGGAAAAGGAAACTAGGTGTGCAAAATCTAACTGGAGAATTTCATTTTTCTTGATCATGGCAGATGTGGCAGATGTTCTGGGTGGTGTGTCCCTATGTAGAAGTAGAGGAGCAGGAGAGAAGGACTTTTGAAAAACTAGGCCATAAATACACATAAAAATACTTAACCAATTTGACCTACAAGAATTGTGTCTATAAATGACAGAATGGGAAGGCCAGAGGTAGAAAGGACTCAGATTAAAATGTACATTTGCTAATGAACAGCTACCAGAGACATTTTATGGGGTTGGAGTGGGGAATGGGATCAAAAACAGTGGAGGGAGGGAAATGCATTGGACTGTGGTGATGGCACATAGGTGATTTGGTGATGGGAAGTCCACAGGGATTACAACTGAGATGGAAAAATGCACAAAATGATGTAAAATTAAACTATTATTTAAAGAATGTGTATTTGCCTCTCACGGTAGGGAGTTTTCATAAAAAGACCTGTAGGGAAAAATAACTTTATCATTATTAAAGAAAACAGTATGTTAAAAGGTTTAAAATTACAAAAATTTGCATGATGACTTTGTATTAATGGTCAGCATGTGGATATTAGCAAAATATTCTTGCAAATTTACCACATGGCAGGACATAACTATAATCTTGATAGTATCCATCAGAAGAATATAGCAATGAAAGTTAGTAATTTCCAAAAATGATTGTCTTATAGCTAGAGACTAAGAAACAAAATAGTATAAGCTCTTTATAACCTTTATATATTTTGACTACATCATCAATATCATAGCCCCTAGTATCCTATAAACCCACAACTGACGAAGGTTTGCACTTCTGAATGTTATACCTGTTTGCATTCCTGAGCATTGCTCATTGCCTTTCTACTGCTCTTATGCTAACAAACGCCCTTTGTTTATCGCTAGCATTTCACCTGTGAAACATATTCTAAATGATTGATATTTCCCTCATAAACTGAGCCCTCTAGCTCCCATGCATAATTTGCTCTATAGTATTTGTTTATATCTTGTCTTTCATACATCTGTCATTTGTTTTTATTTCTACAGAGCCTAGAGCAGCGTTTTTTTTTTGCGAGAATTACTCACCGCATATTTATTAAATTAATAAATTAAAAGTTCCATGAAATAGTCATTTTGTTGATTTGTAATCCTCAAGGAAACCTTCTCCAAGCAATCTGTGGGCAGTTTGGACTATGTAGTTTTGAGACTTCCAAATTTGAGTCTATTGATATCAGATTACACGAATTGATATCAGATTACACTAAAATTAATAATAATCTTATATATGTCTTAATGTGAATTACATAAATTGTTTTCCTATCACCTACTGTAAAACATATACTACATATGAGATGTCCATAAAAATTAAGAGTAATATTTCTGTATACTTTGCATTTAAATTTTATTACAATGATAGCTATTTATGAGTACACAAAATATGAGTAATCAGAATGTGTCATGTGCATAAAAATGTTTTTAAGTTATTTTATACTCATAGCTATAAGCTTATATTTGTCAAATTGAATTTTTCTCGACATAAACCCATAATTGCTATCCTTAAATTATACTTAAGAGTTATAGTGTTAATATCTTGATTTGAATTAAATAACTGATTAAGTTGACTCATTTATTTAACTAACAAGAAAATTGTTTCATATGACTATGTATGGATATATTAAACTACATAGAAGGTGGAAAGATACTTTAGTTTCATAGTTCATCTGTTGATTTGTTTATAAATATACATAATAACATATAACAGGTATATTTAAATTTTTCTATGTTACAGAACATTAAAAATAAAGGAGTTACTCTATATATAATACCCATGTGGTTGGCAACAGCATGCCCAGCTAATTTAAAATTTTTTGTAGCCTAGAAAACAATATTAATGCCAATATTGAACATTTTTGAAATTCTAAAGAAATTATGTGTCTTCCTATAATATGATCCATTGATAATTTTTTAAAAATCAGTTTCAAGGATTTTTAACTTTGTATTTTAAAAGGATAAGTTCATCAAAAGTGTAAAACTTGTAGAGCTATATATTTTGGCTTAAATATGATCTCACAGGTTTAGAAATATATATCAATGTCAAGACTGATATTGGAGATTAAAAAGAATTAACAAGCAAAACCTATTTCCATTACTCTGAAAGAAAAAAATAGGAAACTAATCAACTCTTTCACTGTTGAATAGAAAGCATGTCACATTTTCTAAAGCTTTTTGCTACATTTGGTACAGTAATCTCCATCAAGGGGCAAATTGGCTTTCCTTTTACAGACCATTACCAGTCGCAATTCAGCCAATGGGATTTGAAGAGAAAATACTTCTAGAAGAGTCCTCTGAATTCTGACTTTGATGTTTGTCAACACTGTAAAAGCTCTGAATAAAGTTACTGAATAAATATTGCTTCCTTATCTGTGATTTACCTTTATTTACACTGGTAATTTAAAAAAACAGTACCAAAGAAATGAGATCATCCCTTTGGAAAAAAATTTCCTTTTAAGAAAAAAAAATGTCTTAAACATTTTTCATTATGAAATAGTCATAAATATTAGATTTTTATTTTTAAGAAAAGGGCTTTAAGGAAAATAACTTCCAGAATAAAAATATGAGTTTGAAAACTAATTGACCTTAGGATTCAAATATCAATGTTTTTGGCATAATGCTTTCAATGTTTTATTTTATATTTAATGTACTGTAACAGAAAAATATAAAACATACCTGTTACATATGATTATTATGTATATTTATAAACTTCAATCAACAGATAAAATATGAAACTGAAGAATTGTTTCACCTTTTATGTAGTTTAACACATCCATGCATAGTCATATTAAACAATTTTCTAGTTAATTTAACTATTTGACCCTAGGATTCAAATACCAATGTTTTTGGTATAAAGCTTTCAATACATTTTATTTTTATAGGAAATAAGCAATATTATTGCAAAAATATACTTGCCTTAATCTGTATTTGCAATTATTTAATATTTTGATACCTCATTATAAGAAACTAAAAATTACTAAATATAGCATTTCTGTATCAGTGATTCTTGAATTTTGTCCACAGCCTTATATTTCCATTGTGTATCAAATAATATTTTAAACATTTTAGCTGATATCACAGTGTAGATATCCACAAACAATTCAAATTTAATATGGCTGGCATGAGCTTGATCTACTTTATATAGTCATATTCACGTAGGCAAGATGCTCTCATAGTCTTTTTTTTTTCTACTTTCTGCTAAAGTTGAAATCATTTGTCATCCTTTTCCCAAATCAAAGTTATTAGTTCTCTTTGATAATGGTAAATCACTCTGACCTCTGCTACCACTTCCCAAACTAAGTCACAATCTTTTCTTCCTGGTCACCCAAACCAACTACATGTTAATTTCCTGCTTAATCCACTTATTGTTGAGTATATTTTTGATCAACTTGAACTTGCCTATTCCTTCCACAAGGCAAAGCATGGTGTTACATATACGAAGCATAAAACACAGGCTGGTATAAAAGAGGCATTCCTTACTTTTAAGTGAATTAACTTTTACTAAGTATATATGAAATATGTACATAATGTTGTTACCTGAAACTACAGAAGTAGGGGACCTGGACCTTGTAAAAAATGTTTTTAAAACCAAGTTGATGAAATAACACTACAATTAAACATGGATAAAAAATGGAAGCCTGGCCCTCCCTGGTGGCCCAAAGTGTTAGGACACAGAACTGCAAGCCAGCCACACCGCTTCAGTGCAATTTGGATCCCTGACCCCAGAAGTGACCCACATGGCATGGCAGACCTCTCCTGACCCCTCAGCTACTTCCCTCAGCAGTGCACTTCCTTGATCTGCCTGTTCTACTCCCCACTCTGTCTTTGGTGAATGCTCTAACCGCCCCTCGACTTCTGATCTGTACCTCAGTTCTGTGTGCATAAAGAAATAAATCTTAAAAAAAAAAAAAAAGGAAGCCATAATATATTGAATGAAAATAATTTACTAATTCTATGTGTTCTATGTGGTATGATGACACAGATGGAAGTGCTTGAAGCTGTATTTGACTAAGACCAAAGTAAGAGAATGTTCTTAATAAGAAAGTTACTTCATTCAGTTTCCGAGTTTATCAAGTTTATTCAAGAATATGTACAGTTTTTACATGTCAATCACCCTTTAGTGGTAGGTGTGGCACCTACCATATATAGAGTTGTAAAGAAATGTTCCCTTAACTGCAAACACATTTAAAACAACAGAGTCCTCCCTGGTGGTGCAATGGGTTAAAGTTCAGCACTATGAAGCTATCCGCAGCCACTGCAACACTAGTTCAATCCCCATCCTGAGAGGTAACCCACATAGTGCAACAGGCCTCCCCTGTCTCACCCCGCTGCTATCCTCTGCAGTGTATTTCAGTAGATCTGCCTGTTCTGCTCCCCATTCTGTCTCTGATGAATTTTCTCACCTCCCCACACCCCACACCTCTGGCCTATATTTCAGTTATTGTATACATAATAAATCTTAAAAAAAAAAAAAACAACACACACACATTTAAACAACAAAGTTATAAAATGAAGAATACTTATAAAATGATGATAATTTTAAGGAAAGAAAAGGATTTAGAAATTAATTGAATAATTTTACTAGAGAAGATTGACTGAAATCTAATCTCATTTTTGGAGTACAGATAAATGGTGGTTTAATAGATAGTCACAGAAGTTGTGATAGGATAATCCATGGAAAACCTCTAATGCTAATTTTAGCAATTGTTATCAACTGACTTATCAAGCTTCCAAAATAAAAGTACTGAAGAGATTTGAGTTTCATATACATTCTCTCTTGCCAAGTATTTCTAGCGTAATAACAATCAATGAAAGACATATTGTATGGGGAAGGCATATAATCCGTGTTTCATTCTCTGTAATCAGACATTTTCATCAGATGAACTATTTATAAAGCCAGTTACTTCAGGTGATCTTTCATTGTCTAGATATAGAACATTTAAGGATTTTTTTTTGCTATTTAAAATATTGAAGCAAACTATTAAAAATCCATATAAATATACAATTTTTCAAATGTTTTTATCTGTGCTTTCTCAACATATTCTAATACACATTATCATGTGTCTACGACATCACTATTATGAAAACAAACACTCTGTATACTAAAGAAAGCCGGAAATTGCATGACTTTGCATTCAAAAAGTATTTATTGTATATTAAAGGATTTTGTGGTAGTCTCCATTCATACTACAGTGAGTCACCCACTTTCATAGTTAATATGTTCTTGATGTTATCTGGATATCTGGCAGGAATGTGCATAGAGAAAACTGGCTATTATTGCAGTTTTTATTAAGGATTCTTGTTAAGGATCACCTCAGGGTAAAAGCTAAAGAATGAGTTTTTAACATCTATGATAAAATATAAAAGAGTGTACTAGATGTGAAAGTGGTAAGTGACATCATCCCTTAAACAAAGGGATAGATTACAGACAACTTTCATGACCTCTGCCATGACACTTGGAAGGTGGCAATATCCGCCATGATAAATGGCTATGGATTTATAAGCACATATTTAACTCATGTCATCTGAAATGTCCAAAGCTTTACAGTTAAATTCAAGTAGTTATCATCTAAAAACTTCCTGACTTTAGCAAGTAAACACTATTTAGAGAAGAGCATGCTCAAGTAAGCTTAGATTAGCTACAGATGGGCATAAAATCACAACTTGAGAAAATTTCTTTAGGTGAGTGAGGTCTGAAAATATAATATATAACATGTATAAAATATTTAAAATACTGCTTTGGATAATTAAAACTTAATAACAGTATAAAACTTTAGTGTTCTGACTAAAAATATTCAAGAAGATAATAGGTTAACATTATTGTTATAATTAACAAGGTGGTGGGAATTATTTTACAATGTGTGTGTAATATATCATACATAATGTATCATAATCATCATGTTAGACATTTTAAATACAATGCAATTTTTTTTAAAGATTTATTTATTCGTACAGAACTGGGGTACAGGCCAGAGATGCGGAGGGTGAGAGGATTCACCAGAGACAAAGAGGGAAGCAGAACAGGCAGATTGAGGAAGTACACTGCTGAGGGGAGCAGCGGGCGGGTCAGGAGAGGTCTGACACGCCATGTGGTCACCTCCAGGGCAGACGGGGATCGAACTCATTTGGAAGTGGCTTAGGCTTCTTTGTGCTGTGCTTTAACCCAGGGAGGGTTAATGCAATTTTATTAGTCAAATAAAACTAAATCATTATTTTTAAAAATCATATAATAATTTACCAAAAAAAAGCTAAACAAACTGCCAGAAGTGATAGTGACCATAATTTAAAATCTGTATCGGCTTTATAAAATACATATTTAAAATACTGAAATAAAATATTATGCAAATGAAAGCATTTTAAAATATATAGCTACTAAATGTGAATTTACAGGTGTGATAAAGATATTATGAAAACAGTTTTTGGAAGAATATATATATTTGTGTGTATATATATGTATATATATACATATATATGTTTCACATTCAACTTGATGATTGAATTTATAAGAGAATGAATATTTGCAGCTGACAACACAGAATAAGTAATATATAAGTAGTGAATGAAAATTTTATTAGAAAGTTTTAATTTAATAAAGGGAGGAGAATATGAAGCATAGATTTAGAGAAAGGGGAAAAAAACTAAAAATTTCTACCACAAGCTAAATGAATACTAAGAGGAAAAGAGAGATAGTGTTGGGGGAACCAAAATTTGAACATATAACAGGACTTATCCAGAATTGCTATAATAATGATTAAGTTACACTCAAAATAAAGGAAGGGAAATATGAAGCAAAAACAGTATCTGTTGTATCATAGTAAAACTATAAAATAAAAATTTAAAAAATTGTATTTTAAAAATAAATTAAGAAAGTCAGAAAGGCAAGATAACCTATAAAATGGCAATTTGGTATATAATAACAGTATATAATATAGTGAAATCACAAAGAGGAAGTAAATATGATAAAATGCTAAATTATAGTTAATTAAATGATCCACATAAGCTATCAGTCTAAATGAGAGCAAAATAAAGATATATTCATACAAATAAAATCAGAGGAAGCATCACTAGAGAATCTTCAAAAGAATTTATAAAGAAAAAAAGATTCCATAAGGGACACAAAGAATTGTTTTAAAGGTGAGCAAATAAATTATAATTGTAGGTAAATATGAACAATTTGCTTATAAACAGTAATTATATTGTTGATTCAGTTGTCTTGATATATTTGAACAATGCAAACTATAACACTTTATATAAAATCATTATTTAGATTCAACTGATATATTTAGATGTTCAATATCCTTAATAAATTGCTTTAATATTATCTTAAAGTCATATAACTTCTATTATTGTTAGGATAAAAGAACATGGATGGGGTCAGAAAGGAGGAGGAGAAAAAGAAAATTGTTCTAAGATCAGTACATAAAATGTATTTTAATCACTTTTTTCCTCATGTTTTCAAATTCTTCCACTATATTGTACTCAACACACACACACACAAGTACACACACACTTTGATACACCACACGTTTAACTTATATTTCTCCTTAAAGTATTATCTATATCGACAAATACCAGGGATAAAACACTGGAAAAAAATTGTTATCTTTAGATTTTTTTTCTTTTGCACAACTATCATCCCATTACAATCTCAGCATTAGAAAAAAAGCAAGTTATATAGTGTGGGGCTATAAATTGTTATTGCTGCATTGACTTTCTATCCTTGAGCTGTTAGTTACACCCTGCTGCCCCCAAAGAAATCTAATTCAGTAAGTGTTCACACTCAGCATTACTTAGAATTTAGCTTACTGTAGTGCAGCATCAAGTTTTTCATATTATCTAACAACTTCACAAAAATTTGACTATATGTAAGTATAAACAGAAACACACATTGTTTATTTTAAAATGCTATGGACATATGTTGCTTACTGTTTCTGTATTTCCTTCTCCACAGCCATTGGACGAGGATACAAATAAACCTAGAATAACAATTTTATCTACAACATCTGAAAATGGAATTTCAAAATAAAAAATATAGAACTAGGTGGTAAGTAGGCCCTTTTACAATTAGAGTGAAAAAATATATATACAAATATGTTTCCCAATTTAAGATCAAAAAATATTCTTGATTATTGTGATAATATAACATAGACAAAGGTGTGAGCAATTATTAGATCTCAGCAAGTGTTATCCCCTTTAAGTTGATTATTATTTAAAATTTCTAACAATGTGGGCCCTCCCCGTGGCACAACAGGTTAAAGCACAGTACTAAGAAGCTACAACCACTTCAGCATGAGTTCAATCCCTACCTGGAGGTGACCCACAAGGCACGGCAGACCTCTCCTGACCCACCCACCGCTCCCCTCAGCAGTGTACTTTGTCAGGCGGCCTGTCTCTGGTGAATACTCTCACCCCCTTGCACCTCTGCCCTGTACCCCAGTTTTGTATACATAAATAAATAAACCTTTAAAAAGGTTTTTAAAAATTCTAACAATTTAATGAATTTCAGAACTGAAGAAACAAGGCCCTAGGAAGCATAAATAACTTTCCCCAGTTAATTGTACTAAGTAGGATAGTTATTGTGGGTCCTGTTTTGACTTTGATGGACTGTTTTTTTTCTCTGAGTTACCATGTTGAGACTTCTAGGTGAAGTACACAGGGTGACTTAGTTACTTATCACAACAACAAAAGCAAATCAGTACAGATTCACCCTTATAATTGAGTTCAAAAGAACAACAACGACTTTTTCTTCTATGGACAATTAGGAAAGATAGGAAGGATAACAGCTGATTGTTATAAAAAATCCTACACTCCAACTTTTTGTATGAATACTCCCCTCAACTAAGCCAAGATTTTCAAACAAAGTATACGAACAAGATCTTTACCCTGCTTGATCCTCCAAAACTCCCCTCTGGCCTGAACCTATTGGAAACTAACTCTTGGCATTGTCTCTGTTGTGAATAGGGGCCATCATTACTATTCTGAATTAAATACTTCCATGAGTATATTACAGCATGACTATTTCAGATGGGTTAAGAAATATACCAAGTAAGAGCATTATGTATATGTACATACAAAAATGAAAAACTATATTTTGCAAATGTAAGCAAAATAAACTATAGTCTTAATCTCAGAGTTCAAGGTCCAAGTTAAAAAGCATGCTTAGGGGAAAATGACAGATATAAAATGCTAGAGTTAGAACTCTAAAATCGTAGAGTTCTAAATTGACATATATCTAATAGCTTAACCTCAAATATATACAGCACAATACATTAAAGATCTTCAAGGGAAAATTGGCAAGTACACAGTCATTGGAGATTTTTAACACTTTCACAGTAATGGATACATTCTGCAGAGAAAAAAATGTTTTAGCACACAATTTAGAAGACTAGGATAACATAAATAACTACTTGACATAATTAAAATATACTGAATACTTAAAGCTATAAAATATACTCTCTTCAAGCATAATTATCACAAAAATTTGAATGTATGCTACAAGTTAAGCTTCAGAAGATTAAAAATATACAGAGTAGGTTTTGGAAGCATAATATTAGACAAAATATTCTCAAAAGGGTAAATGAAAAAAATAACAAGATATATAAAATAGAAAATTATTACAAAATTAGAAAATATTGTCAACTATATGCTAATGAAATGAATGTAATTAAAGTCATCTATAAATGTAAAGTTACAGTTTTAAAATATTTGCATTAGAAGAAATAAATGATTGAGTCCATCCATCATTTCACTGTGCATTCAGTTCAAGATATGAATAATAAAGATATCCTGAAGGATGGAATAGGAATATTTAGTAAACAATACCTAATATAATGAAAACATAATGATTTGACCAAATTATTCAGCAAACAATGTCTTGAGAATAATTAGCTGATAAAACTATGAAAAGAGCTTTTTCTAAAAGTGAGAGCATAAATACAAATATGATATAAAAATATAAAAATAAATAATGAGTATCACTACATTGAGTAAAGTGATTGAAGGAAAAAAGTCAGGTTGGTGGGCCCTTCTTGGTGGTGAAGCGGGTTAAAGCACTGCACTAAGAAGCTAAAGCCACTTCAGCATGAGTTCAATCCCCGTCCCAGAGGCGATCCACATGGCGCAGTAGACCTCTCCTGACCCGCCTACTGCTCCCCTCAGCTGTGTACTTGGACAGTTAGCCTGTTCTGCTCACTACTCTGACTCTGGTGAATCTTCTCACCGCCCCTACACCTCTGGCCTGTACCCCAGTTCTTTATGCATAAATACATAAAATTTAAAAAAAAAAAAGTCACATTGGAACTTGCCTACTGGTATTCCGTCGAGTTAAGGAATTTGGAATGTTCTAATACATAGGCACAGCAGATTTCTCCTGTCTCACTGCTCCTATCAGCAGTGTGTTTCAAAAGATCTACGTAGCTGTTCTGCTCCACATAATCTCTGGTGAAATCTCCCATCCCCACACCTCTGGCCTGAACCCCAGTTTTTATATGCATAAATAAGTAAACCTTAATAAAAGGAATATAGATGAATGAATGTTCAGTAACCTAAGTGAAATCAGTAGTGGCAATAGTGGAGACAAACAAGTTCATAATTACTAAAAAGGAAAACTATGAAAGACTTGGTAAAGAACTTAGTGCTGAGGATGGGGAGAAGGAGAAACAAAAAATAATTCTAAAGTTTCAAGTCTTATTAGCAGGATGGTAAAAGATGATTGTCTCAGATTATTTGGAGTGAGGAGAAGCAGATATAAACAGAGAGGACACTGCAGGGGAAAGAGCCCATTTTGGATATGGAGTGAACATTGCCTAAATCAGTTACATGGAGAGATTACATTGAAAATGTTATTTTTGAGTAGAAGAAATAATGTGCAAATACACTGTAAAGTTACACTAGTTATCTCACCTACAGCCCTTACTTTCTCTTGAGAGAGCTAAAATAGCAAGATTTCATACAGCAAGTTGGAATAGTAAAGGATCCTTTTTTATCTGAGTCTATTTGGTTCCAGATAGACTTTGGTAATATCGAACATCAGGTAGTAATGGTACAAAATATTATAGTTACCGTGGAAGTAAGTAAAATGACCCAGTAACCACGTGTATGGTTATAAAATAATAGTTGAAGAAAAATGTCTAAGGATTACTAAACATAATGTGACAAGCGACAGAAGAGGAGAATTTAAAAGAAAATGAGAATAAACTCTCTGAGGATTACAGTGTGGTAATGATGGCTAAGAGAAAAGAGAGGAATGATCTCATACATCAAGTTAACTGCCCATGTGTGAGAGGATAAGCCCAGGAACCACAGTAGAAATTGCACTGATGGATTTAAAACAATTTTAAGAGGTACTGTAAAAAGAGTACTATATGTGAGAGAAAAGGTGGGAAGGCTTTTGTTTGGCATGATTATAACACCCACAAGGTACCACTGTCCTCTCCACATCTAGTGTGGCCATTCCCAATTCTGTTACCACCCCCACCCTTTTCTCCCCTCATATGTTCACTTCTACAGTCAGATTTTGATGTTTCTTATTGGTTTAGTTTTATCTGACCCATCCCATTTTTCCCCCATTCAACATTTAAGTGATATCATTGGAATTTGTCTATTTCCTTTTGATTTACTTTGGTAAGCATAATCACTTCCTGTTCCATCCATGTTGCTTCAAATGGCAATAATTTATTTATTTGTTTGTTTGTTTTTGTAGCAAGAGTTTATTTATTTGTTTGTTTGTTTTTGTAGCTGAGAAGCACTCCACTGTGTATATATACCACCTCTCCCTAGCTCACTCATATGTATTTGGGCACCTTGGTGGTCACATGTGTGGCTTTTGTAAAGAATGCTGCTACAGCAAGGAATGGCATACATCCCTATTCCTTAGTGTGTACTTTTCATCTACTTGGTAGATACCTATGAGTGAAACTGCTATATCATGTAAAAGATCTATTGATATTTTTAATATTTTGAGAAATCTCTATATTGTCTTACGAAAGGGCGTGGGTCAGTCAACATTCACAACAGTGGAAAAGGTTCCTTTTTCTCCACATCATTGCCAGCACTTGTTTCTAGTCCTTTTGATATGGGCCATTCGCACAGGTGTGAGGAGTCATTTCACTTTGGTATTGATGAGCATTATTTCCCTAATAAGAATTTTTTCATGTACAATTAGATATTTAAAAGTGATCTTTGGAGAACTATTTTCTCCTGCCTTTTTTTTTTTAATGATTCAGTTATTTGTTTTACTTTTCAATTATTGTATGACTTCATAGATATTGAATATCTATCCTTTGGCAACTGTATGTTGTGAAAATACTGTCTCTCATTTTGTAGCATGTTTATTTTTTTTTAACGATAGTTTCTTTCACTATGCAGAAGCTTTTCAGAGGGTGTAGTCTATATTGCTTATATTCTCACTCACTTCTCTTACTGTTGGAGATGACTACACAGACACAACTAATTTCTATAGTAGTTTTTTTTTTCTTATGTGTCCTTCTCTATATTCATGGTTTCAAGTGTACAAAACAGTGTCCTTAGAATAGTTTTCATATTATGACTTCTTTTTTTTTAAAACAGATGATGTTGATTAAACAACAAAATAAAGTCATGTGCTCACAGAAGCAAAGTTGTATATCTTGTTTTTGTTAAATGTTGGCTGGGGCTAGCTGTGTCTCTGCTTTGCACCTATTGTGACAGAGAATAACTTGCAAAAAGAAAAAGGTAGTCAGGCAATGGTGCTTAAATTTTATGGTAGAAAAAAACCAATAGATCATTTTTGCTCATTTATATTAATCAGAGAAAGTCATACATCTAAGTCTGATACCAGTAAATGAATTCAAAGAATTTCACTCCTTACACATGAGCACAATAACTTGATAATATATATACAGAGGATTTTTACATGGGGTTCAGGAATAATTATAAACAATATAATAGTTGAGGAAATTGTAGATTGATTGGGGAATGAAAATATAGAGATGAGAACACTAATTGGTTCCTTAAGATTTATGTCTTTGAAAGGAAACAAAGAAGGATTATAAAAAATGGTGGAGTGTTTGGTACAGATTAAGCTATCTTCAAATAGTGTGATTTCATTCAAATTTTTTTTTGTGATAACATGAATGAGTTGGGTAAGTAATGTGACAGTAAAGAGGATCTGACAGGCTTGGAGACTGAATCATGTAGAACCAGTTACCCAGAGTGCAGGCTTTTGTTTCACTCCATGTGAAATAGGGAACCGTTGCAGAGTTTTGAACACAGGGGCAATGTGAAATTTTTTATATAATAAACAAGTTTCTTTGTTGAGATTAGATAATTGGGAAGGAAGCATAGAATGAACCAAATCTTTTTGAAAGTTATTGCCATTATCCAGTGAAAGGGCAGAGTAGTCCAGACAAAAATGATTGTTTTCTGTGGGATGAACAAATGATGGGACTCTAGATGTACTTTGAAGAAAAACCTTGCATGACTATGACAAATCAAATGTGGAAAGTAAAATGATACACATAAATGAACAAACAGAAGGATAGCCTCTGTCAAATTGGATGAGAAAAGCTGTGTATAACAGGGTGAAGATGAAAGATCATAAATTCAATTTTAGACATGTTGACTTTGAAAGGTTGAATAAACAGCTAGATGTACAAATATGGAGTTTGGAAGAGTAGTATTCCTGATCTAGAAATAAAAATTTTGAAACCGTCAGCAAATAGAAGGTATTCACAATATGGGGTAGGTAAGATAAGCACGGAAATGACTATTGATAAAGAAGGCAAAAATCCACAAAGAAGCACATAAAAAAGACTGAAACGCAACTATCAGAAAAATGGGAGGAAAATGTGGAAAGTGGAAGCAGGATTGGTGACATAAGCTGTGGATCTATCTTAAAATAAGTATGGGGAAATGTGTTAAAATTTATTTAAATTTTCAAGTTAATGGCAGCAGAACATTAATCAGTGCAGAAC
Source organism: Condylura cristata (assembly GCF_000260355.1). Classification (NCBI taxonomy): domain Eukaryota; kingdom Metazoa; phylum Chordata; class Mammalia; order Eulipotyphla; family Talpidae; genus Condylura; species Condylura cristata. The sequence goes on from NW_004567111.1 coordinate 26,862,305, forward strand.
ACTCCTAAGCCCAGAGCTCTGTGAGGCTGCTCAGATCTCATGCCAATGAGGTGGACCTGATTGGTAACGAATAAAAGAAGATATATTAAGGAAGTGATAGAAATTGATTGTTTTAAAAGTTAAGATGTGGGCTAATAATTAATCACTAAATTTATCAATGTGGTTATAACTGTTAAACTAGAGCAATTTCTGTTGAATGATGTAGGCTAAATCCTAACAGAAGTCAGTTAAAGAGTGACTGGGAGGAGAGTAATCTGAGGCAGTGAATATAAACCACTCTTTGAAGGATATTTTTTTTTTTTT
>NW_004567111.1:26862707-26892220 GCF_000260355.1 Condylura cristata
AGAGAGAGAGAGAGAGAGAGAGAGAGAGAGAGGATAATAGAATATTTTCAGACTGAAGGGAATGGCCTACTACAAAATGAAAAACATGATAAAAAGAGAAAGAAATTATGGGGCAATGTTATTGAGACAGTGAGAAAGTATGTGCTGTAATAAATAAATGAGGTGATAAGATTTTCCTCATTTGTCATGAAAATGTATCTGTATTAATAGAGCAGAAGGAAAAATATGCAGGTGGAAAGGAGAATTGTGTCAGGTCAATTGTGTTAATTGACCTGAAAGAAGCAAAGGATTTGGAAGCAAAGGTAATAGTTATAATAATTCAATTTGGAGACTGAAACTTAATCTTAGAAGGATTGGGTGTATAATGAATATATATTCAAGTAATAATAACTACCAAAAATTGAAAATATCAGAGAACTTGGATGGTAGAAAAGAGGGCCGTAGGGTAGAGAGAATGCAAACAATTTTTATCAAAACAAAAATGCACTTGTCTTATTGCCTAGCAATTCTCCTTTCAGGTATATATCTATAACCATTGAAGATATGTATTTCTAAAAAAAAAAAATCCCTATGCAGGAATGTTTGTAGCAATTTCATGCATAATCACTTTCAAATGGTGAATGGCTAAGCAAATCCTAGTACGTTCATAAACTGGAGTATTTTTCAGTATTATAAGCTAATGAATTATGGACACATGTGATAGTAAGGAAGAATCTCAAAGGTGATATGCTAAGTAAAGGAAATCAAATTAAGAATTATATATTCTATGTAATTCTATTTATGACATTCTGGAAAATGTCTGGATAGTACCTCATCAGAACAGTATTGGTGAAAGGTCTGTAGTAGAAGAGGTCCATTTTTGCAGAAATGTATTTTATGTCTTGCTTTTGAGGAATGTGTGTCAAAATTTATAGAACGGCATACTAAAAAGGGTGAATTTTACTGAATATAAAGTACTCCTTCATATACCTAAAAAGCAAAGAACATAAAACGCATATATTCCTACACCATGCATTATCAGTAGATTCCACTTTTCCATGGTTAGTTTTCCACAAGAAGCTATTATTTTTTAGGTAGAAGCATTTGAAAGATACCTATTTGCCACTATGTTGTTATAACAAATATGCTTTTAGTTTTGTCTCTTCATTCCTTGAGTTATATTTCTGTTGCATATTTTTAAATTATTTTTTAGAAAAAAAATTTTAAGTTCTTTATATTCTCTAGAAATAGTTCTTTATATTCTCTAGAAATAGCAATATCACTCATGTTAGATGCTGAATTGTGAAATGTTGGTTGTAGACATATTCATTGAAAAATACGTTTTATTTTTCTTGAGAAAGCATTATTTCTTCTGCAGTGTGAATGTGTGTTTATGTATGTGTGTTTATGGGTGTATATACACATGTAAAATAAGAGACAAGCACAAACAATTAGGTTAGTGAGTGCTTAAAGTTCTACTATTACATGATTTAGTTTCAGAAAATCACCTAAATCTGTATCAGATGCTTCTCTATAGCTTTAAATTAAATGTGTAAATATAGTCACTTGTGTTAAGTCTTGTTAGAACTGAAGTCACTTTCTGTGCCAAAGCCTTAATGAAGTTATAAGAACAATTTCATCCCCAATGTGTCTTGATATTTAAAATTATACATTTATCTTTGCTAAGCAAAATAATGGCATCCCACATCCAAAGTTTATAGTCTAATCCCTGGAATCTGTGACTAAATTAAGTTACACAGCAAAGGGAATCTAATGTTGCAGGTGGAACAATAAGGCTACCAATAAAATGTCCTTGGGATGGCAAGATTATTTTTGAGTATCCAGGTGGGCAAAGAGTCATGATACATAAGTCGAAAGAGAAAGAAAATAAGAGATGCCAGTGTGAGAAGTACCTGCTGGCTGGAAATTACTACCTTTGAAGTCAGAAGATTAGTACCTTGAGCCAAGGAATGTAAGTCAATTCTAGAAACTGGAAAAGGAAAGGAAAGGAAACTATTTCTTCACTAGAGTCACCAGAAAGTAACAGCCACACAAGCACCTTTACCTTAGCTCACTAAGATCCATTTCAAACTTTTTCGAGAAATACAATAAATGTCTGTAGTTTTAAACCACTATATTTGTAATCAGTTTCAGCTTCAAGAAAAAAGCAACACATTTAAGTCTTTAAAATCATTTTCATGAAATAGAGCTATAAGTTTTAGTATTAAAAAATGATATCAATTATATATGCCTATCACTTAGCTAGCTATTGATTAATGCTTTATTAACAAAAATTTTCTATTAAAATATTTATAAAAAACCCAATATGATTAAATTACAGATTAAAAAAAATAGCATAGGGAAGTAAAAGGTATAGGAGCTAAGGGCACAGAGGATGGTCATAAATGGTTTAGTTTCAAATATATCATAATGCAGGGGAATATTCATTAATCATGTGGAAATATTTCTTGGAGTTCAGGAAATGAACAAACTCATAAATCAAAATAATTACTATATATTTATATTTAATATTATACAAGTTCCAGAAAATGTAAGAAAAATAAAGTGGGAAAATAATAACAGTCCAGAGATAAAATGAACAGGCAGGAAAACTCCAGATTCTACCCTGGAAGTGGAAAAATCATAATAGGTAATTATCACAATGGTCTAAAACAAAAGACAGACATTATTTTCCCAAACATGGAGAGGCTGAAACATAAAAAGAAGCCTATGAAATTCAGCAACTACTAAGCTTCAGTAACTTTAGCAAAGTCATTTTAGAAATCTGCAAACTAAAGATATGCAAGACTTAAAAGATTAACAGTGAAGTGGAGATAAAACCTTTCACATATGACAGATAATCATCTTGGTGGGATAACATAATGAAGGACAAAACATATAGAAATGTTTAGATGATATAACACATTTAATCATCTATCAGCTCTAGCAAGAACCTTTACTCTTGCTTCACCAATAACACAAAATCTTTGCCAAAGCCAGTAAGCCCCAATATGATATAGCTCTTGGTTTATTCTCTGACCTCATTTTTTATACATCCCCCTTCCTCCCGATAACTCAATCACATTAATTTTAATGTAGTATTTTATTATCTTTATAATCCATCTTAGAGTCTTGCACTCATTCTTAATACGTGAAAGACTAGTGGCTTGGAATGCTATTCAACAGAGGAGCATGTGACGATGGCATGTGTGCCCCCTCACTCCCAGCCAATGTCGGATTCTACTAGCCAGTCCTAGATACATGGGTTTAGTGAACCCAAAGCAGGCTAAAATTCATCAGATATGTGAGGATTGAAGAATCTCTGTGTCTTAGAGTTTATTTTCCAATAATCTGTTCTCTATAACATCATTAAAATTATAATTCCACCATGATGATTTTAAATGTAAAATATACACAATTGCTATTTCTTTTAAGACTCTTTCCCCTATTACTTGTATATCTTAATCACCCGCCCCACTTTCTTTAAGACCACCTACAAGTCACTTTTACTTATGCGCTCTGTGCACACCATCCCAGTGTATGCCTCTATTCTAGGCTCACTTCTGCTTGTTCTCATGTTTTCTCTTGTTTTAATGAGTTCCTTTGAAAATCCAGTAGAAATTATGATTAACATTTATTTACTGTGTTTCTTGAAACATTAATAATTTATTCATATATTTATCACAAATACTAGACTATTAAATTCTTTTGAAGTTCTGTTATGTTGTATTTACAGTGATTCTCTATCACACGCCACAATATATTGCACAGTAAATAATACTAAGGGAATAAACCTTTGGTTTGAATTTTTGTATTAGGAAAGCTTGGAAGAAATATCATTTTGATCAAGGAGAAAAGCCTTTGTGAATGTATTAAAATCTGAAGTATTATTTAAATAAAACTATAATTGTTTTAATAACTCAGAGAATGAAAATTGAGTCCCATTCTAATAAAAGCATGATCTATCTCTCTTTCTTGATGCATATATTTAAAAATATATAATTCTTTGTTTCTAGCAAAAGAATTAAGTAAATGTTTTACAAGGAGAAGCAATTAATAAAACTCAAATATTGTAAACTGGGTTATTCTTAAGAAAAATTATTGTGACTACATAGAGAAAACAACATATAAAAGGAGAAATAAAGCTAGAAGATGAAATAGCTTTAATCAAACTTTTAGGCAAATGTTTTTTCAGGATCAAAAGTTATTTGATATAGATTTTATCATTCCAAATATCATTCTCTTTTAGCTACATAAATTTGAATTAACTTATTTTACATAACAGTTCAGCTTTGAAAGACTTAAAAGTTGTCATTTAAACAAACAGATCACTTCTAGAAGTGAACAGAATCTTAGAATAGCCAGTTCCTGGACATATCAATCAGATCTTGTCAAATGGGAAGAGCTGGACTGAATAGAAGCAGATCTTATTTAAGTTTGCAGCCCTATCACCATTGTTAATTAGGTTTCACTTGTTTACAACAAAAGAGAACAATTAAGCAAAGGCAAAAGTATATTTTAAAAGCTGCTCCATAGAATATGTACCAATAATTAGATTAAAAACAATTTGGATATAAATTGAAAAGCTTCACTTCTTGTGGTTGTTGTTGGTTGAGATGAGATAATTCACAGCTTTTACCACCTGTATTTATAAAAATAATCTGGTTTTTGTATATTTGTTTTATTTTTTTCTGCTGCAGTAATTTAGTTTTTCACTGCTGTGTTTTCATTTTGTGCTATTTTAAACAATTGTATCCATAACATATTGTTTTCTTTAGAATTTTAAGCTTATTTCACATTAACAGAAATTGATAACTGGAAATTGGATGTTGTTGATAACCTGATTATTCAAATTTTCTCTTTAAATAGAGGATCGCCAATAAGGTTTTGTAACCATTTGGCCACATTAAAATGACTGCAGATTTATTCTCTGATCTTTACTTTGACGTAAGTTTTATCTCAGCCTTTTATCAATGTTACTTCAAAGTCATAATGAATTATCTGCAGAGTGATTATAAAATCACCACGATATTATGTAGATAAATTTGTCCAGAACTGATATACTGTATATATACTCAAAGGGCTTCATGCTTACACTTATCCCACTGCACAAATTGTCACATAATTGAAATTTTCCATCCTATTAATATATTCTTTTATAATTGTGTGTAGAGATTGTTACTGCGTTTTATGACACTGTATATGGAAAAACAAACTAATCAATTACAACATTACAATTGACTTTTTTATTGATAGTGCCACTGACAATGATAGCTATTTTGATAATAAATATTATTTCATAAACAGAGGAACTTTATATGATTGCAGAGAACATGATCCGAATAAATAGGTCTTTTGCAAATATAAGACTTATATTTATTAGCACTTAGCCATACTTAACAGAAGTTCATGCTAACTGCTGATAGGATTCCCAGAAAGTAAAATGTGAAACATAGGTATATTTTCAGAAAACTAGTATTTGTAGTAAACTGTGCTATGATTGGTGAGTTTAAAGCTAAAAAATTAGTAACAGTCACTTTATGAAATGATAGAGTACCCAACAAGCATGGTTGAGCCTGATTCCTCCATATCAGGGTTTAATTAAGACAAATAATCTTACGGGTTTAGTATAGTAAAAGGTTATTTTTCTTCTTCTCCCAATCTGGAAACAAATGGAAAATAATTCCAATGATTATAGTGTGGTAGTTGTGATACAGAGGATGTATTAAGAATCTGAGCATAGTAACTCTCTAAAATTTAGATTGTCTGAGCAGGTCTGTTTAAATCACTGATTTAAATATCCGATGAAGTTCTTTTTAAATATATTATGAAGGGTTAGAAAATAAGTATCTAAAACAGGCATTTTCTTGTCAACAATGTCAGCATTTTACCTCACAGAGTCGATTTCAATCTTAAAGAAATGAAGTGAATGAATTTTTACTGTTCATGAAAGAAATCATTCATTGGGGACAGTGTTGCGACTTGAGAAAAGTACAGAATTAGGGCTTAAAAGGGTTTTTCTTTTTTCTTTTTTTTAACTCTGTTAGAAGATACATGACCTTGGAAGTATACCTCAAAACTTTAATCTATTCATTTGTTAAATAACAAGAACAAGATAAAGTTCATAGGACTTGGTGACAATTACCTGCAAATATGGCATATATATTCAAAGTTCTGTATCAACATGATAGACTCTTGCTATTTATCATTTTATATTTGTATAGTGTGACACAAGATAACAAATTCTTAAAAACACTAGATGCTGGCACAGAAATGCATGCTTTGTTAGGTATAGGTACAATTTCAAGATATTCTCCATAGTCACAATATCAAGTATTGTAATTGAGAAGTCAAGAGTTAATAGTTTGTTTTGTTTTTAATTTTGTCTCATAAGAACTTTCTTTTGAACACAATCCAAATCACATATATGCTTTTCATGTTTCAGACATATTGGACAACTATTTGTAACGTCAGTAATTCCATGCTAATTATCCAATAAACATACTCACTGAATCAGGAAATCTGTTCATTATGCTATCTTTTAATGGTTAAGCCTAATAAAATTTTGTATTAAGTAAGATTCTATGCCTGGATAATGCCTCTTTGCACATTAAAATTTTAGATTTCTAACTGTATCTATCATGTAAAATAAAGATTAATGGAATTCAAACTACATTCTTAGATTTCATAAGATCACCTGAAAGTTTCCTTCAGCTTAACGGATTAACCAAGATAGCCTGAAAGTTTCCTTCAGTTTAACGGAAATTTACACTGAGATTTTCTTAACTTTCAGCCCCGGTCTTCCTTTTTTGAGATCATATATTTTAGAAAATTGGCAACTGGAAATTCTTTCTCTGCTCCTTTAAGGTGTAGTTTGTAAATCCTCTCACCAGATTTACAAGGCAGGAATGTCTTTCTTAGGGCTTGGTAACCATCTCTGTAAAATGCAATTATCAAGGAAGAATTTACTTCTGTCTCATAGAACTTGGTTATGAAGAATGATTTCAGGAGGTACCAATTACCAAACATGTGACCTAATCACAGAGTAATCAGAATAACTCAGTGTGCCAGACACATCCTATTAATGAACCTCTCCATCCAGTATAATGTACAGTAGCTCATTCCATACTTAAAATTTGTCTTGTTCTACTTTTCACTGAAGTTGAGCTTAGTTTTAGTTCTAGCTCCTCTATTGCATTAATAATAAAGAAATCATTGAGTGCTATTTTTTCTCTCACAAATAATTTTGCCCCAAATAAATCATAAATAAAATTAATCTAATCCAAAATAAAATTTTTGAAATTATTAATTAAAATTTTTAAAAAATTATTTCAATACCGTGTATATATATATATATATATATATGTGTGTGTGTATATGTATATATGTATATATATATATATAAACATCCCTTTCATTTATCATTTAATGAAAGCATTTATCCAAAGAAAGACTAACAGCAACTGAACAACAAATTAATTAATTGTAGAAAATGAGAAAGACTACTAGAAGATGGGGTGTTTTGTTTGGACTAAGTCTCATCCCTATTACAGGTATAATGTGTTATTATGTATGTAAATATATATAAGGGTGTGTGTGTGTGTGCATATATATATATATATATACACATATACATAAGGTGTTTATAATGCTTAATACAATAAATATGATATAAATTCTATAATATATACACATACACAAACATAAGTACTTAATATTTTATATGGCTTATGGAATAGCAAATTAACTAAATAAATGCTGATAAATCAATGTTGATTCAACATGAAGTCAAACTTTGAAGTCAAAAGTGATATAAGGAATATAATTTTTTAACAAATCTGTTCTTAAGTGTACACATCTTGATACAATATATTTAGCTTCTGGGCCTCTATAATCTTTACTTTATAATTTATTTCAGAACAAAGTTCAATCTAAACTACACTCTTTAAAGATCAAAATGCTGTGTTCTGTTTTCTTTCTGTAATAACTTCTTCTCAAGAGTAACTATGAAAACCTAAAAAATAATTTAAGATAGAAAAGTATCTCACAAGGCTGCAAAAAATAACTTTGTAATGTACTCTAACTTTCTCTAATAAATGTTTGAAAGTCTTTGTGATATGCAAGTCAACTGGTAAAATTTCAGAAAAATTCCCTCTACCTGACTCATCCCATTGAAATGTGTCACCATGAAATCCATCATCCAGCGATTCAGAACAATACCCCTAAAATTTAAGGGAGAGGGTAGTTTAAAGAAATTACAGTCTTTGGAAAATAGCAAGAAAAGATTTCTTAAGCAAAAAGTTTTTTACAGTTAAATTACTATAATAAATGACATACATGCCACTGATTTGCATGAAGTGATTATTGTATTTTTCAGTGCCTAAAATTTTGGTGAACAGACTGAAATACAGACTAACACAAAATCATGAAATAGTTCCATCAAACCACTGAAGTAGTTCCTTTTTTTTTTTTTGGTTTGTTTTTGGCTTCTACCTAATGCCAACACCACAAAGCATATGTAAAGTTTGAATTAGATGTTTTTGGATAAAACATCATAGAAAGAATAGAAAGCAGAATCTTCATAAACACTCAAAGCATGCTAGCAGGTTTGGTAAATGTTTGCCTGAATTTTGAAACAATGCACACATGTGTCTCCATTTGGAATGTTCTTAGTCCTACATGATCATTAGTGAGGTGGAATATATTTAAACATACAGACTACTTCATATATACTTTAAAGATAAAGACTTAGGCACCCTCACATATATCCATGAGTTTCCAAGCATGGTATAAAGATTCTCTGTAAACACTTTAGTTTGTCTTATTTCTTACATATTTTTAATCCTCACATTCTACTTATACTATATCTGCTTATTGTTTAGTGACACTGATAAATAATGTCATGAGAGCAAAGAGAATACTTGTGTTCTCATGCCTATACTGCTAGAATTAGAAATGTTATCAATAAATGCTTCTAAATTGAATGATTCTTCAATCAATTCCAAAAATATTTTTGTGGTACTGATTTTGTGCTAGACAAGGTTAGGCACTGGTGATTAACAACCAGTAAGACACACATCTTGTTTGAAGAGTTTTAAAATAGGAAATATGGTGGTTTATCACTGCATTTGCTAGTTTTTATCTTATCTTAGCAGATTTAAGATGGAAAATAACATGAGCTAGAAAATATTTGATTAAGTTATTGACTGGCAGGGTTGTGGAAGCGTACACTGACATAGGTGTTGCACAGCTATTAACTCAATGAATCAATTAAATGCAATATTGCTGAAGGCAGAAATATGTTTCCAAAGATTACTCTTGGGCTTATGCTATGTACTTCTGTACACCACTGGCAGTGTCATCAGATATATGTCAGTGTGTAATCATTTCCATTACAGAAATAAAGCCTGAATTGTGGTCCCCATTCCACTTTCATTTCCATACCCCCGTTTATGGTTCATTTGCTTGCATCATGAAATTTTTCATTTCCTACAATATAACTTATATTCAATCACTCAACTTTACCAAATGAACTATAGATATTACATGTACTTATTGTAAGCTAGAATTCAACTTAGTGCTAGTTGAAATGATTGTCGTTCTATATACTAATCAGATACTGATTTACCATATTGTAACTATTATTTATTTCATAATGCAATTCAAATTTGCACTTGAACAATGACTTTCCAAGAAACCTCAGAAATTGATTTCCAGAAGTTACTAGAACCTGAAGTATCAAATTTGACAGAAGATCATACATCACCTCATTTTACCTATTTAAGCCACTTATATATATATATATAGTACTTATATATTATTCTCCACAATGAATTTCATATTTCAGAATGACTGAATAATCTAACCAAAAGCTAAACAAACAAAAAAAATCACAAAATTTATTGATAGAGACTTTGGAAATGGTATTTCCCTAACTAAGAATAAATACCAATTAAGGAGAATAGATACTTTCTGAAGAACAATATTTCAGAGCTGCGTCCTAAGGGCCTGAGCTGTCAGGCACTTCCAGACAAAAGCTGTGGCTTTTTAACCTTTTATGCACTAACCTGACCATGCCTTGATCAGCACAAGTAATGATATGTTTGTTTGTTTTAAATAGAAATCCTTTGTCAACCAGATAATTGAATCACCTGAGTATCTCTGAAGTACTTTCAATCTTTTCCAGGTACTGGCAAAACAACTCCTTTTATTAAGGAGTCATCTATTTAGAGCCGGACAGCTTCAAATGAATTTATCTCTTGTCCCTTGAATCACAGCACTCGATCTCAAAGACAGGCTTCTCATTTATACCTGACCTTGGCTTCTGATGTTACATAGCCCTGATACTTACGGTGACCTTTGGCCAATATTTGCTGCCTGCTCCCACCATGTTGGCCCAGGTTCTTGCCTCTGCCTGATCCACATTAGCACCCATCGCCCTGACTATGCTGTGTCCCACCCCAGCCCCTTGACAGGCACTCTGCTTCCTATTAGGCCTTAGTACAAGCCAGTGCTTATTTTTAGCAGGCACCTTATGTTGTCTATGTATAGATTACCTACAGACTGTTTTTCTCACCTTGACCTCTTGTAACTGATATCATCAGTTAACAGAAAGACAAAGTGAGTAGAAACTGAAGTATGAGTTTTCATGAGGTTCTCTGAACTCATCTATCCTAATCTGATGGAAACTGAATCTATTGACCTTCAAGGGTATGACACAGGTCTTCTGAACAACTCAATTGATTTTCTTTTTGTAATTCTGCACTTCACTAGTATTATTTCACCAGAAAATAATTAAAATAGGCTAACTGAAATATTTGGTTGCTTATTAAGAATATTCATTTGATAATGTTCACAAAACAGTTTACAGTTTTTATGTGAAATAGTTCCATTTTCTTTTAGATTGCACTTTGAGGAAATATCTCAATAGTAAAGACTAGCAATGATATCTTTGATCCAAAAGGGCTAATCACCTCTTTTGCATGTTTTCTGTTAAATGACAAAGAGTATATTAGAGAGTGGTTAAATGCTTCTACAAATTAGCTTTCCTAAGCACTTTTAGATAGATCTTAAAGCTCAGATGTACCTTTTTGCCTTTAAATATATTTTCTTTTCATTTCTAAATTTTCACCTCTTTTTCTATCATGTATGAAAGCTTTGTAAGCTTTTGGAATGGAAAACAAATTAAGTATATCTGCCTGAGTAAATTTGTGTGTGTGTGTGTGTGTGTGTGTGTGTGGTTAAAGTGTATTCTTCACTATAGATGCAATGAAATGTTATAATGGTAGTAGTAATATAGATGTAATATCTATGACAAATTATGGAAAGAAAACTTCTATTTCCAAAATTTCAAATTCACAGGAACTGCACATTTCTTAAATTCTATTAAAGAAAACATTTTTTAAGTTTGCTGAGTCAAAAAGTATTGCTATCGATGTCTTATACTGATATATTTTCTCTCCAAAAGTACTTCAATTAAGAGTACCTATAGTTTATTAAACAGCTTAATTCAAATACATGAAAACATTAGAAAATGTAGTGATCAATCAATAACACTAGGGAAAAAAAAGTAGGAACTAAAATTCAAGTGTGTGTTATGTCAATCTTGGAAAATTAGTAAATGTTAACTGAACAAGTACTTTTCCTTCATCTTGCTTAGTATCAAGTGGGAATTCTGTCAAATATATTACAATTTTGAAGGCACTGTCAAATTTCATTTTTACCATTCACCCACATAGGAGTGGTCAGAAATGTATTTTGATATTAGCGACCAAGTCATTTCGTTGTTAATGAAGGTAAATCTTTTGATAGCTCTAATTCTACAAACTCGACTGACAGTGCTGACTTTAAGAGTAAACAGACTTGATAGTATGCAAGCAGAGTGTGACTTACTTGGGATGCTTGCCCATTATCCTTTGATTTAAGTCTAGAAAAGATGTCAGCGTAGTAATTGATATAAATCTTCATCTTGGTATCAACAGAAAAAGAAAAATGTGATCCTTGAAGAAGAAAATGAAATGTCTGCTGGTTAAGCAATTTTTAATAAAGAAACACACCTTATTACCTTTTAGACTAAAATAACTATACTTGCTCAATACCTTATATATTGTTTTTAAATACTGCATGTTACATGTCACTTTTATATTCATTTCTTTTTTGATCCTATAAACATTTCCTGAATATTTAGATGAGAAACTTGAGACCAGAAAGGTTTAGAGAATATATTAATTTATTTACATCTCTGAGATGTAAGACATATACAAAACCATACAGATAACACTCCACCTAGCAACAAAAACTGTTAAAAAATAAATATTTAATAAATGCATAATAACTTAGTTTCCTTAAGAAAATAAGGTTTCTTTGTGTTAGCTCCACTGATTTGAATATTGTACCTGTTTGCTTAAAATATTTTTCTTTACCTCTGAATACCACCTACTGAATAACTCTACCTTTGCACTGAGAACACACACACACAAGATAGAATACTTCATACTACCACCTTTTTTCTCAAATGCCTGAGAATGCTTCTCTGCCCTGATTCCATCACCAGACCAGAAATCTGGAAGTCTGTATTTACCATCCTCTTGCTTACATTCTACAACCAATAAATGTGTAGGGAGATTATATCTACTACTCTCTTCTTTATATCTCTTTAGCACAATCTTCTTTGCATGTGTTTAAGATAAGGTAACATGTCACCTAGAGTATTATATGATACCCAAGTTGACTTCCCTGTTTACAATCTTGAATGACCTCAAAACTTGTCTTCATTTTTTTCTGAAGGATAGCAATCTAAATCACACGTATTTACTATGTCATTTTTCTGCTTTAAAATCTTCAAAGGAATAGTATTTCTGGCTGACCTCTCCATCGTATGAGTTATGTCCTTACCACCAGCATTAACTTGTATTAGCTATATTCTTCTTCTGCTAACTAAAGTGCCTCACAAGCTGTGCAATCTAGTTAATTTCAGTTTTTTGGTTGATATTCAATATAAACTATATTGGGGGGGTCCATTCCAATTTCCACAAATTTGGCAACTCCCTATCCTTTTCTAAAATGTAGCTAACCTTATTATTAGAAAAAGTATTTCTGTGCCTGAATATTCTAAAAGATTATAAATATCTAGAAAGCACTAGACTTAAAATTTTCTGATATCTGGCAAGCACAAATAACATTTCATAGAAGCAAACATAGTTAAATAAAAAATACGGTACAATCAATTTTTCTGAAAAAATAGAAATTTAGTACTACTAAACATACATATTTTAAAAATTTTATATAGAGTTTTCTCAACTCTGGTTTTGTCGAAATGAATACATATGCAGATATATGTAGAGAAAGAAAAATTGAGGGCAAAATGCAGAGTTTGGGTTATAATCTGGGCCAAAATTATTTTGTTACTTCTATGAAAACCAAACATAATGGACAAAAGATACTGTTAAGTCAAAATGAAATTCTCATTATCTATCCATAATTAAATATATATATATACATACATACATATATATACACATATACACACATATACCTATACACACATATACACTTATATATGTATGTATGTATGTATGTGTGTGTGTGTGTGTATTACATAGCTACCAAACTAGAGGATATCTTTCAAAGCCTAAGCTTGGTAAGTGATGAAGTTTTGCTGTAAATTTACATATCAGAGACCCTCCAGTTATAGTTCACTTAAAGCATTAAAATTTTAGGGTAGATAGTTCCAGAAGCTATAAAATATTGTCTAAATGTCAAGGTGTACCTTGATAAAATATAAATATCTCCATGGGTATTTGTGCTTAGTTAAAAACTTTAATCATCACTGAAAAAAGAATGGTTTATTTCCTTGAAATATAAATATTTTCATAGAAGTTTCATTTATGTGAATATTTCTTTTAAGGTTTTTTACTAAGGAATTTCTTAATAAGAGCATCTAAAACATGTTTTTAAAAAAAAACTCAATATGCTTATTGGCACAATTTTGAATGATGCCTAATTTCTGAACTGATGACAAATGCTTCTGTTTTATGTGCTCTAGCATTTCTTCAATTGCAGATGATGTGACTGGAGAACACAGATGTGCCTAAATATTAATAACTGTCATTGCACATTCCGAGTTTTGCATAATTTGGTAGTGCTTAATTGCAATACAAGATATATAGTCATTTGTTTATCTATGAAAACCAAATAATACCTATTCAGAGAAGCTTTTCATTAGCTTGCTTGGCCTTGTTTTTAGAAAGAATCAGTGCCAGATGTGGACACAAAGGAGAGAAGCAGGAATTAACCAAAGAAATTCTTGGCTACTATAAACTCATTTGTGCCTAAGGAGATTTGCTTACTATGCTTTTAATTTTTAATATGTGCATATTTTCTCATTCTCCATATATATCCATATACTAGAAACATTCTATTTATCCCAAATACTGTGCAGCCTACAAGATGTGATATAATTTTCAGATGATTTCTGTCAAGTGAATAATGATATAATCAAGAAGTATGAGATCACATATAAGCAATGTTACTTTATAATATTTATGGATCAATTGTATTATCTCTCTTCATTTTAGATGGTATATTTTGACTTTTTTTTTAATAGAAAAGCCCAGTGTATAAGCCTGTTTTATTATTTAGTAAATAAGTTCTAATTTTATAAGACACTTGTCCCCTGTCATAAGTTATACAAGTATGTATTTATGTTTCTAGTAAACCATGATTAGCTTTAAAGCTATAATGTTAGATAATAATAAATTAAATGACATAACCCTATTCAATAATTGAAGTAATGGGCAGAAGTATTATATAAGAAAACTAATTCCTTGGAGTATTTCATAAATTTACCAATTTATTTCAGAGATAATCCTTTCAGTGACATATTGTCAATCATTTGCGAAGGCCAGGGAGGCCCCTATGAGTGATCAGGCTACTGAGAGGCACACTGGCCTGGCTCTGACACTACAAGGGGCAGATGAAGTGGCATCCCAAAGGCCCTACCAGCAGCCCAACCCACCCAGAATAGCTCCCAGATACACTGTCCTAGGCAGGAATGTAGTCCCAACATCAGTTCTGAATGCCTTGCAGGCTATTCCAGGGACCCACTCAGGGACCCACTTTTCTAGGACAACAGAAGCAAAAGTGTTTATTGGGAGCCAAGAAAGTGAGAAGTGCCCAAGCCCCGCTCAAAAGTGAAACCCAGTTAAGCCCTGGTATGTCACATGTTCTGAACCCTGAAGGCCAGAGAAGAGGGGGTCCGAGTCCCACATTGGGCAAGAAAATGCTCCAAACACTTGTCCTGCTACCCCACTGTGACAGCTATAGATGTCAGTGTCTCTTTGACACATTTCATCTCACAAAGGGGCCACTGATTTCATCTGTACACACCCCACCCACCTCCCACGCAAGCCCATTTTACACTTACAAACATAAAGCATGAGGCCATGGCCACATTCCCCAAGCATGTAATACTATCCCATAACATTCAGAATTATAAAATGCTAGACTCGAACCGGCTGAGAGCAACCTGGGTCTAACTACTGGACTGCCTCGGGGTGGGAACCTTGAATGAGCCAGGCCTGGCTGGACTTCTTGCTCCATTTCCTGCATGTGCCCAGGAACAGATTCCAAAAGTGATGATGGCAATGGGCTCCTGGGAGGATTCTATTTGTTCTGATGTTTCTGTGTGTAGTACTCTTGGGCTAGCAATGAACTCCTGCTTTCCTCCCAGCTCCTGGCGGCAGTGGTAATCTCTGGCTGTTGCTCAGGGCCTCCCTCTGGCCAAGGTTCCATTTGATCAGGTAGCTGTTTTGGCTGAAAGTATCGCCTGATTGTTTGGCAACCCCTTTCTTTTTTTCTTCATTTGTCATTGCCATTTGAATACTATACTAGGAGTTTACCCTTTAGATACAAACTCATGCTATTGCTTTAACTTTGAAATTCCTTGCAAGCCTGATTACATGTCCCAAGACCCAGCACAACAATCAGGCTTCCCCAAGGAGAGAATAAAGACATGTTATCACTGCCCCTGGCTGGTCAAGAGAATCTGGCATACCCAGGCATGGTTTTGGGGTCCTGCTCAGGAGAGCAGGAAAAGCCTTCTTTCCTGAAGTCACTTCCTG
This sequence comes from Condylura cristata, assembly GCF_000260355.1. Taxonomy (NCBI): domain Eukaryota; kingdom Metazoa; phylum Chordata; class Mammalia; order Eulipotyphla; family Talpidae; genus Condylura; species Condylura cristata. The sequence continues at coordinate 26,878,808 of NW_004567111.1, forward strand.
GCACACCATGACCTCCACACAAACAGAGGACATGGGATCAGCTCAGGAAGAGACACTGATCTGTCAAGAATGTCTGCCCAGACCCCTCCTCCTGCCCCCAGGCCTCATGTGGGCCTGCTCCAGTACCTATCATATGAATTTAAAATGTTTTCAGTTAAAAATATGTTGACATAATTACCAAAATTTTAACACAAATATTTAAATTGGTAAATAATATAGAATAAAGGTTTTTATACCTGTATGTAAGTCAGAGATTGGTATTACTAATAACAGAAAACTTTCTGTACCCTTCAACAACTTAAATCATAATCTTTTAAGAGTGGAGCTCCAAACTATTAGAATTATTACTGATCTTCACTTCAAACTTCTGGTACATTCCAGATTTTCTTTCTTTCTGGTAAACAATTTCATAACTTATGAATGCTGATAGATTTGGCTAAGTATCTTGTCCTTAGCAAAAATGTAAGTATCAGAAGTTACAGAGTTACTCTATAACAGTTCAATAGAATAAGCATGGATATTACATTTTAATAGACTTACATGTAAGTTTTATAGGCAATATAATTATGTGTGTATGTGTATCCTCTGCATTTGTCTTTCCACTCAAATATGTATAAATCTAAAAGTCATTGGTGGTTCATTAAAACCCATTTTATCATTTTATTTTCTGTTCTATAATCATGTACAAATTGCATCTCTATAACATAAAAAAGAAATTATGGTACTAAGGTATATTGCAATCAATTAAAATTTGACATATTTAAAAGCAAGCAGATATTTTAAATTTCCAAAACACCTTAGCTGTGACTGAAATTAACTATAACATTTTAAATGAAAAAGTTAAAAATATATTTGTGTAATTTAAAAATAAAGTGATAGTATGATTTATTTTTTTGTCAGAGTATTACAGATAAGGTGCATTTGGGTTGAAAATCTTTGTTTAACTGGTACAAGTCACATCAGGAAATTCAGGCTTTCTATGTTCAGATGACCTCATGCCTGTATTATCATAGATCAGATCTTCCTGCAAATAGCACTGAAAAATTGATGAGACAAAACTAAATAGCTGAAGTATGCAGATGTTAGAACAGTCAAGCAATACCCAAGGATTCCCATATTAACATAAGAAAAGACTAATACACTGTGATGAATTTTCCTAATAAAAATTGAAATATTGTATTTTGCTGTTGACCTATTGGGTCAATCAAAATATGGAAGGCTGAAATTTGTAATTATAATTAAAATAAAAGGTAAAATGCTATTTATTTTTATTTCTTATAAGAGTTCCTCATTTTGGGGTCAGGAAATATTGAAGGGAGTTTTGTTCACTTGTGAGTATAAAGAGAAATCAATTGCTGCAAAAAGTGCTTATAGTCCTTGAAAGGTAAGTTTTTTCTTTTCTTCTCTTTTTTTAACCCAACTGCTATCTCACTCTTTTATTGTACCATAAAGGTTATAGAAAAGCTTTGTAATTAGCCTGGACTGCAAAGACACTGACCTACAGAAGGCAGTCAGACAGACAGACAAATAGATGATATGTATAAAAGGTTAATTTATTATGAGGGATTGGAATGCATGAGTATAGAGGCTGAGAACTTCCACAATCTGACATCTGCAAGTTGGTAGCACAGAAAAGATAATAGTATAGCTATTAACCCAGTTCCAAAGTACTAACAAACAAGGAAGATATTAAATAAACCCAAATCCTAGTCCATAAATGAGAACAAGTAAGGAGGCCAGAGGAAAATGGATATATACCAATTCAAACAACAGAAGCAATTTGTTTTCTTCCTTTCTTTTTGCTCTACTTGGGCCCTCAATGGTTGGATAAGTAGTTGCATTCATGAGGGCAATCTTCCTTACTCAGCCTATCAATTCAATGCTCGTATCATCTAGCAATATCCTTACAGACAGATATGCCTTGAAATGCCCTACCAACTTTCAGAGCATCCCTTAGCACACTCAAGTTAACATGTGAAATTAATCAACATAAGTCTAGAGACAGAAATTAATATCTTTACTAGATATAACAGCTTTTCTTACCAAGCATGATTAAGGGAACTACCACATTCCCCACTTATCATTTAACTATTCCCCACTTATCATTTAACTATGTGCAGAGCTGAGGGGCCAGGTGAAGTTATATAATAAGGAAAATGGCTTGGGTAAAAAAGATTTCCAGCTTATGTGGCCTGACATGTAGGCTGATACTGCTGGGAAGAAGATAGGGAAAGAGATGAATGGAGGAGAGACACAGGTAGAGACACATAGAGATACCGGAAAGAAACAGATGAGTGAGAAGATTGGGAAGCTGAAAATGGTAGTGATTTTTTTGATGAGTAGCTCCTTTTGTCCCAGCATTTCTGAGACCTAGTACAGAACCCTTTTTTATGGGTCCCCCACCAGAGGGTGCCTTCAAATGCGCAAGCTTAAGGGTCTCAACAGCTTTGATTCTTGGATAACCCTGTTTGGCTGGACATTTACCCACAAAGGGATGAGTAATTCTGAATGCTTTATTGGGAAATTATCTTTATTTTCTCTTCTCTCTCTATGCAAACTAAATCTACTTTTCACACTGTGGGTCTCCTTTGCCTTTTAGAGGGTGCAAGTTTGGGAGTGCCCAGGTATCCCTCAATTGTGCACTAATAGTACAGTAATATAAATAAAATAGTAATGGAAATAAATGACAAAGTATGAGAAAAAATAAGTTGGAAAAATCACAATAATTATACACAAAGCATTTGTCTGCTATGAAAGATTGCACATATTTGACCTTATTTGCATAGTGCTGGCCTAGTTGAAATTGTTAATGCAAATTTTATTTCATTTGTTAATTTGACTATTTTAATACAGTTCTTATATGATCAAGCACATTTCTCATATAAAAGACACTACAAATGAATACATTATACTTAAAGGCATATACCACATATATGCTAAACGAATCATTCTTGTTTCCTGTATTGCCAATTTTAACTTCCATGTCATAGTTACAAGTATTTGCTACAGTGGGCATTATTATCATGGCAATCACCTGTTACTCCTGGGGCTCTGTTGCCATCTCTCCTAAATTTCATCTAAATGTTAAACAATGTGGTACTTAAATGAGGAAGTATCTCTCTCTCCCATTCTCCAGCTGATGCCCACCCCTCTTACTAATCTCCCACCCACAGACCCACAGGGAGCAATTGTCTGGGAAGGAACTTTGAAAGGCTAACTACCAGTTTAACAATTAAATTGGCCCAATTTTGCTTAAACTTCTCTTGTGATTGTTAACCCCACAGAGTATACCTTTCTATTACTGGAATAGAATTCCTGAGTCAACAGTTATCTTATAGTATTGATGACACTATCTGGTCACAGCCGACTAACCCACACTTAAGGATGTAGGTCATAAATGAGCCACAGTGATGGCTAAGCCATGTTAATGAAATATAGTCTTCCACAGCTGGCTTGGTTTAAAAGTGAAAAAAAAAAAATGGAGTACTGAAGGGAAGTATTTTACCCTTTAGTTTCACTGGTATAATTGGTACTTAAACCCATTACTAAGGAGTGGATGCTCACTGTAGATGCTAGAGAATTCTATTATCATTATTAACACTTTTTTATCCAAATCCCATCACAGTAGCAGAGGACATTTAACATAGCATAAACAAATAGTTTAAAGCTGTGTGTGTGCATGTATAATTATTACATAATGTTACATAATATATATAAGATAATTTCCCAATAAAACATTCAGAATTGCCCATTCCCTTGTGGGTAAATGCCCAACCAAACAGGGTGGCCAAGAAACAGAGCTATTGAGATACACACATATATACATACACACATACACATCTACACTAACATACTGGAATACACCTGTACCTACTCCAAACGCCCGGGAAGTGTAATTGTCCAGACAGGGTAACACTACCTGGTTGATATCCAATCATATATTTTACTTTCACAGACTCTGACTTTTATCCCTACACTTTTGCTGCGATGTTTACTTACCTGAGACTTCCCTATCCTCATCAGTCTCAATTACACTACTGATATGTCACCAAAGTAATGTACTTTACTGATTAGCTGCTAAAAAAGGGGAGTTGTGCAATTGTTAAAATATCTTGCTACACAGTGGAAGATAATGCAAACTTTTGCAGACTGCTAATAAAGGAACTATAACGTCGCTCAGTTGATGTAGCAAGAGAAAGCTGGACAAAATCTTTTTTCCTGACCTATTATCCTGATATTTTTTAATCATTAAATGAGCACACTGGTTGCAAAACAGACTTTAAAAATCCTAGTTTATGCATTTAAAGGATTCCAGTTCTATTACTCACTGGTTCTACACTCAAGCATCATAAAAATCACATAAAACTTAGATTATAATATAACCTGGCGCCAGAGAGTATGATTATATAAATGGTAATTACATTGTATCTCCTTATTCATTGCTGAGGCTGATGATTCTAATAGTATTAAAAAGAAACATGAAAAGAAATAACATATTTCTAGCATCCATATCCAAATACAGCATTCTTTCTACAGGATGATTCATATATTCTTAATTTAATGTTCTACAATCACTCTAGCTATTTCCTTAATCTGATCAATTTGCATTTGCACTCATTATTTTCATGAGTTATCTATTCAACGTCTTCAGTCCTGCAATTATCCTCTAATTTTGCAGCAACATCACATAATTTCTGCCTTCTATATCTTTTCCAAAACAATCAAACATGCTTATTTCCCATTATAAGTAAAACTATCCTTGACTTTGTTTCCCCACAAATCATTTGATCACTTTTAGAGATATTATTGCTATGAAATGGTTCAGTCTCAGACTTCACTTCTTGTCTTTCTTGACCCCCTACTCCACTCCAGAAAACTTTTTATTTATAACACTCTAAAAAACTAATCTTGTCAAGTAAACCAAATAATCTATTTTTTTAATCTCTGTATCTCTGCTTAGAATCATCTTAAAAATCTTTTTTATCAACAGTTAATAAAAACTCTTCTGATCTCTTCATTCTTTTAAGATGTGCCCTTAACTTGACTTCCAGACTACCATTATTTTTTTTTCTTATCTACTGCTCTTTTCTTAGTCATTTATTCCAAGTGTCCCTTGTTGGCTATTTCTTTTATTCCTCACTTTAAAATGTACAGGTGCCTCAAAACTTTTCAGATGACTTCTTTTTTATGATGTATCATAAATAAAAGTTGGTATGCAGTGGTCTAGGGCAGATGATCAGTGCATATGGTGAGGTTTGAGGCTTTATCACTTACCAGCAGGGGGCCATGGGCAAGCTATTAAGTCTGTGTATGTCAAATTTTGCTTTTCTCAAAATGTAGAACAATAATGATGTCTATTTCTTAGGCTTTCATTTTGAAGTAAGTTAATGAACTATCTATAATAGCACCTAAAACCTAGTGACATAGCAATTCATGACAGTCACCACTGAGAAACATACTGCCGATGCCACAACTCCACTTACCATTACTATGTTTTAATATTAAATTTATTATATCTCCAGTATGAACCTCACCTTTTGGCTTCTAGCCTCCCATTATTAATTTCAGAGATATCTTACATTTAAGTTTATTTCTTTTTTCTTTTAAGATTATATTTATTTGTGCTTACAAGAACTAGGGAACAGGCCAGAGGTGTGGCGGGCGAGAGGATTCACCAGAGACAGAATGGGGAACAGAAAAGGGAACAGAATGGGCAGAATGACTGAAATACACTGCTGAGGGGAGCAGTGGGCAGAACAGGAGAGGTGGGCCATGCCTTGTCAGTCACCTCTCTGACAAGGGATCAATCTCATGCTACAATGGTTGCAGATAGTTTCATACTGCTTCACTTTAAGCTATTGTTGCTACCAGGGAGGGCCCTTAAATTTAACTTTTACTTTTAAAAATTTATTTTTTTATGCATATAGAACTGTAGTACAGGCAAGAAGTTCAGGGGTAGTGAGAAGATTCACCAACAACAAAGAAGGGAGCAGAACAGGCAGACTGATGAAGTACACTGCCGAGGAGAGTAGCGGGTGAGGCAAAAGTCTGCTGTGCCATGTGGGTCAGTTCCCTGGCTGGGGATAGAACTCATGCAGAAGCATTTGTGGCTAGCTTCCCAGTGCTGTGCTTTAACCCACTGTACCACAAGGAGGGCCCAAATTTAAGATTGTAAATCAGAACTATTTTTACTCCAAAAATACCAACTCTTGTAATAATATTCCCTATTCACTAAGGGACACCAATATTTATGTAATCGTCAAGTAAAATATTTGTATTATTTATTTCAGTACATTAAGATGATAGAAATCTACAATTTCAAAAGATAAACTCAAATTTCCTGAGTGTTTTCATTCTATCTGCAGATCATGTATTTCTTCTCAGTTCAATAGATTATTTCACAATCCTCACTCAGTTATCCACACTATAAAGACAGTGAAATGGGCTCAAACATAATAGAGACATAATTTGGCTAGCTCTTCTCTCCAAAAAAAGATATGAAAATAGGGGAATGGAAAATAAAAAAAAATAATTGTGCAACCAATTATCTCAGCAAGTCTGAATAGTTAAAGCTGTTAAAAAAGAAATTGGAAAATATATATTATTGATAATATTACTTTGTGGAAGCTCTGCTTAATCTGGTCTATGCCAAAGATTTCCACAAAGCTCTTGGCTGACATTCACATGCCTCAAAACTAAGCCTTTCTTTTTTGAAGTAAAGACATTCACTTGGCAATCAGTACCCACCCCCCATCTGCTCCTGCCATTTCCAGCTGCTTCCCTTATGGTCCATGGGTTGGAAAGAGTCATAATGGTCTAATTCATCAAAAATAGGGTGGTATCTATTCTCTAGGTATACTGTTAATATTACGTCATGAGTTTAAATTCCTCAGAGTAAATCTGCAGAGCTTTGATAAATTGCATTCTAATTTTTGACTCTCAAAAGATGTCAAACTTGGGTTTACATAAAGGAAATTCAGGTATTCTAAACAAACCTTGAAGTTTCTTATAGGTCGCACAGTAAACTTTTGTCACCTTTAAATATAGAGTGAATCAAGAATTCAATGAATATTTCTGAATAATGCTACAATGAAGAAAAGACATTTATCTGTCTAAAATATTCACCTAGATATTTGCATATTACAGAAAGCTTTCCAATGAATGGCCACACACAATTGAGGGTGTTAATAGAGCATACCACCCTATGTGTTCAGTCAGATTATTTTGCCAATAATGCCAGGGATACTGGGGATTTTAAGGTGGCAAAGGATGATTTTATTAATATTTGAGAAGAGATGTGATTTGTTTGCGACTTGGGATTAAATGGAATTATCATAGCTTGTTGACAGGTATCAATACTAGAGTAGTGAAGAAAGAAGGTATGAAATATTGGAGGGAAGAGATATGTAATTATCCTAAGGCTTCATAGAGTAGTTCTATTAGAAATTGTCTCATAATTGTCACTTAGCTCTACACTAATCTGATCCTTCACTTCCCTTTTGAATTACTTAAATATTCAAAGCAGATGACAGACCTCTAAGTAGAAGCCAAGTGGCCATATTTTATAGAATGGTTAATAGCAAAATCAAGAATATGTATCTAAATGGGTTTCCTAGAAAAGCAGGGTATAAAATATTCAAGTTATATGGCTAGTCCAGTGTTGTAATTACAGGCTCATGAGTATTTTAGGTGAGAACTCCCTAGGACTGGACTTCATCTAAACTTCATAGGCTTAGTAACACCATTGGAAAATGTTCTCTTGTTAGCATTTTCTAATATAACTTGTTTCCCTAGAAAAATCTCACATTAATTCATAAACAAGGTAGCAGATAAGCCCTGAAATACAGAAGATGATGCCAGGTATGAAATACAGATAGAATTGAAGGGCAGCAAAATCCTGCCACCTCAAAGTATGTCTTTGGCAGAGGCCTATTTCATGGGAGGTGTCCTGAAGGCTAGGTGGAAACTGTTTTTGCTATTTATATGTAAATATCTTTCTGTGAGGCTCTCTCCTAGGAAGACCTAATTTTCTCACCTCTTTTCAATGGAGAAGGCAGAATTAATCTGTGCACAACAGTTTTCCTGATAAAAATCCTTATTAGTTCCAATTTTTTCCCCAAACTCCTCCATTTTAGTGAAGCTATTTAAGATGGCTTCTAAAACCACTTAGACAAATTACTGACTGATTCTGGGTCTCTCCCACAAACTCAGGAGGTTTCACATTATAACTAAAACATAGGTTTTGGAGTATTCCTACTGTCAAGCTGTGTAATGCTTATTTGATGATTTCCTAGTCTAGAAGAACCTAGAGGGGTACAGGATTTGTCTTTGCATCCTATCTCACATGAAATGAAGAGGTAATGAAAACATTCACAACTTTACTTAATAGACTGGTAACTGAAACTGGAACTAGAGATATATTAAGACATTTTAAGTTACAGCAGCAGTATAACTGTGAAGGCCTCACCTTACTTAATATACAAAATATACACCCACCCATAATAAATAAAACTTATCTCTAAGTACATGAGTTGTAATGCAGTTGAATAGTTTACATAACATTGTATCTGAAAATCTTACTGTGCACACATTTTCTGTGTCTGATTTCAAATACTTTTAAAAGTCCTAGTAAAGTATTTGAAAAAAAAGCTCTGTCTATAGAATTTATAGATTTACTTGGGGAAGATTTTGGATGTAAGTCTATGTCATTCATATGTAGTCTCAAGCGATTTTACTCACCTCTCATTTATTATGAAATTTACTTCTTTTAAAAAGTCAAACATAGTTATTCATAATACTTGATATCCAAGTTTTCCTTTTCTTCCTTACTCATCCAAAAGAGAAAGATGCTGACTTTATCTGAGAAGATAAAGTGTTGACTTTAGAAAGATCTAAGATAAAGGTAGAGAGAATTACTCAAAAATGAGTGTTTCTCACTGTATGAACAATAAGTACGGCTTTTGGAACACAGTTTCACTGTGAAATTATAAGGTATTGTATAAAAATAATGAGCTTAAATGTACTTTATTTCATTTCTGTCATGTCTAGCCTACTAAAAGAAAAGCAAATAAATCACATTGGTACTCCTGTTAATTTTTTAAAATTTTCTTTCATACAAATAAAAAATCTTTAATAAACTATTGATTTAATATGCATAATAAATAAAACACTGTAGCCTATAAATGGCAAAAAGCAGTGATTTACTTTTTGCCAAGTTATTCAAAGAACTACCATGATACTGTTAGAGGGAATTCTAGGGTAAAGAAACATGTTATTGGACTGGCCAGACATTGATTTATCTACTCAAGGCCTGAAAGATATCAATATGCATGCACACCATTAGTACATCTATGTTGAACTTCAATATACTTCAGAGGAAACTCTAGTTTTACCATTGATATTATATGATATGACTGCCTCTGATGGAAAAGTATTAATCTATTGATTGTTAAAAATACACTCCTATACAGCACCTGGTTGCTGAAGTAAAATCAACTAGATATGTTTTACTGTCCAATAGTTATTTTTTTATATTATGGAAAATTATAATAAAGTTTTATGATAAATTATTAAATGCTGAGGCGTTTAAGAAAGAAATTGAAGGGTAAGTAAAGTAAAGCATTTTACCCACATTACATAGTCAGAGATTGAAAGTATATTTATCAACGAGGAAGACACTTTTTTCCAGAATTAAATTATGGACAAGGCTCACATGGAACATTGTGGACAGGCTAAGAAGGACCATAAGTAAGAGAGAAGTTAAAAGTTCACTTATAGAAATACAAAGACATTGGTAAGTTTTAAAATTCAGTAAAACATATTCTTAAATATGTATGAGTCTTAGTAACTTATAGATAAAACAAAAATGTAAATAAGCAATGTATAATCACAAAATCACTTGAAAATTGCTAGTAACTTAAGTGGAAACTGGAAAAAATAAAAAGAAGTATGAGAAACAGGAGATGTAAATAGAAAAAAAATGAAAAATAAGTTATCTTGAAGAATGAAAGAGTACAAGTAAGCCTGCAAAGCATGAAAATAAAGTCAAGACACAAATAAGAGAGAATGTTCTAGCTTTCCTGGTGGCACAGGGGGTTGAGTCTCAGCATTGTGAAGCTACGGGCAGCCACTGCAGCATGAATTCCATTCCAGTTCAGGCAGCTGACCCACATGGCACAGCAGACCTCTTCTGCCCCACCTGTTGTGTATTTCTGTTCTGTCTGTTCTGCTCTCTGTCTCAGGTGAATCCTCTCAAGCACATCTGCCCAACCCCCACATCTCTGGCCTACACCCCGGATCTTGTATGCATAAATAGGTAAAACAAATCTTTTTTTTTTTTAAAGAGAGCTAAAGTTTACCTCCTTATATCTTTCTGAATAAATGTTAATTAATATTATAAATATACTTTATATATGCCCATAAACTATATGTTAATCATATTTTTTTTTAAGATTTTATTTATTTTTTCATACAGAACTGAGATACAGGCCAGAGATGCAGAGGGTGAGAAGATTCACCAGAGACAGAGTGGGGAGCAGAACAGGCAGATCAACAAAGCACACTGCTGAGGGGAGCAGCAGGCAGGCAGGAGAGGTCTGCCAGGTCATGTGGATCTCCTCCGGGGCAGGCGGGGATCGAACCCATGTGGAAGTGGCCTCAGCCTCTTAGTGCTGTGCTTTAACCCACTGCACCACCAGGGAGGGCCCAATCATAATATTTTTAATATCTAGAAATTCAGCATTGATTAAGAAAGTTACACTTTAGGCTTTTAACATTGGTTAAAAGTATTAAAATATCCAATATACCTGGTGATGGAGGGGTTAATTCTTAGCACTGCCATGTTATCACTTCTGTGGCCTGAATTCGATCCCTGACGAAGGACTTAAGCTACATATGGTACAGATGACCTCTTCTGTCTTCCCTGCTGCTCCCCTTAGCAGTGCATTTCAGTAGATCTGCCTTTCCTGTACTTCTCTTTGTCTCTGCTGAATACTCTCATTTTCCCCTCCTCTGGCCTGCAGCCCAGTTCTTGTATGCATAAATAAATAAATCTTTTAAAGAAAAATGAAATACTCTACTTACCATCTTTAAAAAACACAGAAAATATTTGGATTACTTTATTCTCAGGTTACTCCTTCACATATATAATTCATGTTGATTGAATTATGCCTTTTACTGTATTACCTTGCTTTATGTTTATCATGTTCACATTTTCAAACATTAAGACACTTTACATTTTACTATACAAATGAACCCAAAATAAATGGGTGAAGAACCCTCAACTGCAAAATAAATGAAGCTACAGTGTGATTCAGCAATTTCACTCTTAGGAATCTATCCAAAAAGATACAAAAAAACATTAATTCAAAAGGAAACCTACATTCCTATACTTATTGTATCACTAGTTACAATAGCTAAGATATAAAAACAGCCTAACTGGATAAAACCAGATGACTGGATAAAAAAGATGTGTGGTATAGACACACAATGAAATACTATTCAGCAGTCAGAAAAGATAAACACTTGTCATTTGCAGCAACGTGGATGAAGTGGAAGGGATTATGCTCAGTGAAATAAGTTAGCAGGAAAAAGAAAAACATCAGATGGTTTCACTTATAGGAAGAATACAGGGGGACCAAACAAGGGATCAGGAACAAACAAACAAACCAAACAAAAACAAAACTAGAAGACATAGGATAAATTGGTGACATTCATCAGGGGAAGGGGAGAGACAAAGGCTCAGAACAGAGGAAGGAGAGCACAAGAGATTATGGTAATGGTTCACAGGTGGTCCACAGATTTGATGGTGGGAATTCTATGTGGTTAACGCCTGAGAGGATCAACAATATGAAAAGTAAATAATGCATGTAAATAAATAAGTAAATGGGTAGAACTGGAGCAATACAATAGGGAATGCTACAAGACGGAACTCCCTACTTTGTATTACAAGACACCACCCTCTAGGTAACTGCAAGTATTCTACTGTGCCACATAGTAAGAATATGGACATATAAATTGGTGAGTTGACAGCACGTTCCTTATAAGGATATCATTTTACTGTGTGAGCTTAATGTTTACTTTTCAAAATAAATTTAGTCAATGAACTCTGTTATTAACAGGTCAATCCCCAGGGAAAGAGAAGGTTCTATGGTCTCCGCCCCACCATAAGGAAGGCTGAACCTGAACAGGAAGAAGCTAGAGAAGACTGGGGAGAAGGAAGAAGAGTGCCTGAGAGAGGCATACAGAACAGAGAGACATGTGGAGAAGACTCTCTTGCTTCTTGGCCTTGAACTTGTACCAGGGACATAGGGCATATGGAAGGAGACTTGAAATAGACATCAGTGAGAAACCCCTGGAGAGGGGCAGTCCTCCTTGATTTTGATTTTATTCTTTTCCTTCCAGACATCTGGCCCCTTCTGCTCCTTTCTATGAGTCCCCACAAGAAGGTTCCTTAGACTCAGACTTGTGGCAAGTTTTTGGACATCCACAGTCCAAAAGAAAATCTATTTTTTCCCTTCTCTCTATCACATATTAATTGCATTAACGTTCCTTCCAATGCTGGTCTAACTGGAGTATTTTTTGTCTTGATGTGGTAGATGGCAGAACCTATTTAGAGATGGAGGGTTAAGGGACCCAGAGTCCATATCCCCTGCCCTGTAACATTATGGCTTTAAATGAATTATCACTTAAAATATTACCTCAGATTTTACTAGTGTTATTTTGTTTCCTTACTGATAATACAGTGCATTGTTTGCATGAAGTTTACCTAGCTAAACTTAATGAATGATGATTTATTTTTTAAAATAGCAATACTCATGAATCAAATACATAATAGCATACAAAGGAAATCAGCTTGGCAGAAAAGTCATTCTTATAAAAGCATCAATTATATAAAACAATTCTTTCAAGTATAGGTTGTTTCTATGGTGAGCTCGAATGTGGATGAAAGGCCATGTTTCATATTTTAGACTTTTTTTTTTAATATCTGACAGTCTTATTTGAGAAACATTCCAAAGCACAGGGGTCTGATAGTGAAGTTGATATAAAATAATACTGAATTAGATTCAAGCTTGAGATCACAGAATTTTATCCAGGGTATGAAAGTAGGATTTATAGATCATGATTAATTTTTACTGATCATATGTACTGAGATTGTGTAAACTCAAGAATTTATATGTGCTGATTAATGGTCATATGCCCATAATGAAAAAGAGAAATTTGATTTTCTGAGAGAAAGTGATGAAATATAACACTGAATTGCTAAAGCAACAGGGTTCAGAGTCCATGCTAATGCCAGAAACTAATTAATAGATCGTACTCTAGGAACTGTGCTGATTTCAAAAGAGGTCTTAGCACACTTCCTTTAGAACTACAACGATAAAGTATGGTAACAGTTGATAATAAAGTCTCTCT
>NW_004567111.1:26892800-26893329 GCF_000260355.1 Condylura cristata
GGATTAATTGTAGGGTGAAGAAAACAGAATACAGAGGAACTGGTTACATTTCCAATTTGTACTCTTTTTGTTCCTAATACACTTTTGGTTGAAATGAGTCATGGTTCAGACAATAAAAGTCTGACTGAGAAAGAGTTACTAAGGGATAAATGGCTTATGGGTAAAGTAGATATTATTAAGGTCTTGTTCTTCCCCACCTCCCATCCAATCTATAGCACTTCCGTGTCAGCTCCACCTTCCAAATATATTGCCACCTTCACCTCCTCTACTCAACTTTCTCTCCTTGCTTATTGCCAGAGCCTTCAAACTGCTCTCTCTAATGTTATTTTCCCCAACATTTCATTCATTTTCCCTAGAGTAGAAGTGATATTTATACAATTTAATAATTGTTATCATCCTGTTGCTCCAGCCATTTCGGTGATTTTCTATCTCACCTAGAATAAACGGCAGATTCTTTAAAATGGGCTGAAAGACCATCATGTTCCTTCAGTCACTCCATTTCTTGTCACTTGCTGCTTTTTTTTTTTTT
>NW_004567111.1:26893644-26898133 GCF_000260355.1 Condylura cristata
ATTCTAAAACATCAGTTTTCTCTTACTATCTTACCAAATTTTTCCCTTTACATATGCTATATTATACAGCAATTTATTGTTCAATTTCTACCCCTCCTTAGGTTTTAAAATCATGAGTATAGTCACTTGTTCTGATTTTATAAGGAGATCCTCATGCTTCCTGGGTTCAAAAGTGTATATAGAAAACAAAATCTTAGTGCTTGAGGATAAAGATTGTATTTTCATTAAATCAACTATTCAGATATTGTGTCAAAACTTTTTATACTTGTGTCCTATCTAGCAAGGTCAATGTTTCTTCTATCTACTTTAATACGTGAAAATAATTGGTTATTTTATCTTTCTAATAATTGGTTATTTTAATTTATCTTTAACATGCTTAAACTCAAATGCAAACATGCAACTTAAGCATATGTGAATATTTTCCATTTATTAAGCACTTCCCTGGGCTGTATTTTATCATATCATGTTGTTTCAGCTCAAACTATTTAGAAGTAAAAAGAAAACCTTTAACCAGATTACCAGTGTATTCAAACATTTGTATTTTCGTATGAGATGAATATAAATGTATATCTGTTTAATGTTTATGATGTAATTTGATTATATGTAGACTATATTAATATATATCATATATTTATGTAAACATACAAAACACAAACATATATACACATAAATATGCATTTATATAAAGAAAGGGTAATTGAGTAAGTGAAAAGTTATATTGTAGTGAATACATCAGGCCATGGGAATCAAATTCAATTAATAGTTTGGCATTTTCCTTACTACTTAAGAATTGGTCTAGCAAAGTAAGCCACAGATAGCACTGAACATAAACAGTTGCAATATTTATTCTTCCTACTAAAAGTTTTGATTCGAATCTTCAGTTGACAATGATTATTTCTAATGTATTTTCTGAAAAAGAAATGTGAAATTTATATGTCCAGTTATACATTTATTGTAAATGAAGTTTGGAGAGAGATAAAAATCTTTATACAATTGTCATTATCATTTCCACAACTGTCTGCATAGAACTTGGTTTGATTTACTATAAGGGACATGTGCTTCTTTTTATGAACTATGGCATCTAATTTTTATATTTGAAGCAGTATTTTCTGATTTATGTTGGCGTTAATAACATTGACTCTGCGAAAATCACCATCCCCTCGTGGTCGGGCACTACCCTTGGGAGGCTAGGTCAAGGCTACCTAACAGCGGCATCCACAGCTGTTCACGCTGACGCGGATTTGAGTGTTATTTCCTTGACAGAGGTCACAGAGAAGCAGGAGAAGATAATTTTATGAGGCATCTGCTATATTTGTGGTTATACTCATTCTTCAAGATTGACCTACAAACTTTAGTTTCTGCAAGAAAATAACATTAAATCAAGACAAAGGGACTTCTAAGTGGAAAGCTGTAACAAATGAACTTTCATGTGAACATAGGTTATCTTCAACTGAAGAATCAATATAGTTAAAACTAATAAAACGATGTTTGCAAAGGAGGCTTAAATAGAGGTCAAAGTGGATATATTTAACTTGTAAAGCTTTAAACTATGATATAAAAATAGAACAGGAGTGTGAGTACGCAGTTAATGCTCAGGGTTATCTATTGAGTTCAGTCATAATATCTTCCTTCAATTAGTTTGTACTTTTGTAAACTAAATCAAATAAAATTTATTTCAATGGGAAGTTTTAAAAATTGTTACCATATCTTGTTTAAATTAAAGTCCTTTAAAATAATGAGCTGCAAATTAATGAAAATCTCAAAGGTCTAGCTTTTTTTTTTCTATTTCTTAAAATATTTTTTAAAAATATTGATTTATTTATGCATACAGAACTGGGGTACAGGCCAGAGGTTCAGGGGCTGTCAGTAAATTTACACATGCAAGCATCCCCGATCCAGTGAGAATGCCCTTAAAGTCCTATGCTTATAGGACATAAAGGAGCCGGTATCAAGTACACCAATTAGGTAGCTCACAACACCTTGCAAAGCCACACCCCCACGGGAAACAGCAGTGATAAAAATTAAGCAATGAACGAAAGTTTGACTAAGTTATACTGACATAGGGTTGGTAAATTTCGTGCCAGCCACCGCGGTCATACGATTAACCCAAGTTAATAGACATACGGCGTAAAGAGTGTTAAAGAAAAAACAAAAATAAAGTCAAGACTTAGCTAAGATGTAAAAACCCTCAGCTAAAGTAAAAATAAACTACGAAAGTGACTTTAACAAATTCTGATTACACGATAGCTAAGACCCAAACTGGGATTAGATACCCCACTATGCTTAGCCCTAAACTAAGACAATCCAACTAACAAGATTGTCCGCCAGAGAACTACTAGCAACAGCTTAAAACTCAAAGGACTTGGCGGTGCTTTATATCCTTCTAGAGGAGCCTGTTCTGTAATCGATAAACCCCGATAAACCTCACCAACCCTTGCTAATTCAGCCTATATACCGCCATCTTCAGCAAACCCTTAAAAGGAATCATAGTAAGCACAAGTATATGACATAAAAACGTTAGGTCAAGGTGTAGCTAATGGGTTGGGAAGAAATGGGCTACATTTTCTACAATAGAATACTTTACGAAAACCTTTATGAAACTAAAGGCTAAAGGAGGATTTAGTAGTAAATTAAGAATAGAGTGCTTAATTGAATAAGGCCATGAAGCACGCACACACCGCCCGTCACCCTCCTCAAGTACTAAAACCAATATTTATATACATAATAATAAGGTAACACATACAAGAGGAGACAAGTCGTAACAAGGTAAGCATACTGGAAAGTGTGCTTGGATTAACCAAAGTGTAGCTTAATAACAAAGCACCTGGCCTACACCCAGAAGATTCCATTAACCACGGACACTTTGAACTAAAGCTAGCCCAAACAAAACAAAACACAACTACATAAACCAACTTTAAAATAAAACATTTATAAAATTAAAGTATAGGAGATAGAAATTTTAAATAGGCGCTATAGAGAAAGTACCGCAAGGGAACGAGTGAAAGAATAAATTAAAAGTAATAAATAGCAAAGATTAACCCTTTTACCTTTTGCATAATGAGTTAACTAGTAAACTTTAGCAAAGAGAACTTAAGTTAAATACCCCGAAACCAGACGAGCTACCCATGAGCAGCTTAACAGAGCAAACTCGTCTATGTGGCAAAATAGTGAGAAGACTTGTGGGTAGAGGTGAAAAGCCTACCGAGCCTGGTGATAGCTGGTTGTCCAGAAAAGAATATAAGTTCAACTTTAATTCTTACTGACAAAAAACAAAATTATAATGTAGAATTAAATGTTAGTCTTTAGAGGTACAGCCCTTAAGACAAAGGATACAACCTTATATTGGAGAGTAAGAATATTAAAATTACCATAGTTGGCCTAAAAGCAGCCATCAATTAAGAAAGCGTTCAAGCTCAACATTACCAAAAATTTTAATTCCTATAATAAAACAACCTCCCAATGAAAATAACTGGACTAATCTATAAAATTATAGAAGAAATACTGTTAATATGAGTAACAAGAATAACTTCTCCCTGCACAAGCTTATATCAGATCGGATAACCACTGATAGTTAACAACAAAATAATAATAACCATAAATAAAAAACTTATTAAATTTATTGTTGAGAGACAGAGACAGACTGGAGAAAAGAACAGACCGGTTGACAAAGTACACTGCTGAGAGGAGCATTAGGTGGATCATGACAGGTCTGCCGCACCATGTGGATCACCTCCGGGGCGGGGTATCAAACTCATGCTGAAGCGGCTTTAACTTCTTAGTGCTGTACTTTAACCTGCTGCACAACCAGGGAGGGTCTAATAATTATTTTTTATGCATACAGAACTGGAGTCAGAGGTTGAGGGGCAATGAGAGAATTCACCAGAAACAGAGTGGGGCACAGAAAAGGCAGACTGACTGAAATACACTGGTGAGGGGAGCAGTGGGCAAGACAGAAGAGGTCTGCCACACCGTGTCGGTCACCTCTGGGCCTGGGATGGAACTTATACTGAAGTTGCGCATCTAGTTTCCAAGTACTGTGCTCCAACCCTCTGAGGGCTTAGTTAGTTAGTTTGTTTGTTTTAATTATGCATCCAAGAACTGTGGTGTAGGTCAGAGGTTCTGGGCTCAGGGTGGGGGGCAGTGAGAGGATTCACCAGAGAAAGAGTAGGGAGCAGGTCAGGTTAAATAACTGAGGTAATACCGCTAAGGCGGAACTGCAAGAGAGACCAGAGAAGTCTCCCACACCATAAAAGTCTAGCTTTCTATTGGGAGTGTTCCCCTTACACAGTTTGTTTTTGGGTATCTAATGATTATAACCAAATACCATTGGATTATTAGCTTTGAAACAAGAACTATGTTCAAATATTGACTTGTCCTTATCTGTGTGGTATTAGACAAGTTACTTAATTTTTTTTGAGCCCCAGTTTCTTCATGTATAAAATGAAATTTAAAATATTACAAAATAACTCTATGAAGATTAGATAGTAAA
>NW_004567111.1:26899053-26912527 GCF_000260355.1 Condylura cristata
GTATATATATATATAAAACTTGCTGTCTAACATAATTCTAAAGAGTTCCAAGAAGACATAATAGTTACTTTTGAAACCAATGAGTAAACAGACTACTTTCCTGCCATTTAATTTTTCCTATTAATTAATTAGTCATTTCTCCTTAGGAAATTGTTTTGCTAACTTATTATAAACCAAATTCGAAAAGAAAATGTACTTAGTTACTTCCTCCACACCAGCAAACATCACACTCTTAATTCTAAATGGTGACACACACACACATACTGGGAGTGAATGAGTGAGAAAGGAGCTTTACAAGTTTTATTATAAACTTTCTTGCTTTTAAATCTTCTAAGGAAAATAATAGGATTCTATATTCCTAGAAAAAAAAAATGAAGAGCTGCACTACAAACTTTCCTTATTCTACCAGACAGACAAAGGAAGAGTTAGTGATAAATACTATTATTTATTATGATCTAAACTTTGACTCAAAAGTCAATATTCTAAAACGTGTCATAAATGAAGCAGTGCATTTTCCACGGCTCTGGCATTATATTTTCAATTGAAAATATAAAAATGATTGCACCATGTTAACAAATTTACTCAGTGACATTTGTAAATACAATTTTAAGTTCAAATTTACGTATATAATACTGAGATATTTATAAGAAATGTGTATTAAAATAAAATCCAACTATAATCATGGCATGTTAGAAAATAATGGGTAATAAAAAAAAGTAGCAATAAAGACATTTTATTTTTCAAACATAGTATATATTAAGCCTACCACTTGATTTCTTGGATAGAAATAGGGAAGACTGCATATTTCTCTCTTTTCCTTTCCAACCAATAATTAAAAAAAAAAATTTCCTTGATTTCTGCGAAGACATGAAAAAATGTGTCAAATTAGAACCAATTACTAGATATTATTACCCAAAGCCTTGGTAATGTTTCCCAGAATTACTCAAAGGGCAAGTATACAGACAGATATTTGGAGTACATTGGAAAGTGGTAAATTGGTGACAGGTTGAATAGGTTACAAGTGAAAAATAATGCAGGGTTAATATCTATAATCTGTCACCATTTGAAAGCATGAATAAATTGCAAGAATCTGGGATGTTTGTCAAGTTATATTTTAAATGCAAAGTAAATACAATGTAAAGTTCATTAAGAAAATAAATACCACAAAAGGCAAAAGCAGAGAAGAGAACTAGGCATACATACCAAGCTCAGAGGGACAGAGACAGTTTCAGTCTCCCTTCAGTCAGAGAAGGGAATTGCACATCATGTTGGCACTCAAAGCACTACAAGTATATGACTAAAAGGAGACAGTGAACTAATGATAATAATGCTATCAGAAAAATAAAAGTAAACAGGCGGCATAGATTCCTCACCAGTCTGCAATTCAAGAAAAAACAGAATTTGAACCTTCCTGTGAATTTGCCCTCATGCAGTTTACAAGTCACAATTTGAATGTCTATGCTGAATTCAGAATTTTGGATAAAACTATACCAAGGCAACCCATTTTTCTAAAGTACTTTGGAAAACTGAATCCCTAACATAAGCTATGCATTACCAACTAAGAATGCCTGAGAATTAGTGAGTTCAGAAGATAAAGCTACTAATATTTAAAAAAGAACTGTAATACGAATATAAATTTAATAATAATAATTGTCAATAAAAATTATTAGGAAAATAATCACTGGAAAATCTATTAAAATAGATAGCTGAATATAATGATAAATGTAATTTATGTTTTTGTAGTACTGTAACATTTGAAACATGAATTTTTAAAATGCTAGTCCCTGAAGAGAAGTATGATTATCTAATATTTTATAATATTTTTCATATCATCAATTTTTTTTGTTTTTCTGTTGAAAATGTTTTTCACCAGAACTCATTTTTTTGAAGACTTAATATGCTTGTACAATTCTTTTTGACTAGTTAATCTTAACTCTTTTCATTATATATTATGTGAATTTTTAGAAAACAGCAAACCTATAGGCAATTAAAATTATATAAATCATGTTAATTTCTATTCTCAAGCAAACTGTTTAATCAAATGTCTTGTATTTTTGCCAATCATTTATTCTGTAGTTCATAAACCGTCTAAAATTGATTTGTTCTATCACTCATATGCATTTATTACATGACTCCTGAAATGCTCTATTCTGAACATATATTCTCTAAAATTTTTCATGCTATGAGAAAGTTTATTCTTTTTTTTTATTCTTTATAAAAAGTTACTAGTTATCTCAATTTTACTGCATCATCTATAGTTAGCTATCTTGGAGTAATTATCAATAATACTATATTTAAATTACATTATTTGGATTCTGGTTATAAACATAAATTTTAAAGTTTAAAAAGGAAAGATAGATGTTATTACTGACTGATCAAATTGGCTATCTTATTTACACATACCCAATTTTTAATGTACACTAATTAACTAGTATTTTCTAAAATTAGTGCTTAAAATTCTTATTCATGCATTATTTACAATGCTGCTTCCCTCATCTCTCAAATCTTGTGCTCCATCTCTCTTCTTCTGTGGCCACTGGACTCAAAATGGTTCAGTAATATGAAAATATATTGACTTATATAACAATAAGTCATATAATAGTGTGATGTTCAACATAGCTAAAGTTTCATTAAATCAATGATGTAATCAAAAGTACAGATTTATTTTACATATTCTGATCTTCCCTCCAAATCATAGTTGGTTGTGTCATGGATTTTATCATGTCTATAATGAATGGTTTCATCTTCAATTTCCTGATTCCTCATGAATTTTTAGTGCAATATAGTATTTTCATTCTTGCTATCAGATGGATTAAGATTTTCATATAACATTTTTACAGAAGAATGAAATGTCTTATTTACCAAAATAATCAATAATATTCGAGAAAATAAAGAATGTCTTTGTTTCCACAATCCTTAAAATAGTTTCTGAAAATAAGCATATTTTTTAGATTTAAATAAATACAGCAACATAAAAAGAATGCAACAGTTCTATGTGTGTTTAATGACTTAAACAAAGTAGCTTAATTCCTTTATAAATACTTCAGACACAATGTTCTAAAAATAATTCCTTAATAAAAAAGAATAATTAGCTTGAAAGGTACAATTGTATTTGTATGGCTTACTCTTGTCCCTTTATTTATGATCCCTTATCATTATATTTCCCTCTTTGGCGATATTAGACAATAATAAAGGGCAGGTGAATAAAATCTTGAAGTATTAAATTCTTACTAAAATATCAGCATATTCAGTTCTCAATAGCCTCAGAGAAATAACCAAGGTTGTCTTACTTCCCAAGACTAGGTTCAGTAAATTATATACCCTTTAATTATTGCATAAAATATGTTAAAATATATATTTCTATGATAACTGGAATGTTTATTTGCATTTGAACTGCTCAAATTACTTTTTAAAACTCTGTCTTCTAAATTATTTTATTACATCTTTATTGACAAAATGTATCTTCTCCATTACTCATTTTGGACTAATTAAAAATTAAATTAAGAATCATAGTACCTTGGAGACATATTTTCTAATTATAGTGAGCTTTCATATTAACTTTTTCCTTCAAAATAGTACATCATTGCACTGTTACATTATAATAGTAAAATAATAAGTTTATTAGCTTTATGCTATAATCAAATATATATGAGTGGTAAAGTAAAATGTATAGCATACTAAATGTATGTATGTGACAACTAATTTTCATTTTTATCAGATGTACATTTTAATATTTTATTAAATATATATAATACTTCAATTTTTTAGTTTGAATTGTAATAACAAGTTCACATTCAGCATATACAAGATAAGGATTTAATGTTGACAGTAAAATGTTACTAATTATGCCTTATTATTGATTCAACTTTGTTACTCATTTCTAACTTGTAAAATGTTGAAGTAAATGCTCTACAGTTAGAGTAATCTCTCTTACCACATTGTTACTTAGGAGAAAAACCCATGAAAGAAAGAATAAACTGGTCATCTGATCAATATTTTTTTATGAATTAACTTTAGATGATATGCATTTTAAAGATTTCTGTCACACTGAATATAACATGAAATCTAAACGTGCATTGCAAAAGCAAGTGCAATCATCATATTAAAGTATCCACTGGGTTCAATATGTGCTCTATCTTACTGTGCAGGAATCAGCTGAAAGAGAGATAATATGAGATACTTACCTAAGTATTATCTCATAAGTAGACACAGAAATATGTAATAAAAATAAGTTCTACTACATTGGATTTCAAGTCAATTTTTTTAATCATACAATAAATCTGCCTTAGAGGAAATTTATTGTATGCATATGTATATAATTAAATTAGAAAAAAAAATCATAATATTGCATGGATTTTAAGGAAATGCAAAATGCAAATAGTAAACTGGAAGGGTATGAAACTGGGATGCTCTCAAATCCTTATCAGAATAATAATTATTTCCATCATTCTGCTATCAAAAAAAAATTACCATATTTGCCCTATGATAAAACTACAGAGAAAGTCAATGTCTCCTTGCAAATCCTTGTCAGTCAGTGGACTCTCTTACTTGAGTTGTTTCCTATTACCCAAGTAGCTATTAACAAAGGACACTGGAAGAGTAACAGAAGTTCTTTCTTTTCAGAGACTATCTGTATAATTCAACATTGTGATTACTTCTTTGCTGATTTTTTATTTCCAATTCAATCTACACCTCAATCATTGCTATAAATTTCCTATAATATCTACCTACTATGTAACTTTCTGATAATTCTATTAGTAAAAGTGAGGAAAGAAGGAAGATAGGAAGCATGAAATTGAGATGCAGAAATTAAAAGTAGTGATTTTTTTTAAAGAGGACAAATATGCAAGAGTTTCATTTCTTATGTGAATAGCTGATAGTCAAGCAGAGACCATAATGTCATTCAAAATCCTATGTGAAAGTGAAGAAAACTAAAATAACTTATAATTAGCACCTATATTGTACCAGATGCCATTTAAGTGCATTAACATCTCTCCTAACTTTCACTTAATGCTTGTAGTAGTCTGTGAAGAACTATGCCATTTTAAAGATTTATTGAAACAGAGCAATGAATCAACTTCCATAAATTCATAAGCTTTAAGATGGTGAAGCTATTTTTCAACCTTAGATGTCTCCAAAATAGAATGTTACACTGTCTTTAATGCTTTGTAAAAGGAGAGTTACATATAGGAACATAATTTTAAAAATAGTGGATGGACATCTGCAGAGCCCTACAGATGCAATGAGACACATGACTAGCAGTGAGTAGAAACTTACGATGCTGAGAATTATGAGAATAAAGAATGGGTAAAGAAATAGAGAGCCGTTTCAGTATTTTATTTATTTGAACTCCCAGATTCCTTAAGTTCCACTTAAAAATAGCACTTATTACTTTGCGAATGATGTTTAAGTTATGATTAGATATTGGTAACTCACTGAAATCTATGACAACTCATTTTGACCATCTCTTCCTGTAGACAGCTGTGTGCACTGTACCTATAACTATTATTTCAAAATATTATTTTTGTAGTCGCTTTTTTAATCCCTCTTTCCATTTTTGGGTCAGTGAATGGCACCAGGATCCTTCATTCACTTCATTACTGTCTCATTGTTCCCTCTGCATTTCCCTTTTAGGTAAACTGTACAATTAGCAGTAAATGGAAGAAAAATATGATACTGATGTGAAAGCTGTTCCTTATGATGTGAATGGCACACATTCACATTATTTTGTGAATAATAAGGACAGCTAACTTAAACTTAATGAGTAAGTAACATATTTGAATATCTATCCATACCGATAGTTTTAATAACCAATGATTTCTTAAAGATAAACATCTCTAAGAAAATTTAGGAAATTTTAATTCACAAGCAAAAATAAAGGGAAAAATGTCTTAGAAAAAGTAACAGAAACAAAGTGAAATTTTAGTTTAATAATGTATGTGATACTTCAATATTTCTGGATAACTCAAATATCTATACATATTAGTCATATGCATGTTCACTTAATAAATATGAAATAATTGCTATATTATTTTTGCATTAAACTATTTTATATACCTTTAAAATGTTTTTTTCACATTTTGGTTTATAACACTGTATATAATTACAACACCATACCTCACAAAACATGGGGTTACAGTATACAATGTCTACAGATAGTTGATAAAACACTTGCAGTGTCTCCAATATAAAATGATGTTTTACTGAGGTTGTTCCATTGCCCATTACCACCTTATGTCAACTCCTAATTCAACCTCTCAGGACTTTTACATTTCCCATATCACTCTTCAATGTGCTGCATGCTGTGCAACTCTTCTTTATCAAATATTAATTGAGTGGCTGTTAAGGACCTAATATTTGAGAGAGGCAGCTAATGATAATGGGAAATTATATGTGTATGGACTTCTCATCATACTTAAGATGAAAAGGAGGTAGAGGGCCCTCCCTGGTGGCACAGCGGGTTAAAGCACAGCACTAAAAATCTAAAGCCACTTCCACATGAGTTCAATCCCAGCCTGCCCCGGAGGAGATAGATCCACATGGCGCGGCAGACCTCTCCTGACCCGCCCGCTGCTCCCCTCACCAGTGTACTTCCTCTATCTGCCTGTTCTGCTCCCCACTCTGTCTCTGGTGAAGCCTCTCACCCTCCGCATCTCTGGCCTATACCCCAGTTCTATATGAATAAATAAATAAATCTTTAAAAAAATTTAAAAAAAAAAAAGAAAAGGAGGTAGAAAAACATGTTTAGCATAATGACTTTGCATTGAGTATTGTGAGGGGAATAAAGTGCTATAATACAGAATAGTAAGTTTAAAATGTAAACCTTTCTCAAATAATATTAAAATGTCCCCAATCTGTTAGAAGGTAAGAGAAAGAGCTGGTAGATTATAAGAAGAGAAATACTAAACATCTTGAGGTTAAAATGTACTTGAGCCTGCCTGTGTGACCTGTCTATGATGATGTGCTGTCCATTTATTAACTGAGTACTGGTTTCCATTGTTGTTAAACTGAATACTTTTTGATACAACTTGGATATTAACACTTTGTGGGTTATGTAATGTGTGACTATTTCTCCTGTTCAATAGGATGTCTTTTTACTATTTTACTTCACTGAGTAAAAGCTACTTAATTTGAGGTAATCTCAATTGTTTACTTTTGCTTTTATTTATTTTACCACAGGTGTCATTAACACAGACATCATATCAAACCTGACACGATGGTTAATTTCATATAACCAAAATTAAAATAATAAAAAAATAGCACTATAGAATATAATTTTTAAAATTAGCATTATAGAATACAATAAAAAAAATGGTATTATAAGGCCCTCCCTGGTGGTGCAGTGAGTTAAAGCATAGCACTACGAAGCTAAAGCACTTCAGCACAAGTTTGATAACTGACCCCGGAGGTACCCACATGGTGTGGCAGACTTCTCCTGATCCACCCGCTGCTCCCTTCAGCAGTGTATTTCAGTAAATCTGCCTGTTCTGCTCCCCACCCTGTCTGTGGTGAATCTTTTCACTGCCCCTGAACTTCTGGCCAGTATCCCAGTTCTGTATGCAAAAATAAATAAATCTTAAAAAAAAATAAATGATATTATAGAATATCAGTATGGATGTGGAACAACTTGGTATCCTGCTGGTTAGAATGCAAACATATGATTTAGGAAAATATTTGGTAGTTTATTTAAATGTAAACTTTTATATGTAGTTTATATATATATATATATTATTTACATAATCTGTTAATCAAATATTGGAGGGTTGAAGCTCCTGACTTTAAGACTTAGTATACAGTATACTAAAGCTATAGTACAGCAGCTGCAGTAATCAAGACAGTACTTTTCTCAAAAAAAGAATGAGCAAATAGATCAACAGAACAGAATACAAAGATCACAAATAGAACCAATTAAACAGATAACTGATCTTTAAGAAAAGCAAAAAGGCAGTAAGTTCAGTAGACCAAATAGTCTTTCAACAAACAGTGCTGCAACAACTGTACACATTCATAGAAAAAGAATGACTATAGATAAAGCCTTTCAATTCTTAACAGAAAATAATTTACAATATACACCTATGTATAAAAGTAAAACTCTGTAACTCATAGAAGATAACATTGGAAAAATATATGTGACATTTGAGTATGGCTCTGATTTTTATATAACATTAAAGGCAAAATTCATGCAATAAAAATTGTTAAGTTAGGTATCATTAAAATTAAGAACTTTTGTTTTATAAAAGATAATATGAGAATGAGAATAAGTAACAGACTGAAAGAAAACATTTGAAAATATCAGATAAAGGACTGTTATTGAAAATATACAAGAACTGTTAAAACTTGATAATAAGAAAACAATCTAATTGAAAAACAAACTAAACACCATAACAGAGAGCTTACCAAAGAAGCTATATAAATGACAAGCATATGAAAAAAAGTTCAAATTCATACATCATTACAAAATTGAAGATTTAAACAGTGAAATTCTGCTAATAGATCTCACATCTACTAAAATGTCTAAAATTCAAAATACTAAATGTTGGCAAGGAAATAGAATAACAGGAACTCTAATTTATTGCTGGTGGGAATGCAAAATAGTATAGACAGTTGGGAATACAATTTGGCAGGTTCCTATAAAACAAAACATACCCTTACCTTACAACCCAGCAATTACACTCCTTGGTATTTACACAAAGGAGTTGAAAACTTATGCCCAGACAAAAACCTGCACACAGATGTTTATAACAGCTTTATTCATTATTACCAAATCTTGGAAGCAACCAAAATGACCTTCAGTATGTAAATGGATAAATTTGTGGCACATTCCAGCAACAGAAAGTAATTCAACACTAAAAATAAATGAGCTATCAAGCTATGAAAAGACAGGAGGGTGAAAATGCATAGTAGTAAGTGAAGCAAGCCAATATGAAAAGTCTACCTATTGCAGGATTTCAGCTATATAAGATTTTGAATAAGGCAATGCTATGGTGAGAATAAAATGATCAGCACTGGCTAGTGATTAGGGTAGCAGGAAAGATAACTACAGTTAAAACAGAACTTCTAGGGCATGAATCTCTTTCACATAGATTGTATATTGTAACAAATATACTGGTTATAAAACAACAGTCAAAACCCATGGAAAGCATAAAACCAAGCATGAACCCCAACACAAACAATAGTCAGAGTTCTATTCATGTGTCAATGTAACTTCCACTGTAACAAATATAACTTCCTAATAAAGGATGTTGCAAATGGGAAAGACTATGTATTGTTACACATGAGGATGAAGGCATGTGAAAACTCTCTTTTCTTACCTTTCAATTTTGCTATGAAGGTAATCTTCTCTAAAAATCAAGGTTTATTAATATTTTTAAAAGGGATTGTTTTGATCATATATTTAAAATGTGGTTTTATTATGATTTTAAGTCATTTGAAGATGACACCCATTTAAAAGATTAAGGTTTAATAATATGAATAAGACTTTTAACTTTTTCATATGGGTTAGTAGGTTAATGAAACATGAAAGTTATACACTTACATGCTGATCAATGGGTATTGTATGCTAGTGGCTGTTTGGAGTAATTATGCTATTATTTGTGTGCCCAACTGGGACATGCCTTAGACCTCATTAATAACTATGTTCTCAGAACTACTTTTGCTTACATATTAGGCTAAAATGGGTAGGGAAATTTTTCCCCGCATCATTACCCTTTTAAAATTTTGATGCATTTTATGATATCTTAGAGAAGGATTTTGTGATTCAACTTCATTCTAATTTCAGCTCTACATCGTTATTATTTTTTTAAAGATTGATTTATTTATGCATATAGAACTGGGGTACAGGCCAGAGGTGTGGTGGGTGAGAAGATTCACCAGAGACAGAGAGAGGAGCAGAACAGGCAGATTGACAAAGTACACTGCTGCGGGTAGCAGTGGGTGGGTCAGGAGAGGTCTGCAGGGCCATGTGGGTAACCTCCCTGGCTAGGGATTGAACTTGTGCCACAGTGGCTTCAAAGAGCTTCATAATGTGGTGCTTTAACCCATTGTGCCACCAGGGAGAGCCCTCTACATCATTATCTAATGTTTAAAACTATACTATAAAGTTTGTCTTAGGAAAGTAAACAAAGGTATCCCCAGTATGAGTATGTTACCAAATGCTTAACTTAGAATTAGGATCCAGATTTGCATGAAACAACTGTTCTCTTAATGTTATTGACTAAATGCTCTGACAAGCAATTTGAAAACCGAAAAAAAAAAATTGCCTTAACTTGAAATAATCTATTAACTGTATTTTC
Organism: Condylura cristata; assembly: GCF_000260355.1. Lineage (NCBI taxonomy): Eukaryota > Metazoa > Chordata > Mammalia > Eulipotyphla > Talpidae > Condylura > Condylura cristata. The sequence continues at coordinate 26,909,346 of NW_004567111.1, forward strand.
CTAATTAATATTCCATATTATAGTCTAAAGACAACAAAGTAGCAGATATGAAAAAAATGATGATTAAAGTATCAGAGAAAACAGACACTGAAATATAACAGATTAACATTCATTAAATAGTTATAAACAAAAGACATGTTTTTAAATAATAAGTTGTTATTTGATAATGGATATAGATTAGCATTTCTAATCCACTGATGTCTTATCTGTGAAATAAGGTTTGACTATCAAATGTAATATCCCAACACAATAAACATCAAACACATAAGATCACTTACTAACAAGGATAAACCATATGGGAAGTATAACACATATAAATATGCTAGTATATTTGTTTTCTAGATAAAAATTTTAAATGTGGGCCCTCCCTGGTGGTGCAGAGGGTTAAAGAAGCACTAAGAAGCTCAAGCCACTTCAACATAAGTTCGATCCCCGCCCCAGAAGTGATCCACATGGCAAGGCAGATCTCTCCTGCCCGCCTGCAGCTTCCCTCAGCAATGTACTTCATTGATCTGCCTGTTCTGCTCCCCAATCTGTCTCTGGTGAATTCTCTCACCCCCCTGTACTTCTGGTCTGTACCCCAGTTCTGTATGCATAAATAAAATCTTAAAAAAAAAATTTAAATGCTCTTTGACATGAAGTCATTTGTTAATATGACATTAATCTTTATACTTCCTAGCTAAAACAGTCTATATGTATATTTGTCTTCTAATAACATGCTTTATTTTTGATACAAAGATATGCTAATAATGAATAAAAATATAAATGAACTATTTTAATTTCTGATTTCCACCCAAAGGTTAATAGGTCCTGTGTATCAACTCTTAAATTTACAGACTTTGCAAACCTGAATTCTTTACTCTTTGTGAGATTCACTGAGTCTGATTTGTTTAGTGAACTGTCATTATTCTTCTACTTAAAGGATTAGTCAAGGTTGTGAACATTACTAAAATTCATCTGGGAGGTGAATTCTATCCAAAGGTATAAATAAAAATAATGAGCAAGGCCTTTTTAATAATGTGAAGCATCCCATCTAATCTAGAAGTACAAGCATACATCCAGGATAGGAAAACATGTTTCTATTAAAGTATTCACAAAACAAAATTGAAAAATAAGACGGGCCAAATTAAAGAGGAAAAGCAAAGCATTGGAAAATCATGAGTTTGAATTCTATTACCATAATTTATCTGAAATAACTGTCAGGCTTTCAAGATTTTTTTCTGGATGTGTATGCGCATATAGGACTCGATCCTTGAGGCTGAAGATGGAGAGACAAGTTATACATACCAGCTGAAACCGAGAATGTTTGATAAAAGGGCAAGTTAATGAATACTAATTTTAACTCTAGGATCAACTGCAACACTAGAGCCCACAGCTTCATGTACTAGTTCCTTTTAAATCACTTTGGAAGATCTCAGCTGGCCATCAAATTATAGGACGGAACTCATTCCCTGCCTCTACTGGAAAAGGTCAGTGCATTTTATTCCCATGTGAGATCCAGATTTATATTCTATCCCAGATTTATTTGGTATTATCTGTCTCCCTATCCTCTTCCTCTACCCCAAAATAGACACCTAGCTTGTTTCTTGTGACAACTGTCATGCCGTTCCTATAGTCAGTAAAACTAGTTAAAATCACTGTCACATTTAACGTGGCCACATTCAGAACCTACGAAAAGGGAGAGACTCATACTTGCATGAATGGTAGTGAGCTCCCTGTGTGGCTGCTTTAGCCAATGAAAAGACTGAAGATGGAAGAAAAAAAAAAAAAAAACTCCCTTTCTCTTATATTTAGGGAATTATTTTAAGATTTTCTGATTTCACTACAGAACTGTCATATAACACTGCCATTTCAAAATAGGTAACAACTCTTCTATCACATCATTTTACCATGTTGTCTTTGCTCCACTTATAATCTCTGTCTCATCCTTATTACCTTCTTGATTCCCTGGGTCTGTAATCATCTCAGAGCACTGTCAGTATTGTGTTGTTATTTTGTTAAATCTCTTTTCTACAGAGCTCATGTAAGGTATTTGTTAGATTTGAGAATTATTTGTCATTCATGTTTCCAGCAAATAGCATACCATATCAGTAAACTTAGAAAAAAAACAGCAAAATTATTTCCACAGCCTTATCTGTATAATACACGGAAATCATAAAATCATAATGTGGTCTTAGAGAGAGAATGGTACTAGTAAAAAAAAAAAAAAAAGTATCTTAGTCGATTAGTCTGTGGTTCTCCAAATGATGAACCGATAGATATATCAGAATATATGAGAAATTTATTATGTCTCTCTGCAAGTATTTCCATAAAATTAACTCCCAAGGGCCTCTCTGGAAGCACAGAGGTCAAGTAAGGTTCAGTGTAATAAGATATCACTAACCACTGTGGCTCACGTTTGATACCCAGCCAGGAAGCTGACCCACATGGTGCAGCAGACTTTTCCTGTCTCCCTCTGTGTTCCCAGCAGTGGATTTTAGTCAATTGCCTGTTCTGCTCCTAACTGTATCTGGTGAATTCTCTCTTTCCCCATACCTCTGGTTCTTGTATGAATAAGCAAAATAAACCTTTAAAAAAATTCCCAATATTTATATTAGAATAGCACAAATCTCATTACTGGAATAGTATAGGTTCTATCAGAGTTAAAAAAAAAAATGGTTGAAATTCTTAGATGAAAATAGTTCTGTCTAGAAAATGTTGTTTAAAATAAATGTTATATTTGCAAACTTTCATGAATTCATCCCCTTTATTTTGCTCCCTCATTCTTTTATAAATATTTCTATCTTGGCCCTCCCTGGTGGTGCAGTGGGTTAAAGCACAGAACTGAAAAGCTTAAGCCACTTCTGCATGAGTTCGATTCCCGCCTTCCCCAGAGGTGACCACATGGTGTGACAGACCTCTCCTGACCAGCCCGCTGCTCCCCTCAGCAGTGTACTTCGTTGATCTGCCTGTTCTGTTCCCCATCTGGTGAAGCCTCTCACTGCCCCTGAGCCTTTGGCCTGTACCCCAGCTCTGTATGTACAAATAAATAAATCTTTTTTTTTTTTTTTTAAAAAAGCAAATCAAAAGGAGCAGGAGGCTAATTAGAAGTTCAATTTTAAATAATCAAAATTCTTAAATGAGAAAGTATTATGAAGAAGTAAAGAGTGGGCAAAAATAGATATCCTAGTCTCTAGCTCCTT
>NW_004567111.1:26912627-26925222 GCF_000260355.1 Condylura cristata
TAAAAAATATATATATACTTATGTCTTAACTTTCTACTACTTTTTGATCCATAAACTCTTCAAATCTTTGTTGACATCAGGACTATTTTTAGTTGGTTAATTTAAGGAAAAACAGATATAAGAAAAACTCTGGAAATCCAATAGGAGCTATCCTTTTGCTCTTGTCATTAACTTACACAGGAAATGTATTTGTAGGGCCATCTCCCTCCTTGTATCCCAGGAAGATGAGGACCTAACCTCTAGAAACTTTAGCTATGGAGAGGACAGCAACTTAAATCTGCATTACAATCATATTTTTTTTTATGTAACTTCCTATAACTGGCCTTTTCCTCTTCCCACTGGGCCCTGTCTTTTGTCTTTAGCTTTTATCATGAACTTAATGTCTCATAAATAGACTAAATGAGAAAGAAAAAGAGTGGGAGAAATAGAAACAAGGAACAATGTATAGATTCTGTGAGAACTACAGGTACAACAGCACAGCTAGAGCAAAAGGCAATGAATAAGCTGAGGTGGCGAAAGGTAAGCTTAGAGGACAACTTGAGGACAGTCCTATCATTTCAGTTAGCTTCACTAAACTTCAGCTTTCTCCATGACTACAGACTCCTGATCTTCCTTTTCAGGTATATAATTTTTATATCAGAAAACTTATAATTGTAAATTTTATGTCTTTTAAGATGTAAATATTTTACAGGCCTCTTGCTTTATGTATAAAACAGAAATGTCTTTCTCAATCTCCTGGAAGCCATAACTTTGAAATGTAATCATCAAGAAAGATAATGCCTTCACTTTTCAGTCTCTGTGGAAGAGTAAAAGTCTAGCTTGGATATGCAACAATTAACAAACACCAACAGCCTAATCACTTTGACCAAGCTCTCACCTAATGTCTTTGTCCTTGGCTTATCACAGCCTTTAAAAATCCTCTCTTTCAATCTCTTTCTTACTGCAGTTGTGTTGACTTATGACAATCCCACATAAAGATTATTTTTAGACTTTATTGGTTTTTTTTTTAATTCCACCTGATGCAAATTTTTCTTGACTTCATTTTTCTTGACATCACTGTTACAAACACTTTATTACTCTGAATCTTACTGGAAACCTATCTATCAGCCCCAAACAACTAAATTTTAATGTCCAGAGTGTCTATTATAGGAATGAATGTGTATATATGCAAATGTGTGTATGTGTGTGCATGAGTAGTGTATACACACATATACTTTTTTAGCATATATTTGAAGTTTGGATGTGTATATGAAATACCTATTATTGTTTGAAACAATGAATCTTTTCTAGATAAGAATAAATACTTTTGAGGAGTTTTAGAATCAAGATTCTAGGTAGGCTAGCAGGGTCAGGCAATGCCTGCCTGTCAAAAATTATTAGTGAGGCCAAGAGTTTGTCGTTTGATGGATAGACTCATAAGGACATGTCTCTGAAGGGATAACAAAGATCAAAAGATCAATTTATGAAGAGGGAAGTAAAGTGGCAGATGGCAAGAATGATTAGCCAGATGTCCACACTTCAAGGTATCTGTCCAAGGAGGGCAACAGGTTGTCTATTTCTTTTTCTGTAGATTAATCGGCACAGCTATCTTTGAGATGGGGGAAACTTTGTATTTGAACTAATAGCAACTTTAAAAATCCCCACATTACCTAATAATAATTAATGTTTGCTCAAAATATGATTTGGGGGAGGACTTTAGAAATAGGTCACAATGGGCAGTGTTTGGCTCATACTAAGTCTAAAATAAATGTCAACTTAAAATTTGATAGTTTTTTTGAAAGAAGAGAAAGTATATTTATAGCTCTCCCAGCCTATCTTCTTTCATCCACACTTATTACAAAATTTTAAATATCTGAATTTTTAATATCAAATTCTGATAATAATTTGATTTCTCTGGCTGGTTATTAGATATGCAAATCATCCAAAATAGATTCTGTACCACTTATCAGAAACTGTCTCCATTCAAGTATCAGTTTGAATCATCATTTATCAAACTTGTGATCTCATAAGAAAACAGATTATTCTTAAAAAAAAAATTACTTGGTTAGGCATTTTTTAATGAATGCCTCAATGTTCAAAATGCATTTCCCTTGTATACATATTATATAAATCACATGATAATTTGCAAATTATACTTGATGAATAACTGTTAAATGTAACAAGTTTTTTTATGGTCTAAGTATTTCAGGTTTTTCTCATATTCTGAACAAATTCCCTTCTACAATTGATCAGTGAATATTTCTGACAAAATTTGAGGTCAGTATGGTTCTATCTGTATATCCAAATGCTTCTTTCTTTTCTTGAAATATAATGACTTAATAGATTATATCTTATAAGACATTTAGATTTTATAATTTTTTTTTATTTGTAAAGAAGTAAATGTAGTAAGTAGGCCTCTCACCTTATTGTTTCTATTTTTGCTAATATTTTACATCGTTGTCCACCTGTCACAACTATGGAATCAAAGCTAAGATATTACTATAAATTAAAATCCACTCTTTGTTTATATTTCAATTTTCTTTAATGTATTACATTTAAAATTTTGTTTCTTTTGTCAAAAGAAAGAAACTGGGCTGTCATTTAGTAATTTACATAAAACATTTACAAAAACAGGTAAAATATTTGGATTAACAACAGAAATCATAAAATACAGAGAAGAAGAAAAAAAAAAAGCAGCCAAACATCCTATGACATAGGTTTCAGTGATATCTTTGTGAATTTATCTCCAGCAGCAAGTAAAATAAAAGAAAGTATAAACAATTGGGACCACATCAAATGTAAAAGCTTCTATACAGCAAAAGAAACTATCACTATAATAAAAGATACCCTACTCAAGTGGGCAAAAATATTTGCACACCATCTACCTGATAATGGGCCAATATTCAAGAACTACAAAGAACTCACATAACTCAAAAAAAAAAAAAAGAAAGAAAGAAAGAAAGAAAGAAAGAAAGAAAGAAAGAAAGAAAGAAAGAAAGAAAAACAACTAGCAATAAAAAATTGGCAAAAGATTGAAACATGCACTTCTCCAAAAAGACATGCAGAAGGGAAAATTAAATGAAAAAATTGGCTCCTTTGACATAGACTGTCTTTATATATGTGGATTATTTTCTCAGTCCTGGATTCTATTCCACTGGACTATGTGTTTGCCCACCCCCCACAACATCATACTGCTTTGATTATTATAGCTTCATAGTATAATTTTAAGTCTCAAGAGTATGGTGCCACTGTTTTTCCTCCTATTCTGTCAACAATGCCTTGGCTTTTTAGAATCTTTCATGGGAAAATGATGATCTAAAGAAATTGCTTTTGTGATTTTAATTTTTCTCATATTATTTCCTTTTATTTGCAGTGTGTATAACACTTTGTTCAATAAATAATGGAACAAATATCCAACATAAATTTACATATATTGTATGTTGTATTCCAGTTGCTATTCGTTGTTAATGCTTACTGAAAGAAATTAGATGGAGAAACAAAAATACTGTATGATTTCACTTATATATGATACATTAAAACAAATAATGAACTAAATAAAGCAAAGGTAAACTTTTAGTCTTATAATGCCAAAGAAGTTACCAACAGGGAATGGGAAAGTTAGTGGGTAAAATGGATAAAAATGGTCAAAGCTGACTGACAATGACACACACCTAACACAAGTCACAATGTGATGTCCCTATAATTTTTTAATTAAGAAAACAATTAAACTGTCAAAAATAAATAAAATGATTAATAATAAGAAAATTAAATTACCTGTCTCCTTTTGGTTCATGGATCTTGACAGTCTTGATAATGATGAGTAACCAATCTGTTATATAACATAAGAAAAAAATATCATTTAATTTGGCTAAGTCAGTAAGCACTGAGTAGAGTCATCATAACACCAAACATGACACTCTGATTACACAAAATTATATCTTAGTTGGATGAAATCAATAAATAAACAGACAAATATTCTCTGACAAGTAAAATGCATACACCCAAAATAGAACAATAGCCTAGAAAATGAATGAATGAGCAGACTGGTGAAGAAAGTAGTATAAGTTCAAGGCAAACAACTGTCAAAATATCTGACTACATCTCCTTTTCTATTATAGTCATCTTAGAAAACAGTTTTTTGTTCCTTTGGGGAAAAAATTACATGGAAATTTTGCAGTATGCATTTCTATAATGTTACATTATAAATTGCAACAAAGTATTCTTCAAGGAAATAAGATTTTTCTTCATGTAAAAGACTCTAGATGTTTAAACTGGCTCAAGTCATGGAATTTTTTTAGGAAATATGTCTTTTCTTAGTGGTGTTTAAAGTCATTATTTCCTACTCCAGATTTCCTGCATATGCTTTAAGTACAAGGAGCTCAAAAATTATATTATTCCACACTTTCATTAGCAGATGTTGGATTTTATAACTTAAACCACTAGAAAAATGATAGCCCATGAATACTGGAAGGAAAATTATTCCCCTGTGTATATATTTTAAATAAGTTACTATAACTATAACTTATTAATATTTTTGTGTATAATTTCTGAATTTGCAATAATTCTGTGGCATTCCTTGGTGGGGGTGAGAGAAAGGAGTATCTGACTCAAGTGTTATACTAAAGGACTATTAATATTTAATATCCCATATCTATGGCAGAATATTTATTTTCACATTCAATGAAAGTCTTTGAAAATATTGGAGAAAATAATATGCCAAAAGATATGAGAAATAATAATAAAATATATTCTATGACATAAAAAGAATTACATATTGAATGAAAACTATATACTATAGGAATGTGTATGGAGTTCAGTCATAAAGCATAGAGAAAATAAGGGATACTGTTTATAAGTGGTTCCATCCATTGTCTTTTAATTGTCAACACAAGGCTAACATGTTGAATAACTGGGAAATGTGTTGGTTTAAAACAGAATGTTTTGTTTTATGAAATCTGAAGACTGTTTTCACCTGAATTTTCAACATTTTAGAAAAAAATTATTCTTTCCCAAATTTTTAAAAATAATTTCCTACTTACAAATTGTAAAAAAATAAACTGGGTATTCTTCAGTTAGCATAGAATTTTAAAACCATATCTTATGTGATAAATATAATGGTGGTAAATGATATTAAAACAATTTGATAGTGACATTATGTGCCTTTATATTCTTACAAATGTATTTTCATGTGACAATTTTTTTAGAAAATGACTTATTATTGATGAACAATATAATTATTCTTAGAGCAAATGCATGTATAATTTAGTGCTACTCATGTCCCCACAGCTGCTGTTAGTATAGTACCATGCATGTTTATTGCTCTTTTAATATTTCTTTTGTTTCATCCATAGATATAAATGTATTTTTTCACATTAGTGCATTTCAATATTACATAATAAAAAGCTGTCCAGTTACCCCATATGTGAGGATAAGGTGCTTTTCACAAGAAATGATTGACTATGTAGTTATTTTCTCATTCAGAATTATCTTAGCTAAATGACAATTAAGCAGTTCCTGTCTTACAAAATTGTCCTAAATTGTGCTAGATATTACCTCCCTCTATGCCTATTACAAATTCTCCCACTATAGGAAAAAAGACAGAAAATGAAAATTGAAAAGGAGGGTGCAAGTTATGAATAAAGAAGAAAAAGATGAAAAAAATATTTACAACAGAAGTCATCACATACAAAATGTGTATTTTTGGTGGTAAAGCAATTAATGTTATTAACAGATTATTTTAAAGAAATAATTATATTACATTCTTCAGTGTTTACTAGTATTATTAGTGTTTCCTTTTACCTTTAAATTAGAATGGTTTGGAGGTAGGGAGGCAATCATATTAAAATAATTTAATGTATTTAAAGAAAAATTAAAATAATGTGTCAATTAATCTTGGGCCCTATTTGTATTAAAATTATATCTGAATTAATCTGTATAGTAGTCATATAATTAAACTAGTATTGTTATAATGAAATTATTAATTCTTCAAAGTTTTATATTTTTAGGAAAAGTTATAACTTTAATTGTATCATTTATTCACAAAGCATGTTTCTTCACTTTGCCCAGCTTTGTAATGCTAATGCTATTTAATATGTTCAGGAGCCTATCCTAAGCTCCTTATCTGCATTATATCATGTTCAGTCACATCAACTTAAGAACTGGGTTTTATGATTACCTATATTTTAACACAAATGCAACCCATCTTATGATCAGTTAGTGCTGGAAATGGGACTCAAACTCAGGTCCACAAAATTCTAAACACTGACTGTTTAAAGGTGACATAAATTTCATACATACCCTTGTTGATTCATTCTCAGCAGCAGGAAAGCAAACATATATATATATATAAACAACTAATATATATAAACAACTAAAGTTTCTACACAGTGAAAGAGACCATAAGTAAAACAAACCTTGTGGTATGGGAGAAAAATATTTGCATAACTGATAAAATAACTGATAAAGGGCTGAGTTCAAAAATCTACAAAGAGATCACACAATTAAACACAAAGGAAAACAAGTAACTCAAACAAAAAATGGGTAAAGGAGTTAAATAGGCACTTCGTCAAAGAAGTCATTACAGATGGCCAACAGACACATGAAAAAAATATAGACATGAAGGAAAAATGAAAATTACTGCGAAATAGCTGAAAATAGAAAATAATTGTATTTCCTTATGTTTCTGATAAGATTACATTGGATTTTTGGTTATAGATAATATTTGTGTGTATCACACCATAAAAATTTGATCACTTCACATTTCATATTAGAATGTACATGTAAAATTACAATGTGCTTTTCAATATGTTTACTTAACATGGTCACATAGTAGTGCCTCTGTGAGAATTGACATGTACATTTTAACTTCAATTTTATATTTTCTTGAACTGTTATTTATTAATTATGATTATGCTATTTCTTACTAAGAAGCCAGTTACTAATTTCATGTATTTGAATCTAATCTAATAGGAGATGTGATTTGGCTAGTTATTACAGTATATTTAGAGGAGTGTAAAAATTATGATGAAAGCAATAATTGAGAGGTAATTACTATTTAGATTGAAAGATATTTTCTTTTACCTTAAAAATTAAAATCATCTTAATATTGTTGAAAACTAATCTGCTGCTTTCTTTTTTTAATGCCAAACCTGCCTATCTAAATGTAAATTGACTAAAAAGTCTGTTAATGTACTTATTACAAAGATATAATCACTTAAAATTTTTTGAACTTTATTATAATATATGTTCAATACAAAAATTGTTAATCACATTTGCATTTTAATGCATAATTTAATTGCTTCCTACGCAATTAAAGTTTTTAATTAATCACATATTTTTTAACTTTTCTCTTAAAAGATCACCTGACTCTATTAGCAAATAAAACATATAATTCTAATGCTATTCTTGAGAATAATTAATATACCACTTGTATTTTATAACTGATAATTTCAAATGCTTTTTGTTCCAATATCTCCACTATATATTAATGAAAAATAAAATTACCTGCTAATGCAATAAAGAAATATATACATCATCAACCAGTGCTACTTTCCAATAAACAGTCAATTAAATTTTTCATAGAGAAGGATGTTAATAAGAAAAAAAATGAAGTCTAAGTAATATTTTGTGTATCTACAAAAATATGTCCATATAAATTTGACAATTGTTATTTCTATATATTTTCTGTTTACATTTTAAACAAAGATATTTCTATCAATTAAAATAACACTCTATTCCTATAGTTAAGAAGTTTCATCCCTACACTTTAATATTTGCCCAATATTTTGTTAAGCATATTTCTATGCCATAAGTAACCTAGACCATTCAAATGATTGTCTTTTCTTGTCAGAAAAAAATTTTTTTTTTATAGTACTATAAATCTTACATTAGTCATCACTAGTGATTAAATGCAATTTTGTCAGGACAAAATATGTATAACATGTTACATTATTTGATCCATTGCAGTATAAGCAAAGATAGTTCAGACTATGGTTGCATTAACCTAGAGAAGCACTGCCTCATTTAATAAGTTTTCTTGAATAGATCTACATTAAGATGCACACATTAACTGGAATTACTATTACTTTTCATTCTCATTTTATTTTGTTTTCTCTATGAATTTTCTTGGCAGGCCCTGACAAGTAAAAGCCCTAAAATGCAGTACACAGATTTTCTACTGGAAAGGGAAATTTGTAGCTTATACAATCTACCATATTTTATATTTATTGCCATAATAATTTGCATGTTTCTGTTTGTATGAGCGTATATGGCTGAAAGTATTGCTCATATTTGTCCTTTGCAGTAATGTACTAGTCTTTTATTGCATTTGTAAATTACAAAGGAAATAGAAAGTTTTTTTATTTTTTATTTATTTATTTTGAATCTTGCTACTTTGCTGAGAAACATTTAGGAAAATATAGTGTAACATTAAAAACAGCTGACATCAGTTATAAATCCAGTCATTAACAGGCACAAAGCTCTTTTTGCTGTAATGGTTAGTCTAGTTATTTCAACGAATGCCTCTATATAATTTCTTTTAGTATTTTTATTTAAGCTTTAAGTTTTAAGCTTAAGTTAATAAAGCAAGTGTTACTTGGTAAAGAGAGCTTGTAAAAGGCAATAAAATATTGCCTATAGTACTACTAAAACGAGGTAACTTTTCTTAATATAACTTGTCTACAAAGATACAGGTAGTTGTAAAGAGCTTCTGGGTTTGTATGCCATCTGTGTGATTTCCCCCATTTTAGATGGGCATGTTATAGAGGTTATACAAGGAATTCTTGTTATTTATTTTGATTAAGCATATCTTTATTCTGTGCATGGAATTCACCTTTCATAACCCCTCTTTGAAGTATATAGGATACTCCACAAGGTTGTTGTCATCTCCATTGCACAGAATATTACAACATGTAATTTGAGTAGATGAGTGGTAAGGTCACAGAAGTAAGAAATGCAATCTAATTTTTTTTTAAAAGCTCATGTTTAAATGTTCAATATATCCTTAATACTGTTTGCATTGATTAGTTTTAAGATATGACATGAAATGAACACAAAATCAAAAATTCATTCCATTCAATAATCAAGCTAATCATAAATAAAAATTGATTTAGTTTTAGCTGCTAAAAACAAAAGCAATAAAATCACCTCATTTGAATGATATTCTTTGAGGCATATTCTAAAATTATAGAGAAGAGACAGGAGAGCAAGAAAGAAACACATGAAGCAAAGAACAAAGAGTCTGGATCTACACAATAAAAAATCTCTAAATAGTATATACTAAGTTAACAATAAGTTACTAAAATATTTTAAGTCGCTTAAAAACATTCCAGACACAGTCATAAGGACGATAATAGCTTTCCTCTGTGGCATGTGAACTTGTATTCTCGCTATTAATGTTTAGTTTTTATTTTATTCAGAACATTAAACAATGATACATAGTCTAGCTCCTAGTAAAGTGGACATGTGACCTTTTAACTTACAATTCAGTTCCTATTACACAAAACACCATGTCTGGCATCCAAAAAAAATAATAATATATGTTAAAAACATAGTCTGCAGCAGAACCAGACACATGACTGGAAATATCAAACAGGAATGAAAAAATTAAAAAAGGGAAAAACAGTGACTAATATGGTCAAGGCTCTAGTGGGCTACTTAGAAAATATAAAAGAACATATAGGTAATATATTAAGTGATGGAAACTCCAGGAATAATAAAAAGGAAATTCCAGGAATAAAGATACTGTGAAAGAAATACTGTCTGCTAGACCCACTATTAGACTGGAAATGGAATGGAAGAGTTTAAGAATAAGACAACAAAAATTCATTCCCTAAACTGAAATATAAAAAGAAATAGGAAATGAAACAGAATATCCAAGAAATGTGGAATAATTATAGTAAGAGTAAACCCAAAAAAGGACATCAGGAAGATTAGAAAGAAATGAGTAAAAACTATACTTGAAAACATGGTGATCTAAGTATTTTCCAAATGATAGACAATAATTAGTCAACACACTATACATATAATAACCTCAAAGATAAAAGAAAACATCACTAGACATTTTCTACTCAAAGTGAAGAAAATCAAAATGTTGAACATTTCAAAAGAAATTTGTGATGATGAGAATACTTAAATAAAGGAATGGCAGCAAGAATTACAATAAACATGTATGTAAGTCATGTAATCAAAAAGAAAGAAGAGTGAGATATTAATGTTGTTTAAATTTAAAACCAAAATAAATGCCATTCACTTAAATCTTTATGACCAGCAAAATTAAGAGAAATAAAGTTTTCTCAAAAAAACAAAAACTGAGGAAACTGAATGCTACCAAATCTTATTTTTTTTTTTATTTCTCTTGCTTTCCACAAGGCCTAACATAAAATGAATGCCAGAAATTTCCACAGAGAAGTAAAAGGCTCAGGCTAGATATTGGATCTACATAAATAAAGGAAGAACTTCAGAGAAGGACTAAAAAGTTAAAAGTGCACCCCCCCACCCCCCGCCCAGGCTGTAGTTGAGGTCATTTGTTTGCAGTCTGGAACTTCTGGAAGAGCACTGTTAGTAAAATCTGCCTGATAAAAACTGCAGATCATTTCCTGAGCTTAAGCTACAGCATTGGTACTCTATAGTAGCAACTTCATCATCTACATTCTTAGACCCCACATATCAGCACAGGTTCTTGTTCACTTCCACAAATACCCATATACAATGTAGTGGAAATTTTAACTAGAGCAATTAGGTAAGAGAGAGAAATGACAAGATAAAAATTGGAAAGATATAAAGCTATCATTTTTGCAGATGATACAATAATATATATTACATGTATAGTATGTTATAATATATAAGTATAGTACATATTAATAACATTCAAATATTGATAGATATTAATATCATATCATGTATTATATATAACATAATAACAGATATTAATGTGTTTTAGATATTAATATCATATATCACGTATCATATATAACATAATAACAGATATTAATGTGTTTATAAACAATGAAGCCTTCACTAAGAAAATATTGGAAACAAGAATAAGTAAAGTGAGAGGTTATAAAATCCACGTAAAAAATCTGTTGCATTTCTATAAACAATAATCTAGGAGAAAAAGAAATCATGGGACAACTGCCTTTACAATTCCATAAAAAAAATTTCACATAACTAGAAATAAACTTAACAAAGACTACTATGGACATATTTAAGTCAACAAATTCCATAAGCTAGAAACAACAGACTTCTTACGATGAAAATTTTAAATAATCACTTAAAGAAAAAAAATGGCAACAGAGTTTTGTGAAAGACAGTCTGAGTTCTTGTATTGGAAGAAATAACATTGTGAAAATGGCCATCTTAACCAAAGAAATTTATAGATTAAATGCAATACCCATTAGAATTCCTGTGCCACTCTTCAAGAATATAGAAGAAACTTACTGAAATTTGTATGGAACTCCAAAATAACACAGTCAAAGCAATACTAGCCAAAAAAAAAAAAAAAAAGAATACTATGCTCCTAAACTTTAAACTACACTACAAAGTTATAGTAACCAAAAGATTAAGATGATGTAATTAATAATAAGTTAACAAATAAATAGAATAGAAAGTTAATTTATGGGAAATGAGACATGAACAGATACTACAGAAAGGTGAAATTTCAACAAACGGAATTGGGAAAACTATATAGCCACACACTGGAGTAATTATCTGAAAATGTGTTAAAGATTTGAATGTATTATCTGAAATCATAACAAACAGAAGAAAACAATAGTAACATGAAGTTGGCTTCAGAGTTATCTTTCAGGATTTGACTACAGTGGCCTAAAACATAAAAGTAATTGAGTTTAAATCACACTAAAATGTTTCTGCACAAAGGAAGACTTTTGCACTGAAAAGAAAACCTAGCATATGAGATAAAAATATTTGCATATCTCATATCCTACAAATAGCTAAAATCCAAAGAACACATACAACTCAACTATAAGAAAACAACCCAAACAACAAATGGGCAGACCTAACAGACATTCTCCAAAGAAAACATAACAAATGTTGAGTAGACATATGAGAAAATATGTATCTTGTCTTATTTTCAAGGAAGTACAAACCAAAATCATATTGTGAATATGGACCACATCAGACAGACCAGACACAACACTGTTGGTGGCCATGTGGTGACAACAAAACACTTAAACCTCTGATGGAAATATAGCCTGGCTCATCCCCTAATTAAAGTAGTATGGAGGTTCCTCAAAACACACAAAAAATAGATGTATATATAATTAATTCCTTCTAGGTGCTTGCCTGCAGTATATAAAACATTAATTGAAGGAAATTTATGCACATTTATGGTAACTACAAATTCTGGATGATTTCATTCAAATGTGGAATTCAACGGAACAAATGAACTACAACAAAAACTTCAGAATTTGAATGCAGAGACTACTGGAAGGTGGGTTCGGATGGGGGAGCAAAGAGTGGAGGTCTTAATGGAACTTGGAGTTTCAGTGTTCTTTTGATGAACATACATCAAAAAAGTATGAATCCATACCCCTAAAGTATATACAGTGTTTGGAACCATTGCTACCTAAATAAAAATGAATTTAAAATGTTATTTCTG
>NW_004567111.1:26926062-26928017 GCF_000260355.1 Condylura cristata
TAAAGAGATTGCAATGCTATCGAATGAGGATGTGCTAAAGACAAATATAGAACTAGTACACCTTGAAGGAATAATGGCAAAGACATTCATAAGAGGAGGAGATAGTGAGGTCTCATTCCCCATCTGAAGTTGAGGAGCAAAATAAAGTAGTATTAGAATTTTATGCAAAGTATAAAATAAATACCCCTACATCAATATTGGAAAAAGGAAGGGAAAGTTGGTGGTGAGGAGTGAGGAAGGAGGAAAAGTGGGGATAGAGAGAGAGGGAAGAAGGAAAGATGAATAATGTAACAATACTTTCTTTCCTCTCCACCCCTTCCTGATCTTCACACTAATACAACAGAAACATCAGTAATAGCTTTGGTTTGGAAATTTACTCATTGTCAAAGGGTAAAATATTCAGAAAAGAGATATAACAAAGAGAAGAAGTTTGAAAAACATGTAGTAGTGCTAAAGTAAGAACAAGAATGAGAACTGAATGCCTGAGTAAAGAAAAAAATATCTGATTAGAGCTGTCCACTCTGTAGAAAGGACAGGACCAGATGACAGAGGATGTTAAAATTTTATAAAGAAGTTTCTTTTATACTACTTTTTCCTACAGGTGAAACTACAAAGTACATGAAATGAATTAACAATACATTTTAAAGTATGTAAGTAGTTAATATAAAATTACTCAAAATGCATCACAAAAGATTATATGACATGTACCTTGCTATCAATACAATGAAAAGCTTCCTTAATGGTATGTGAAGAAAGGAAATAGAATCTCCTAGGCAAGTATTGACCTGGATAAAGAGCTTTGCCATCATAAACAGTGTAGCAAACACTATGTGGTCTTGAAACTTTCCCATGGCCAGAGGAAAGACTTTGTTGATTTGCTTATTTGATTTTTTTTTCCATTTATACTAGTACTTTGATGTGTTTTATTCATTCTTGAACTTCAATTCCCCGCCTAGCTATATTTATCTTCTATATTTTATTTTGTGTTTTTTAACATTTCTGTGTTTTGACACCTGGGCATCAACTTCTTTTCTGAACATCAGAAACTTTCCTATTATATCTGGTACTGACTCTATCATCATTTTTTGTTGTTGTTGTTACCAATTCCTATTCTGAATTACTCTTGTGGTACCTACACAGTCCTCCATCATGCCTCACATAACATGATTGAATAGGTCAGTGTAGGGGGTGAATGATAAAGAGACAAATCTCAGTGTGTTCTGGAGTTTAAAAGGCTTGAACGACGTGTAAAAAATCTATAGATAGATTTGTTAGGAAAGCCTGAAGAAAGAGAATATTCTGCAAGTTTGGGATCCAACAGTCAATATCAGGGAACAATTTGAGATGCTTTGCAGACACATAAATATAATCAAAATTGAGTCTATTGGGAGAGAAATGTGTCACAATGCAGCACGATTGAATAATGTCACACACTTTAAATGTAGATAAATGGTCATAAGTATAGGAATCTATCATCACTTTCCATGTATTAGATTAGTATTTGGTAAAGTACCTTAAGTTTTTTTTTTCTTTAGTTTCTGTTTTATTCCTTCAGATTATCAAAATCCTACTTCTTCCATACATAATCTTAGATCACTTTATTTATACATAAAAGTATACATATCACTTTATTTATACATAAAAGTTTTTATGTAGAACATTAAACACCAATAATAATGACTTTTGGAAACATGAATGCTTAAATGTTCACTCTACATTAGTATTTATTGCCAAATGCAATGATACACTATATTTAATAGTAAAGATGCACTATCTTATATCCACAATTAGATACTATCAATACAAAACAGTTCTATTAATATTATTTCTTAAGTAACTGCACCATAATTCCTAAAGTGTAAAGAAAAATCTTAAATTCCCACTTGTCTAATGCATTCGTACAAGATAGGCAATGTATCATTTGCCTTAAAATATATATTAACATCATAATAAAT
>NW_004567111.1:26928997-26931916 GCF_000260355.1 Condylura cristata
ACTATTTAACATAGATGGCATCACTTCATCCTTTGAATTTAATAAGGCACTATGGTTTTGCCATTTTGTAAATGAGAAAAGAGATCAGAGAATTATATATTAACTTATACAAGGTCAAATATCTAATAAGTGATACGTAGGGTAGAAAAATAATTCCCCTCAACTATTCTGAGTATGTAACTGAGAATCTTATAATAAAAAAATGGATTAATGAAAAGAAGTGAAACACATGTTTATTAGCATGTATACGGGGGGACGGAGGAAGCCATGTACCTGTGAGGGAAAAAAATCTGTAACTTCACAAAGTATTAAGTCAGAATTAAACATACCTCTTAAGGGAAAAGTAGTTAATTTTTGAGATGGTTGGACTTTTACAAGGATAGGTGGGAAGTATGACAGTGTAGAACAAACTTGTCTTGGTTGATGTCATTTCTAGTATACTATATTTTGCTGAGAGTAGATCTTCCCTACTTGATTCCTGGGAAGAAGTTTTATGACAATTAAGTTTCTTTTGATAGATCCATCTTCACACAGCTAAGTGAAATTTGGAGAGAGACTCTCTCAGTGTGTGCTACTTTTCAAGTCGCTTCTTCAAAAATTCAAAATAATTACTATATCAGAGTGAACTACAACTGCATTATGGTATGAACTGCAACTATAATTTGGAATGACACATGCTACTACCCTATAGGTGCCATGGTATTTTCATTACACAATAGTGGCTTTGACCACAATACAATATATATCCCTGTCACCTTTTGGCCTACAGATATATTTATTTTGATATGAAAATTGTTTTTTGTAAAGCAAATATAAATATTTCAAATTTGCAGAATTCACAGATAATCCAAAGTCCCTGCTCACCTTGAAAATACTAATACTAATAAAAAATTTGGAAAACTGAATCTGCAACTATAAATGATCACAACTGGTTAAAGCTTTAGGGCTCTCTCCAACTGAAAGAGAACACAGTTCAATTCATTTCATATTGAATGTTTGATATTTTATATGTGTAGCTGACAGTTTAGAGCCTAAAGGAGACAAGACCATAAAATGGAGAAAGGAATGTCTCTTCAACAAATGGAGTTAGCTAGGCACATGCAAAAGAATAAAACTTCACTACTATATTATGTATATACAAAAATGATCTAAGATTAACTCGGAGGTAAACCAGCATAGAAGAAAACATAGTCAAAACAAATTCACATCATTGTTCTTAACTTTAAGAAGAAAGTAAATTATAACTTTGAAGGTAGAAAGTAGAACAGGGTACCTTTGTAAATAGTACTAAAGGCAAACACTATTCCTTCTCTCCCATTTCGAAATAGGCATTTTCATTTGCTATGAATTAATTTATCTTTCATCCACGATATTTTGCATTGAGAATAGCAGTACTGATTTATTATATTATTGGAACAAAAGGAATAAAAGTGATGTTGCATATACATCTGACTTGCTGAGTATAAATGACATCCCCAAAATCCTGGATTTGGGACTTGATATTAGGAATTTACTACAATTTAGTCTACTATTTTTGGGAAATAGGTTGTTCGTTTGTTTTATGTATTATAGTAGTATTAACTTTGATGTCTACATGTATGCTTTAAGAAGGTATATAAAAGGAGGCTTCTGACAACACAAGGCATAAAATATATTTGATCCAAATCATTTTAGTACAGTCTTTCCTTAAAGTCATGTCTACAGAGGCAGAAGAAAAGTGAAGATAATGGCAATAAGTTACTACACAGTTCATAATTATTGTCTTCAAAAATCAGGAAACCTATTTTTCTGACAACACTTTTTGGTTGGTAGATCAACCCCCCACAAAAATATTGTCTCCTCTTGATTCAAGTTTTACTTCTATTATGTTGAGATTTATGGCATCCCTGAATCCTGGCATGAGAAAGATAAGAAATTCAATAAGAAAAAATGTGCCTACTACAAAAAATGGACGAAGAGCTAACAAGCCAGAGGAGAAAAGGAAAGGGAGAAACACACTCTAGCTAATATTATGTAAATTCTTAGATTCAGCTGAGCCTAAGCCAAATATAACACTCAAGTCATATATAGATATACAGCATATTCTAAAGTACATAGATTTAGATCAAATTATACTTAAAAACACAAAACAATACCTTAGCAAAGGACTTAACACCAGGTTTCACCAACAGGTAGCTGTGCTGGACTACGTAAGGAAGTGAACTGATAATTAATACTATTTTTAACGTTGCCATACATCAATCACTATAGCAGATTAAGTAGAATAGTTGTAACTGCATTCAAGAGACAACAAATTTATAGAAGAAAAAATATGTTGAAATAGTTATTCTTCCCATTCAGTAACCAACATGATGAATACCATGAAGTCATTGGTAAATCAGGAGGAAAGAAAGAGCATCATTTTAAGATAAAGAAAAGACTTACACCAGAAAACAGTTTCAAAAGAATCTGTACATGTTCTTGATATAATTTTTACTTTTTAAAATTTATTGCTTCAGGGGCCCTCCCTGGTGGTGCAGCAGGTAAAAGCAGGACACTAAGAAGCTAAAGCCACTTCAGCATGAGTTTGAGCCCCACCCCTGAGGTGATCCACCTGGTACAGCAGACCTCTTCTGACCCATCCACTGCTCCCCTCAGCAGTGTGCTTTGTCAGTCTGCCTGTTCTGCTCCCTGCTCTGTCTCCGGTGAATCCTGTCACCGGCCCTGCATCTCTGGCCTGTACCCCAGTTCTGTGTGCATAATAAATAAATATATATATAACTTTCATTAAACAAGGTATGAAAATAATACATGAAAAATAATGACATCAAGATGATATGGCTAAGAAAAGGATATAATATAAAGAAAAGATAAAAGTAATAAAAATGAAAATAGAATTAGATACAACATAGAGAACAATCTCTATTTTCCAGATACCAA
>NW_004567111.1:26932053-26947654 GCF_000260355.1 Condylura cristata
GTAAAGGAGAAACCTCAATCTTCTGGGTTACAAAAAGGGCATAAAACAACAGAAGAGAGTTAAGGTTGAAATAAAGATTAATGAATATTAAAAAAATAAAAAGAATCACTTGCAGAAAAAATATCAAGACTATATTTTTTTCGAATTCTAGTGAGAATTCAATAAAAGGAAATAAGCATAATAGTTCAATAAACAAAGAAATAAGAACTGGGAATGTAGAAAGAAATCTATGATAATTAATTTAATGTGTCACCTTCATTGTTTTAAGAAATAGCAGAAGAGCTGGTAGAATTTATTTTCTGAGCTTGTCTGTGATGGTGTTTCCAGAAAGAAATTAGCATTTTAATTCAAAGGGAGAGCACAGATAGGTCTCACTTACATGGGCTGCATATCCAAAGGCCTGAGGGCTGAATAGAACAAAAATGTTAAGGAAGTATAATTCTTGCTCTCCTTCTTGAATCAGAACATTGATCTTCTCCTGCCCTTGGCCTGAGGAGCTCCTGAACTCTTGGGTCTTCAGGTTTTGAAGTCTAAGATTTACTCTAGATCCTCTATGTCCAGCTCTTTGGTCTAAGACTAAAACAGCACCAGCTTGGCTAGTTATCCAGTTTGTAGGTATTAGACTGCTGGACTTTTGGGTTTGTAAGTTTATGAACCAATTTCTATAATAAATCTCAGAAATGTTCAGAGATACAGACACATGTACATATCTCTTATTCCCTTGTTTCTCTTAGAGTCCTAGTATACAATCACAAATGAAAAATGTTTCACTATTACCAATATATTATCAATCTCATATTTTCATAATGTCTATTTGTGAACCAGGGGTTCAGTGATGAGCACCAACAAGGTAAAATGAGATACACAGAAATCAAATAGTCAAAGGAAAAACATAAAACCACAATATAATATGTTTAGTGAATTAAAAGTAAATAGCAGGGTATCTGACATAGCAGGTCAAGGAGAGACTTTCTGATTTAATAACATGTAGTCTGAGGTCAGAAGCTTTCAAGAAGACAAAAAAGTATTATAAGGTCCAGTGATCACAGGAACAAAGACACTAAGATAAGAAGAAGCACTGAATTCTTTTCTTGATCCCATTTCCAAATGGGCCAAAAATAATTACATACCTAAGGCAAGTTTAACAAAAGAGAGGGAGAATCTGAACAATGAAAAGTATAATACATTGATAAATGACGAAAAGAAATGGAAAGATATTCCTTCCTCATAAATGGGAAGAATGAACATTTTTAAAATGACCATTTCACCCAACGTAATATACAGATTCAGTGTACGCTCTATCAAAGATTCAATGGTATTCTTTAAAGAAATAAAGTAAGCATTACTGAAATGGAACAGATGAAATGGTAAAAAGAACCTGAATAGACAAAACAAAAACAATCTTGGGAAAGAAAGGGTAGTTGAATGGTGGTATCACAGATTAGGCTGCAAACTGTAACACAAACATTTAATAACCAAATCCATATGATACTGGAACAAAAAGGGAACACTGACAACATAACAGAAGTGAGGGGCTTGGAATAAACCCACACTTATATGAACAAGACCCGAGCATATACTTTTAAAAAGGAATAATGGTGTTAGTCACTCAATAAATGGTGATGGAAAAATTGAGCCGTCACTTGCAAAAGAATGCAACTGTAAACATAAACACATAGAGGGAAATACAGGCAAGATATCCTATAACACAGACTTCAGTGACAACTTTGTGGATATGTCACCAGCAGTAAGGAAAACAGAAAATATAAATAGCATCACATCAAACCAAAAAGCTTCTGCACAGAAAACTAAACTACCATTAAAACTAAAATATATCATCCTTCCCCAATGGTGCAACGAGTTAGGATGCAGCTCTGCAAACTGGCCACAGCCACGTCAGTGCAAGTCTGATCCCTGCCCTAGATGTAGCCCACGTGGTGCAGCAGACCTCTCCTGACCTGCCCGCTGCTCCCCTCACCAGGATACTTTGTTGATCTGCCTGTTCTGCTCCCCACTCTGTCTCTAGTGAATCCTCTTACCATCCCTGCACCTCTGGCCTGTACCCCAGTTCTGCATGCATAAATAAATAAATCTTAAAAAAAAAACTAAATATTTATCTTACTGAATAGGAGAAAATATTTGCATACCATATCTCTGACAATGGGCTGATATCAAAGATCTACAAAAACTCCTACAACTCAAGAAAAAATAAACAAGTAATTCAATCAAAAATGGGCAGAAAGAACTAAACGGGCATTCTCCAAATAAGACCTAGTCTATGACACATGATTAATGCTCTTCCTTGCCTATTGAGAAGGAAATGCAAATAATACCACAGTGAGAAACTCCCTCACACTTGTGAAAACAGGCCCTATGAAAAAAACTGGAGACAATAAGTGTTCCTGAAGATGTATACAAATAGAACCCTTGGACACTGTTGGGAGGAATGTAGACTGTCCAGGCCTACAGAAAACAGTATGGAAGTTGCTCAAAATATTAAAAATAGATTTACCACATGATCCAATCCTATTCCTAGATATCCACCCAAAGAATACAAAACTGCAAATGCAAAGATACATATCACCCTTATGTTTATCATAGCACTCTTTACAACAAATTATAGAAACAAGCTAAATTTCCAAGGGAGATATGTACTTTAGGAAGTTGTGTTATATATACATAATCGTATACTACTCAGCTATAAAAGAAGATAATCTCTCACTATTGGCAGCAACATGGATGGAAATGAAGGAACTATTCTGATTAAAATAAGCCAGAAAGATAAACACAAATTATAGATGGTGTCACCTACACATAGAATACAGAGAAACAGAACACAGCATCAGATAAAATCAAACCAATAACGAAGCCTAGACATAAGTCTAGAACTGAGTGGGTGGGAAACAGAACAAAGTAGATGTGGCCCAAAGACTATGAGGTCAGAATACAGATGCTTTGGTGGTGGGTATGCAATGGTAGAGTAATTTCTGAAAGGGGTGATCCTATACCTCTAAATCACATACAGTGTTGTAAACCAATACTCCTTCAATTTAATATATATATATATATATATAATGGAAGTTGTATATCTACTCTATAGGGAAAGCAATTTGGATTACATAACAAAAATAAATCCATTTGCATGTGCTCTATAAGAAACCTATATGGAGGCCCTCCCTGGTGCAGCGGGTTAAAGCGCAGCACTGAGAAGCTAA
Source organism: Condylura cristata (assembly GCF_000260355.1). NCBI lineage: Eukaryota > Metazoa > Chordata > Mammalia > Eulipotyphla > Talpidae > Condylura > Condylura cristata. The sequence goes on from NW_004567111.1 coordinate 26,935,269, forward strand.
AGCCACTTCAGCATGAGTTCGATCCCTGCTTGCCCTAGAGGTGACCACATGGCGTGGCAGACCTCTCCTGACCCGCCCGCTGCTCCCCTCAGCAGTGTGTTTCCTTGATCTGCCTGTTCTGCTCCCCACTGTCTCGGGTGAAGCCTCTCACCATCCCGCACCTCTGGCCTGTACCCCAGTTCTATATGCATAAATAAATAAATCTTAAAAAAAAACTATATGGAAATTAAAGTATGTGTAAATTAAAGTATAAAAAATATCCTAATACACTAAGAATAATAAAAAAAAAAAAAGCACGGGTTCAGATTTGAATTGGTTATCAGTGTTCTTAGGAAGAACAATTTTAATAGAACTTAGAAAAACTTGGAAATAAGAAGTGAATATGGTTCTGAAGGACTGAACAAATGATCAAAGATAAATTTTTATACTATATTGTAATGAAATAGTTGAAAGAATGTAGCTATTGAGGAAAATGGAAAATAATTTAAAAAGTAACTTCATAACACTGAAATTATGAGCCATATCAACTACTTCTAGATCCATTAACCAAATATTTCTTACCACTTCCACACCTACATTAATTTTGATGACATCCTAATTGGCTACCACCCATCCTCTTTCTTCTCCTTACAGTTTAATGTCTAAAGAACAGGTTTCGTTAAGTTATAAGAACTATCACATCAACTTGCTCAAAATGTTCCAGTTGCTTCTTGTCTAATGCAGGAGGAAACCTAATATACACAACTCAATGTCCCCTTCCTCATGTTCAGCTTATCATGCAGCCTCTAATAAGGAAACTATAACAAGTCAATTACAGCAGTGTCTTTTGACTTGTTGATCACTCTGCATTCAACATCCATTCTCTCAGCTATCTGCTTGGCTTCTGAATATTTCATTCTTGTCTCTGACACTATATGAAAGTAGATTACTTAAATTTAATACTGTTTAAAATAGCTACACATCACACTTATCTTCCCCTTATTTTTTATAGTCTGACCCTCACTACTAAAATGCAATGTTTCGAAGAGCAAGAACTATGTTTATTTCATGAGATGTTATCAGCATCTAATAAATATGTAGTAAGTGAATGAAAAAAAATTTAACTAATAATAACTGATTCTTATCTGTTCAAATAAGAAATACTGAGCCTCATATTGTCTTTTTGTTGTTAATATAACGTTGGTGTCCATTTAATAAAATGTAAGTTTTAGTGAATTAGTCTTTGTACCCTGACATTTCAAAGTATCCTGGCCAAATCTTTTGAGTTCAGATTTTAAAACTTAGATGAACAGGACTTTGCCATGGAAAAATACAGAGTTATAAGCTGCTACAGAACGGTATGGATATGATGAATTATACTCCATAGCTAAAACTGAGTTAGGATTGTCTCTTTGTGTTACTGCTACACATATATTTTTTTCCTCTCCATTAGTGTGAATAATTGAGAATTGAGTATATGTTTAATCATTTTTATGCATGCTTTGCTAAGTTGTAACAATTGGAAAATATTGTAATTCCTACATACTAAAGGAAGTCTAATTCTGATCTTAAATATATGCTTGAAAAATTATATGCAAATGACATATATTATAACAAAGATTTTAAAATAACATTATAAAGATTGTCTTATAATTAATAAGCATTTTATTTACTGATTAATAAACAACTTTTTTCCTGATATAGATATTTATATTGTAGAAGACCTGTTTGGTTGATTGTGAAAACTTGTTTAATTGTACTAACTTTCTAATATTGGGGTTTAGTAGGCTGATTTCTGCCACTTTTACAAACTTTTTGGAAAATTCAAATTTTATTCCTTCAAATCTGACTACAGAATATACAGTTTTCTATGTTATGTTGTACTATGAATATAAATATCACACTTTCTGTACATTGTTCCTTTCTCCAATTTTTACCAAAATATTGAGACACTACCACATTATGTAGTGATAAACATCAAATGAATACAATACCTGATTTTTTAAAAGAAAATAAATTAGTTTACATTGGTAGGAATTCATGAAATTGAAGCTGATTCAGAAGACTGAGCATACAGCTTGCTACAACCTTGTGGTCACCTACAAGAGGACCATGCAAAGTAGGTTCAGAACTTCCAACAGGGAACATCTCCTGCTACCTTTGGCCAACAAAAAAGTGGTTATGGGTTGTGGGTATACCTAGAAGTTCATCTGCACTATAGAGCAGAAAATAAACATACTCTTTACTTTTAGAAGGTTTTTGGTTCACCCGGGACCAAAATATGAGTTGAAAGTGATTGTACCAAATGACTTTATCTAACACAAATACAAATCAAGTGATAAAATCTTTCTATTACTTTCCATTGTTTAATGGAAAGGCTTTGCATGATTAAAACTCTTCTAATTTATAAAGAAAGGAAGCTAATGGTTATACATCAAGCAAAAACAAAATCCTCTAATTTCAGAAATGGGAAAACTTACATGGAAAAATCTCAAAGATTAAAAAATAATTGTAAGTAAATTATCTTTACTATTGGTATGGAAATACAATTAATTAAACATTTCAAAGCAATGCATACTTTTTTTTGCATTTTTTAAGATGATTTGGTGGTAGTTACAATAAAATTGTTTTAAATATAGCTATTCTTTCACTCATGACATTCAGGTATCAAAAAATATTGGAACTGTGATTTAAGCAATTTTAAAATCTTTTCTACCCTCAATTTTAAAATATTTTCAAAAATGTAAATCTCCTGTCACCTTGACAACATCAAAAATACAGACAGTATAATAATAGTTGGTGTTATGTTTCTTGAAAGATTAAAAAAAGTTACTCTTTTTATGTAAATTTATGTACATCATTACTTCCTATATATTTTAAATATAGAACATGTCAATCATAAAATTAACATTTAATAATATTTAAAGACATTACTCTTCCTGTGAGTAAGTATAAGGTTTGGGCTCAAATCTAAAGCAATTGAAAAATACATATTGTGTGCATATGATTCTAATAATACAACAACACATGATATAAAACTGTTAAGAAAAACAACCATCGTATGCTTTACATAACTGGCACATTCTCACTTGCCTGCTTACCCCTTCCTTTTTTTTATTCAGAATAACCTTGTGAAATAATAAAAAATACACATACATGCCTCTAGTTCTTGTCACAGAGCTTCCATAATCCTTGCCGATACTCAGTTTTAACTCATACCCAACAGAGAAACAAGCAGAAAAGAAGAAGAAAGAAATGAAAATAATGATGCCAAGAATTACATTAAAAAAAAACCTTGCATAAATATTGGCCATGTAAGCAGTGTGTAAACCTACAGAAAGAAATAAGGACATATGTAAATGACCTTTACTACAAAATCTCCCCCCAGTTTATTTCCTGAATTATGTCCAGTGATTTTAGCTCCTAAGTTGCCTTACAGAAACAACAGAGTATTTCTCTACAGTCGAACACTTCCATCTCAATTAATTTACTTAGGAAAAAAGTTACAAGTAATGGGAGCAGAGCTCATATTTGTTTAAAAACATCAGTAGGGGGCTGCCCCTGTGGCAAAGGGGGTTCAGTTTCAGAGCTATCACTGCAGCAGCCTGAGTTCAATCCCCAGCTGGGTAGCTAACCCAAGTATGCTGCAGCAGACCTCTCCCGTCTTGCCTGCTGTTCCCTTCAGCAGTATATTTCAGTAGATCTGCCTATTCTAGTTCCCACTCAGTCTCCTGCCCAACCCTCCCCTGACCAACACCACATCTCTGATTTATACCCCAGTTCTTGTATGTATAATAATATTTTTAATTGAAAAGACACACCAATCAGGAAAAAAAGGCCTAATGCAAACAGACAAATCAGAGTGACAGTTAATTTCTGACCATCAACAATGAAAGTCAAAAAAAAAAAAAAAACTAGTGTTAATGGGGAGCAAAAATAAAGGTTAAGCCAAGATTTTGCTTGGTCACAGGAGAAAATCTTTAATTCTTTTTCTTCTAAGAAGTTAAAACAGCATCAGAAAGGGCAACAAAGAAAAGTCAATTTCATAATGTTCACAGCGATTATAATGGCTACACGGGTAACAATTATGACCAGAAAAAGAGTGTAAAATGCAAAAAGGAGTATGGGGCAGCAAGGAGAAAGGAGGAGAGACTTCATCCTTCCTCTGAGAGTAAAAAGTTCCAAAAGTTCCTTATGGGAATCAATGCTTAGGTAACACTCCCCCCAAAATGCATTTTATAGACTATACCAAAGAGACACCAGTGCATAAATAAAAACAGACAGGTATGAGGTATTTAATTATGAACCAGTCTAAAGATATTCCAAAGAGCAAGAACTTACACAATAGTGACCTCTGATTAAAAGTAGATATTGTATATCCTAAGACTATCTTTCTGACCTAAAAATTACTTGCATATACATAACAAAATGTTTTCTAGATTCCCAGCAAATTTAACTAAAATGGTTAAAGGAATACATTATTTTTAAAAGTTTTTTAAATTGTTTTATTGTTATTTTTTAGTTTTAAATTATAACAGCAAAATTAGAAAGATAGCAAACATCCAAGAAAAAAAGACTCTAATGATATTATATGTAAGTGAAAGAATCATGATACTGAAAATACCAATAGGATTAGAAGATTAAATTAAAAATTAAATTTATACAAATTTAAAGTATCAGCCTGACTTTTCTTGTTCAATTAATTTATGTAAATATTACATATTCATTAACTTCTTTCTCAAACAGAACAAGAAACAAGGGGAACAATAGCAAATTAAACATCGATATTGCATTTAGTTAAAAGTTTTGCATAATTAGGAAATGATCATTCATCAAATTAAATAAGAACAATGACTAAACGATCAGCATTCCTTACATAGACAGACAGATACAATATATTTAAATTATTTTTGTGAGTTTTTACACTATTGAATATACAAAATTATTAACATTACTAATTATGTTATATAATTTATTTGATTTGCTTTTGGTACAAATAGTGTAAAATGGGTTAAATACACATACACACACACCTCTTAAATACACATACACACACACCTCTTATAAGCTGAGCTTTAGTTTTTTGAGATTTAGCAATTCAATTTTTCACATTTTCTCCAATTTCTCTATTGAGATTTCCTATCTGTTATTTCATCATGACTATTATTTAGTTTTGAACACATTTATTAGAGGAGTTTCCAAGTACTTCACTGTTCATACATACCTATATATGTATGTATACATATGTTATGTATATAGAATCAATTCACCAATAACCAGTTACTACACCTCTTATTATTTCTATGGCTTATAGAAAATATATATCAAATAACAAACTGAATTATTTATTTATCTGATTAATGTATAATCTGAATTAATGTATAATCATCAGGGTATCTTATCTTTTACTCCAAATTCATGACATTGATGTGCAACAACAATTAAGTACATGCTTAATTTTTAAAAGTACTACCAAAGAAACAATAAACATTACATATAAGGAATAATAATTAAACTGCCTCTGATTTCCCTTTGGAGTAATTTTACTTATAGACTTTAGCAATTCTTAAAGTACAGATTTGCTGGCTCAAAATCCTGTCACTTTTTTGCTTAGTTTTATTATGAAATACTATTTCACCTTCACTGTGCAGTGTTTTTGCTGAATATATATTTCTCAACAGTCTTTATGTTAATGTTTTGATTTTACTTCCATATTAATGTTATATCATTTACACATATTATCTTAAAGATAAATCAGGGAAGATTTTTATATTTCATTACCTGTATTTTTTCTTTTATTATTTTATATGTATCACTGGTTATATCACATTAGATTAGGATATGATTTGAAGTGATTTTTTAAGAGTATTTTGAATTTTATTTTGATTAGCAATTAAGTAAAAAAAATGTTTCTCTAATTTTCATACATTTGGGGAATGCATTTCACTAATGACTTATTATTATTCTTTTGTATATTTGTTTAAATCCATGAAACAGAATTTATATTCTAGAGCTATAGTTTTGAGGTTTAGCAATTCCATTATTTCACATTTTTTCCAACTAATCTATTGAGATTTCCTATCTGTTATTTATCACGACCATTACTTATTTTTGAACACATTTATTAGAGAGGTTTCTAAGTACTTCACTGCTCATTTTAATATCAATCACCTTGGATTCTATTTAGATTACTTATATTTTCCACAAAACTGGTATATATCCATGATTATTTGCACATTCATTAAATTTTACTGTATACTCAATAGATTTGAAATTACATTGTAGAAATTTTGGATTTTGTTGTTCATCTTTGAATAGTTTTGATTTTATTCGACCAAGCAATTATATTATGAAATTACATTCGTAAGTAGTGAAAATCTTTTGTATTATAAGAGTGTGACATTTAGAAAAATCATAACATGCATGAAGCCCATCTAACTTAATGGGATATAAACTTCTGCTTCTATCTTAGATTTATATACACAATGTGCAATCTCTACAGTTGCCTTTAACTTTGGCCTTTAGCACCTCAAAGCAATAAGACCACAGATTTCAGTATGAGTATGATGTTCATTATAACAAGTAGAATAAAACAAGCCTTCAAGGGAAAAATGCGTTAACATACGGACCTTAAACATTAGGCTCACATTATTTCAAGGATGAAATTCTTACCAGATTCTGTCTGTGTTTTATTACTTTAATGTCTCCAAGTATTTGCTTTATGATTTCCCCCAAAACTTCATAATTCTTATCTGCAGGGATATTAATATCATCTGTCATTAGCTGAACTTTCGTCTCAATAGTTGCATCCCTGCTACAATAAAATACGTGTCATAGAGACCTCATGACCCACCAAGTATAAAATATTTACCATTTGACTATTTACAGAAAAGGTTACTTGTCTTTAATAAAAATAACAAAATTAGTCAAGAAGATATCCTTTCCAAGTATAATAGTATTATGTAAATTTCTTCAGATTTGTTTTACTTACTCTTCTTTTACTTTACAACTTTTAAAAATATTTAATAACTCTTTTGGTTTAACAAAACAAAAATGCTGAAACACACTCAATGGGGATATTTCCAAAATACAAACAATTTCTATATCTATAAAGACTATTGTCACAATATGAAAAGATCCCCAGCTCTCCAAAAAAAAATCATAAAAGGTTAGCTCTCCAAAAAAAAATCATAAAAGGTTATTTTGAAAACACTTGTAACGTCAATAGAAGTACTATGTATTTATTTATTTTGGCTAAATTTCCGTATGAATACCTCTATGAATAATATTTAGTAACATGTATTATCTTATTTCACATTTTTTATTCCACACATACATTTTTTGAAAAAATACAATTTTTTACTCTCCAATATTCCACCCACATATATGCTATTATTATTTTTTTGTCTTGCTATAACTATGCAGGGATTTTTATTAAGTAAGTGTAAGGCACTACCTTCATCACATGGAAATAATTGCATATTTCAAATGCTGCAAATATATATTATTAGCTACATTATGACATTATTAGTCATTCTAATCACTTTGCTTATTTACCCATGATCTTTTGCTCCTTTTGTAGGTGATATAAAACAATTTATGCATGACTTATCCTGTTCCATTTAAGTTTGACTCATTTATCTTTTTATTTTTCCTTCTATATTAATGAATCTAAAACATTTAAAACAAATATTGCATAATTTGTTTATGATACTTACTGGTGCCTACTAATACTTAAACAAAACAGGATTTTTTTCCTGTACTTTTGATGTAAAAAAAAAGAATAAATTTGGAGAAAATCACTTAAATTCATGTATACCATTAATCTAGAAAAACTAAAAACCTTAAAAATTACCACAAAAAATCATTTAGGCTAATATGAAATTTATTTCCAATAAATTATGTTTCTTTCAAAAGACAGAGCAACAGCAAACAAAAATGCTTTTACATTTTGATACAATATATTTATAATGTAGAAAATAATAGTTATATTTAAAATTTAAATTAATCATTTTTCAGGGTCATCATTATTCTGCTTTTAGAAAATAGAAAGAAAAGTTTCACACTAAAGTCGCTTTATAAATATTCATGCAAAACAGTGAGATATAGCTCCTCAAAACATATGATCTTCCATAAGGCAGTACACATTCAAAATTTGTCTTTACTACTTAGTCATAGTTGCATCCTTTTGTAATATACAAAATAGTATTCTCTTACTAATATAACGATAGTAACAGCAATTTCATCATATGGCTGTTAACAGGGATTAAATGTATAAATACATTTAGAATTTTTAGCACAGTGCCCAGCCAGTGTCAGCAAAACAGAACTAATATTTATGTGTTTTCTGTTATGTGATTTTATGTATACTCATTACATGATATTTATTAATATTAAAATTTACTTGAACAAAATTCTAAACTATGAAAGATTCTTATGAGTCTAGTACTGGTCAGAAGTGCTCCACAAATACAGAAAAGACAAGTAATAAAGCAGAATGTCTGACAAACATGAAAAGATGTTAACTGATGAGTAGCTAAGAAGCACAGTTTAGTTACATACACATATCACAAATCACAGCAGACAGTGATGTAACTTCATGCTTCTATGTAACTTTAAAACTAGGAAAGTACCTAAAACATTTTTTTGTTGTTCAAGATTTAGGAAAAATACTCCTAAATATTATCATTAGACATGCTATTTGAAATTTTCTGGAAACCCAAGGGAATTTATATGTAAATAATGCATAGTACATATAAACATGCATTCCTGGCATAGCCTCCCTGTCTTAAAAATTGTTGAGTAGCTTTTATCTCATGTCAGTGTCAATTAACTTTAAAAACACTCTAGAGTACACAATTCAGACTGTAAGTGGAGAATATATATAACCCTAGAGTAAAAGGAAATCTACTGGGTGATATCTAAGTTTAACTGACTTTTCCATAAGGATTCTCTCTAGCTTGCTTACTACACACAGCATGTTCACTAAGTAGAAGTTAGTATTACACTAGGTAGAAATATTATAGGTCATCATTTGAATCTACAATAGAAGGAAATTGAATGGAGAAGAACCATAAAGGGAAGGTCCTGAAATCTGAATATGAACCCTCCAGTATTTTACTAATTTTTAATTAGGGCATACTTGAATGCTACCATAGGTTCCCAGGGAGAAAGAGATAGCTGAAATGTTGAAAACCTGCTTTAAGGGTCTCTCTAGTGGTAGAGAGGGTTTACAGTACAGCACTATGAAACTGTCCACAGCCACTGCAGCAGGAGTTCAATTCCCAGCCAGGGGGGTGACCCACATGGCACAGCAGACCTCTCCTGTCACAATTGCTGTATCCCTCAGCAGTGTATTTCAGTAGATCTGCCTGTTGTGCTCCCCACTCTGTCTATAGTGTATCCTCTCACCCCATCCCCTATACACCTCTGGCCTGTAACCCAGTTTCTTGTATACATAAATAAATAAATATTAAAAAAAAAAAAGAAAAGAAAACCTAGTTTGAGATTTTAGCAGCTGTTTGCTGCTATAGAATCCTGTACTTTCAAGCTAAGAGAAGTTGGTAAACAACATGATCTTTTATAATTACCCTGCAGAAGCCATAGCTTAGGAAGAAAGCATCTAAAATGAAGTGTTAGAGACACCTCCAAATGAGGTTACTGGAGACAAGGCAAACATTAAAACTTCTACTATTAGCCAACAGTGCATTAAAGTCATCTACTAATAATTTCTTTCTTTCTCTTACAGAATTTCAACATTTCTTCAAAGATAAAAATATTTAGTCTTTATACCTCAACAATGATAACAGACAGTTTAATATAAATTATGAGGCATGCACTGAAGCAAGACAATGTGGTCCATAATCAAAAGAAAAACATTTTAAACACCCATTATTTCCCTAATGTTTAAATTAGCAGACAGTGATTTAAGAAAACTTCAAACAAGACTGAAATGAATGACAAAAATAGCAAAATATATAGGTGAAGATAAAAGAATTATATAAACAAACATTTCTTACATTATGCCACTAATAGAAATTGTAATTTATAAAACAAAACTCTCCTGATAAACAGAGGGAATACAACAAGTAGCCAGAGGCAAAAGGGGAAAAACAATAAGAACTATTACTGACAATCACAATACAATTATTGAAGCAGGAATGGTTCAAAGGCACCTTAAATTCTAAGAGTCACATGAAAAAAAAAGCAAAAAAACAGGAAGTCTTAATCAACTGAACAGAGGTTTCTGTCACTGCCTACCACTAGAGAGACATGGGAATTTTAATACTAACAAGCTAAAGAGTTTTCATAAATGCTTTGGGACTTTAAAACACCCTTCCCTAACGAAGCAATAAATAAGGCTTCACAAATTCAAGGTTACTGACCTGCATAACAGAATTAAAAGTTTAAAATATACTGAGAGGTAAACTTACAATTTTTAAGAATTTTACTGGAGGAGAAGCAAATTTTTGATTATCTGTCTAAATATTATAAAAAATGATTAAGTAATATCATGTTATATCCAGGCAATTTAGTATTTTTCTTAAGAAATAATTTTCTGTGGATTTATTAACCAAATTCAGAATGCATGTGAATGTGGACATGTGCAATATTGTACACTGTATCACAACATACATGTAATTTAGTGAATATAAAAAGGCCTCATTCTCCATGTAAACATACTTTTGAATATGAAAAGAACATAAATTATATTGGGAGACAACTTTGGAAGTATTATTTCTGTCTAGTGATACATTTCATTTTGCTATTTAAACACATTTTTTATTTCCAAAAGTTTGAAAAATTTGATGCATGAAATTAAAATGCAACTTAAAAATAAAACTTCTCAAATACCTTTTATTTCTGTCTTCAGTAATATATTCACTTCTGAAACTATGTATGATAATCTTGTGTTAGAAATGTATGTCCTTCCATTTCTGAGATTTGTGTACAGGAGTATACCAGTTTAAATAAATCTGTCTGCAGTGTAGTCCTAATATTTAAATTCTTCTTTCACATTTAGACTAATGCAAAATTAGTTTAATAGTATGTGAATTACAACAATACTGTATACAAAAGATGTTGTAAATGTCCCATAACAAGCCTCTAGAGTCAAATAATTATAGATTATTAAGCTGTATACTTCATATAAAACCTTCATAAGAAGTTGTGACAATACAAGATAAATAGCATTTTGAGCTTACAAATACATACTGAACTTATCACTGAGTATTATTCTTTTGCATCATATTGGGGCAATTCAAGATGTCACAGGCATTACAAATAATCTCTTTCATGTAAATGCTTATGTAAAAATGTACTATATATCTTCAGAAATTATCCTATATTACAGTTGTCCAATGTTTCATGTAAAAGAAGTTTTTGTTTTAGCCATCATCTAATTCATTGCATTTTGAGATTATTGTGTCTTCAGTTCTGTAAGAAAATTACTTTCTCTAGATTTTTGATACTACAGTTAAGTAAGCAACATTTATTTGAAAGAAAAGCTGAATTTTGTAGTGACAATTTTATTAAATAGCATTTTCAAGTTTCAATAAACAGTGACTTAAAAAAAAGTACTGACTTTTTTTTTCTGTAGTATTCCTACTTAAACCCAAAACTTATACCTTGATACATGATTTCTTTCCTGGCACATTTTTGTCCAGCTAAATGGGAGAGTCAATGTCAATATAGTTACAGAGATTTAAAACACCCACAGAAATGTAGATGAATGTCCTTTAAAAGGGTGACACTGTATTTACTTTCTGATATGAATTATAAATTAGAAAAATAAAGGATTTTTTTTGATTGGATGAAATTTACTACCTAAAGAATTTTGATACATAGCCCATTTTTAACTCTGTGGTCTAAGTATGTCCCACATTATTCTGTCCCTTATATGAAGTATAAAGATAACTGTATAAAAATTAAAAATCCTATCAATAACATTATAAGTGTTTAGATCTAAAAAAGACAGGAAACTATTATAGTTCCAGAGAGTCAATGGGATATCTAAAAATCTGAGAATTCATAACTGCAGAAATTTTAAAACATGGGATAAATATCCAAAGTTCGAGAAAAGATGCTCAACATAAAAGGAATGATTATTCAGGGTCCTGCCATAAAACTGCAAGTGCTTCAAAATCTTGTCTACTTCAGATAAGCAATAGCAACCAGGTGGTCACTGAGAGTTTTAGAATTCTATGTGAAGATACATGAGACAGTTACAGTTACCTAAAAGGAATGTGGAAATATCTGCATGAAATGTTTATATAAAGAAAACACATTGAGGACTTGAAGATTAAAAATAGAAGAAAACATTCAATTACTGATATCAGTATTTTGGGGTTGGACAGACATGAAGAGAACTTAAGAATAAATTAATATATGGTAATTAAACAAAAAAA
>NW_004567111.1:26948459-26951382 GCF_000260355.1 Condylura cristata
GCAAAAAAAAAAAAAAAAGAAAAAAGAAAAAGAAAAGGCCAATGAAGTCATGTACTATTATATATTAACATTTAAAATAGTAATTAAAAGTAAAAAAAGTTTGATGGACAAGTGACTATCATTTACTGAAATACTTTCAAGAAAAAGCAGAGATCTATGACATATAAACTTTAAATAAATACAGTAAGTTGTTGCTTCTAACAATAATCTTATAAGATAGAATTACATTGAATTTGCTTGGATATATTTTATCTATATCTACTGATACAATTTTAAATTACAATTTTGATTCCCCATCATTCATAAAATGAAAATTAAATTGATTATTTGGTAATAAATCAAGGTAAAACTGCTTTTTTAGAAATCCAGGGTAGTCCCATTTCTGACCTCTTTCTTGGCTTTAGTACAATGTTGGCTTTAGTACAATGCTGTCTTTATAGTTTTTTTTTTTTTTTATACAAATTGCTCTCAGCTTCTAGGACTCCATTTTATTGTACTGAAAAATTTAAGCTATTATTTGAAATGCTGCTTTGTATATTCTCTATGAAGTTGCACTCTCATTTTTAAGTTTCTAACACATTTTGAAGGTGAATGACAAAATATGTGAACTATGTAAATTAGGTTCTTCACTTAAGCACACAAGCCACAAATGATGCTTCGAATAATGAAAAAGACAAGTTCCCCTCTGATATAAACGTAAATGTAACATAATCTTTACTCTTGTGTGACAACTAGATAACTCAAAGAAAGTATATCTCATTTTTGGAGTTACCTACTTAGAGAGGTCTGGTATAATCTTCCAAGCTGTAGATTATTGGCAGTTTGTACACAATGTCCTCCTGTACTTAATCAGGTCAAGTGTAAATTACATGTAGATGAATTTGAACATCTGCATGCTTATAGAGCTTTCTTTTTAGCTCTTTAACTATTGTACTCTAAAAGGTACATTAGGTAGGCATAGATCGGACTATGAGTCAATCTATTGTGTCTGCTAATATGATCTCCAAAATTAAAATTCTCATCTTCTTACCCTAAGCTTTTGCATCTATAAAACTACATAATTGGATTAGAAAAATACCAAAGATTAATGACAGTTAAATCATTCTAAGAATATAAGTAGCATGAAAAGTATAGTAAGATATAGTCATAGCTAGGAATAGAATGATTCAAGTACTACAACAACCAATGCAAATATCAAAAGCTATTAATATTTAAAACATGCAATTATTGACTATAATCTTATTTAGAAACTTTAAAACATGAATAGATTTTTTAAAAGAAAATGTAAGTATGCTTATTTTGGAGTTACCATTGCTAATCTAAAACAGTTCTGCCAAGAATTTCCTGTGTACTCACTCACACTTACACACACATACAAACCTTCATTTTAAGGACTAAGATACAGGTAGGAGTAGAAATGAGGTTGTGCTGAAAAAACTAAATGATTCTAGTACCTCTTGTGTAATTTATAAACAGCTTCATTCAACAATCATAAATACAATTTATGACTTCTGGCTGTAAATCTAAGTACAACAGAAATGTAAGGAAAAAATTGGATTGCCTTATCTAAAACAAATGAGTATGATCACAATTTGTTTACAAGAGGAAATTCCATTTTCCTGCCCTGCAATTAGTAAACTAACACAGATAGCATTTGAGAAGTATTGCTAATTAATTGTTAATAACCTGCTGGGAACATAACCAAGACAGACACTAAATTGCAAATGAGTTATCAAGTGTGTTGGAGCAGAAATGATTTAAGGATTTTAATCAGAATCTGTTGCACAAAGTACTTATTTAGCTTGGCTACCTAAATAAATGAGTCATTAAGTAAAGAAAATAATCTCAAAATGGGCAACGCTTATTTCTTAAGTATGAAGTTCTCTATTCTTTGTCATTTTAAATAATTTTCAAAGATTTTCATGTCAGTTCACTTTTTTGTAAGTTATAATTATAACTATATTTTAACTTAAAAATTGCCATTTCACCTCTTTCTCCTGAAGCTTTCTTTTTACCGCAACTGAGATCATCCAATCATATAATAATAATCAAGAAACATGGAATTTAAGGGTAAATGGATATTACAATGAATTGTTGAGGTTATTCAAAATAGCATTGATTAAAAAAAAAGAAAAAAAGTGACAAAGTGCACCCCATTTTTGAAGTCTCCATTTTCCCTATCTTCTATATTGTTTAATTATTCAATTATTAGGCAAAACTTATATTTTCTCCTTATCTCCATTGATTTGTGAGTCATTTTTTTAACTTTAATACTTGAATCTTACTCATTAATATTTTTCATGATAACTAGTTTTATAAACTTAAAATTTAAGAGAGATGCTAACAAGTTCTATCTATACTGTTTTGTTACTGAGGCAAGTTGTGGCAGATTATTTACTTATTCACTCAACCCATAATTATTAATATTTTCATGCTGCAGTTTCTGAACTCAAACCTGGAGAATACATAAATAAAATAAAGAGAAGAATATCTACAAGGAAGCAAGCAGGAAGGACTAAATGGCATTAGGCAGACCCTCATATACACCCTCTAACTGTAAATCGCGAACACACATTCAAAAGACATGCCCTGGCTGACTGGATTAGAAAACAAAATTCAAAATTTTACTATTTCCAGGAAATGTGCCTGAGTGCCAAAGATAAACCTATGATTAGAGTAAAAGATTGGAAACAATTCTACAAGTAAATGGGAACAAAAGGAATATACAGACAGTATTACTAATATTAGATATAACAGAATTCCAGCTAAAATAGTTAATGATGAAAGAAACAATACCTCAAGAAGACATAACACTCTGAAATATTTACCCAAAAACTGATGAGCACCAAAGCACATAAACTAATTACCATCAAATCTGAAAACAGATATTGAGAGTAACACATTAGTGGCCTGTGACCCCAAA
>NW_004567111.1:26952202-26995355 GCF_000260355.1 Condylura cristata
AAGTTACAGAAATTCAGAAGAACAAAAGAGATTGTTATGAACATGTGTA
The DNA here is from genome assembly GCF_000260355.1 of Condylura cristata. Classification (NCBI taxonomy): domain Eukaryota; kingdom Metazoa; phylum Chordata; class Mammalia; order Eulipotyphla; family Talpidae; genus Condylura; species Condylura cristata. The sequence continues at coordinate 26,952,252 of NW_004567111.1, forward strand.
TGCTAGTAAGTTGAAACAACTAAAAGAAATGGACAAACTCTAAACATGTACAATATTTTCAAATTTAGTATCATATTTTTGCAAACTTTTCTGGCATGATACTGTATATTTACATAGCAATTTACTTGTTATTTTTTCACATCGAAAATACTATTTTAAAGCATTTTTTAGAACTAAGTCTTCTCTAAGTTTTAAAAAATAAAGATATATTTCAATTTTGAAATGCCATTTCAGGTTACTGATATAAGCATAGCAATTTGCTATTTGTATAAAATATAAAAACACAGCATTATCCCATATTGCTGTATATTCAAGTAAAGTAAAATGAAAAACTATAAGAAAGAAGTAGCTATAAAGTGTCAGAGAGGTGGTAATATTTAAAAGCACTTTCAAGTTACTCTTGTCTAATAGTGCCATTGTTTTTAAACACTTATTTATTTATGCTTACAGAACTGGGGTATAGGACAGAGGTGTTGTGGGTGAGAGACTTAACTAGAGCTAAGAGTGAGGAGCAGAACAGGCAGATGTTCTGAAATACACTGCTGAGGGGAACAGCAGGCGGGTCAGGAGAGGTCTGTCAAGCCATGTGGGTAAGCTCCCTGGCAAGGGATCAAACTCGTGCTGCAGTGGCTTCAGAGAGCTTCATAATGTGGTGCTTTAACCCATTGTAACACCACGGAGAGCCCAATGGTGCCAATTTTTAAATACAATTTAAGAAATAAGACAAATCACCAATAGATATCAAAATATATACCAACTGTCTAAATTAATATAAGAATATGTATCCATGACAAACGTAAGCATAATGAATGTAGCAACAAATGTGAACTAAACAAAAAAGGCATAATAAAATATATTTTCCATGTTACAGACTCCAAATAAAGTTAGGACGTATCATAGTGCTGTAATCATTAAGGTTCATTAATGTCGACTGCAAACTGGAAAGGATATATAAGGGAAACTTATAATTTAATTTAGACTATGAAATATTTAAATCAGCTGTCACTGATAAAATTCAGAAATTGAGAATTAAGAATAAAACAGGGAATATTTGAGAATTTCTCAGGATCATTCACATTCTTCCCAAATAGGGGGGTAAATAGATATTCTTAACTAAGAAATGGATGTAGTGACTTTGATGAACATGGAATAGGCCTAATGGAAGTGTTCATCTGAATAAGAAAGCATTTCCTTGGATGCACAGGGGCACTGTATTTTAGTACAACTGGATAAAAATATGAGGAAGGACGGCCCTCCCAGGTGGCGCAGCGGGTTAAAGCACTGCACTAAGAAGCTAAAGCCTCTTCCGCATGAGTTTGATTCCCGCCTTCCCCGGAGGTGACCACATGGCGTAGCAGACCTCTCCTGACCCGCCCGCTGCTCCCCTCAGCAGTGTACTTCGTCGATCTGCCTGTTCTGCTCCCCACTCTGTCTCAGGTGAAGCCTCTTACCGCCCTGAGCCTCTGGCCTGTACCCCAGTTCTGTATGCACAAATAAGTAAATCTTTAAAAAATATATATATGAGGAAGGACACAATAGACAAATAGTATCATAGAAAAGAATCAGGATGGACTAAATACTTAAAATGTAAGTAGGGAATGGTCAATTGCATCTACTGCCTTAGCAGAAGAACTTCAGATATCAATATACCTGAGAAAGGTCATTTCCTATGGCAGAGCAGTTATTAGGGTGTAGCTATCTCTTTGCTCTGTGGATAAAGGTACATTTTACAGAAGTATTTGTGTGGGGGTAAACAGGGGCATTTTATCATTGGCAGAAATTTGGATGTTCTAACAAGAGGATCCAAGGCAATTAACTGGAAAGTGATTAGTTGTAAGAATACCACAAGGAAATTAACTGCAATGTCAAAAAACAAAAATCAATACATTTTTTCTTCACACCAGCAAGACGCTATAAAGTGAAGTAAATGTTCCCATTCACAATAAAAAAATGAAAATGTATCTAATAACATACTCTAAAACATAAAAGGAAACTTAATAGAGCAAATGTAACATCTCTGAAGATATAAGGACACACACAGTATTACTGAATGCAGTTTTAGTATATTTCCTAAATATTGTAACTTATCTGTAAATATAATGCACTTTTGTTAATTTCCCAACATATTTCATGGAAATTGGCCAATTCCAAAATTTACCTGCATGAGAAATTATACCCAAAGAAATAAGTTTATATGTGAAGAACTAGGATATTTTCTTGATCACAAAAAAATACATTGCATAATTATAATTTATAAAAAGGTTGAAAGAAATACAGAAAATTTAGGGAAAAATTTAAATATATCTCCAAAGAAATAGGTGATCAGTCAGCTGTATTAGACAGAATCTGCCTTTGCATCAGATTCAGAGCAGAAGATCAACTCCTGGACCAGTTCTAATGCAACCAGGAGCTTCTACTGTGAGAGGCTCAGGATGGAATATCCCACAAGACTGTATATTGGGAAGAAATTTCATACTTCCATGGATTTTGCCCAAGAAAATTATAAAACATATTAAAAGTAACATATATAAATAATTTCAATGGGAAAGAGCTGGAGCTCTGATATTGGCAGTTTTTCTTTTTTATTTCTGTGTAATTTAGTAGCATATGTGCAAGGATATAAATCATTACTCCAAGTTAAATGCTTTTGTGAATAATTTTCATCAGTTCAAATGTATAGTAATTATGAATAAACTTGTTAATTATTTTTAGGTAAAGTTTTTTAGGTAAAGGTTTTTCAAGAATTAAATTTTTATGAATGATTACTATATTATCACACTTTCACCACCCAGTACATTTCATCTACATGTAACAGTTTTCTGTACTCACATTTCTGAAACCAAGTAATTCTCCATTTCTCTGCAGATACCAAGCATTGTCCAAAAATTCTGCTCAGTTCTCACACACCTCTATCAATATAGTCTCAGATTATAGCTTATGGGCTTAGTCCCATAATACTGTCTTCACTTCAGATGCCAATTACAAGTCTAGAACTCCAATACTTTCAACAGCTGGCTATAAATCAGGGGTTCCCTCAAGCCCATATTTGGGTTTGACACTTTAGAATAATGCACAAGCTAGGAAAAATATTTATTTGCATTTATTGATTTATCATAATGCAGAAAGCTCAGGAATAGTTAAAAAGAAAAGATGAACGTGGCATGGAATGAATGGAATGGGGCCTGCCACACTGACAATAACTTTACCAACCTTACCAATGTGGATGATCTCCAAACCCCTTTGTTCATGGGGTTTTATGGAGACTCCATCATATAGTCATGATCAATTATTTACCCCATTTCCAGTTGGCTGTTTTGTCCCTACCACCAGGAAGACAGGAATATGTTGACAGAAAGTATGGAACTTCTAATCCTGATTGAATCATTCTGTTGACCAATTCTCATCTTAATGGCCTTCACATACAGAAGCCCACAAACAGTCTTCTCACTAGAACAGAAGATATCCTAACCACCCAGAAAATCCAGGGTTAAGTGTCTTCAAATTGTGTCTAGGAACTTAACTTCTAGACTCTTTCACTGCCATCCTACTATAATGCATTTAACTCTGTGTTGGCAAATTTCCAGTATATAAATATGTGTGTGTGTGTGTGTGTATGAATGCATGTATGTATGAATCTATGTATGTATGTATATACTGTCTAAATGTGACTATTATACTGGAAAATTGCCCCATACACACACACACACACACACACACACACATATACATATAGGGAAAGCTCTGGATGTCTGTCACATTGTGTGTATTTTCTTTTTTTACCCTTTGGTTTGTAAATATAATTATCAAAATTGTCTTCTTAGTTTCATGATTTATTTCAACTGTTACATTGGCAATAACAGTTGGGGAAGAACTAAATATTAGTGCCTGTTTTTCTTAAAAAAAAAAAAAAATAGAGATATTCTTGGCCCTCCCTGGTGGCGCAGTGGGTTAAAGCACAGCACTGAGAATCTAAAGCCACTTCCGCATGAGTTCGATTCCCGCCTGCCCCAGAGGTGATCCACATGGTGAGGCAGACCTCTCCTGACCCGCCCGCTGCTCCCCTCAGCAGTGTACTTCGTCGGTCTGCCTGTTCTGCTCCCCACTCTGTCGCTGGTGAAGCCTCTCACCGCCCCTGAGCCTCTAGCTTGCACCCCCGTTCTGTATGCACAAATAAATCTTAAAAAAAAAAAATAGTGAAATCACTAAAAAAAAAGAGATATTCTAATGATACAGTAAGACATGAAGTTGTACATGTTTTAAAATTAGCTAAATGCAACACTGTTTTGAAAAACAAGAAACAGTCTTAAAATTCAGTTAAGATATTCTTATGTAATTATATTTCAAATATATTGACTGTCCATCTTTTATTTTTCCAAAAGCTACCTGGACAAAATAGCCAGCACCAAGTGGTTTAAATAAAATTTAATAAATCCAATATTAAAAAAAAAGTATTATATATATATGTGTGTGTGTGTGTATGTGTATGTGTATGAAATACCATCATTTCTATAGTTGCTTCATCCTGAAAATTCCAATACCATATCCAAATCTTTGTTTCAGGGTAAAGTCTAATAAAACTGATAAAAATAGAGACAAGTATTGCTTCTAAAAGTCAGTTGCAGTCAGTGAATTCTGAATTAGGGAGAAAAAAGATAGACTGAGAATTAACGAATCAACAAAAAATGTGGTGAATTCAAGCATTACAGTTCTCATAACCGCCAAACCCTAGAGAACCTGATTTGATCAATGCATAATCATTTCCATTCAGATGAGTCTACCCAAATAACTAGAATGTTCATTTTGTGGTCCAGTAATTTTGGTTGACTTAATGACATAAGTAGAACAACTATGAGTAACTATACAGCTTCCAATTAATTTCTTAGTGATAGATTTTCTAACAGTCAATCCAGTCAACTCTATAATGCTAGATACTTTCAAATTATCTCATGTAATTCAGAGTTATTTATTACAAGAAATATTTACAGCTGATATCTTGTCTTGTTTGCAGACACATTTATACGTGAGCTCCTTGAAATCACCTTTGTATAAAACTAAGTAATTTCATTTAGGTAGTGACATATTAATTATGCTATTTAGAGAGACTGATTCATATTCATATTTGACACTGGAAATACAATGGTACAAAAAACACATACTGCTGATGCAGAGGGAAGTATGGATACAAGACTTAAATTTTATTGGATCAAATTTGCATAGGCAGGCATTCCTACTTTTTAACAGACAGTAAATTCTTTGGAAAAACCTTGTAAAACTTAGGAAGGCATCAAATATTGCTATTTTCATAGAATTACATATTTATAGAGAAGTGCCTATGAAAGATTCACTCAGGTACGTACCAGTAACATAAATATATAAATATTGGGATTCCTCTTAAGAAATTAACAATCTAGTGAACTATAATACTATCTTAGGTTAACATGAAAGAATAGGTAAAGAGGTTAGCTAATTATTACCAACCAAGTATAAGTCCTTAAAAACTGAGTCATAAACACAATACATTTCTACCTAGGGGAGAGGAATTAGAGATTGATAAACAATTTAAGTCCATTCCATAAAGGTAGATTCGATAGATTAGGGCACCAGGCTACCAATAGCTGTGTAATACAGGAACAGGTTTTGGTGGAGAGAAATACGAAAATGGATTATGTATGAGATTGCTGAATAGCGGCAATAGGGAGAAATTTTACCAAAATTAATGAAAGGACTATGAGACAGTATTCATTAGTATCACTTATCAAGTGCTCACTTACTTTCTTTAGAAAGTCAGCAGTTTTTTTATGGAAGGCTATTCCTATGAAACTCTAATTGTATACATAAAATTATTACCATAATGTAATATCTTATGTCCTTTAATTACACATAATGTATTACTAAGAGTTTTTTTTAATTTATAAAATTTATGTTTTGGTCATTTAAAAAGTAGTTAATCTTATCATATGTAATGATAAATAGTAACTGGTTCATGTAATATACCTCTGGTAGATTTTGAAAACACAACAATGTTCATATAATTTTCTCTGTTTAAATGTTAAAAGACAAACAGAAAAATTAAAATTTACTTTTCTCTAAAACAACAATTTCATTGAGAAAAAAAATGCTAAATACTAAATTAACATAAGAGATGCCATAATGATGGCAAATATTTATAATATTTTTTAAATTGTTAGGCTTAAGTTTCTCATTTTGAAAATAACAAAACTATTCGATGTAATTTAAGTCTTACAATTTTCAATTTCAACACATATTTCTTCTTACTATTACAATGTTTAAATGTCAAATGACTAAGTTTTATTGGAAAACACACTTAAAACAATTAATTACTGTTGATGAAATATGACATTGAAAATTTTGCACTGTTGAAGTTTGTCAAATATCAAGACAGCTAACAATCTATAATTCACTATTTATACTTTGATCTGTTTAGGAAAGAAGGCAAAGAAAATAGCTTCAACTTTGCTGTACAGCGTAGAAATCAATATTAATAAATCAATGTCAATAATATTATATTGCAAAGTCTATCACATTACTCAGATATGTGACCTCAGCATGTGGTTTGTATTTTATTCTTTGTGGTAGGAAATCTAAGTGAGGTTTCTGAGAGATCTTTCATTATAGGCCACTGTTTCCAGTCAATCACACCTTTTTTGTAGATCTCATTCATAATGAAATTTGTATGCCTAGACTTGCCTGCAGGTTGATTTTTGTTCCAGTTAAAGAACATTTTCCAGTTGTTCCTGAGTTATTGCAACAGAGGTGAAAAGTACCCTTTTTCTACCTATAATATTTCCAAAATGACAATTCCCATCTCCATCTCTCAATGCCTACGCTGGAAAACATGATAGATACGTTGTTTCTCCTCTAGTTTTTACACCATAAAATTAACATTAGTGAGAACAAACATACAAGTTACTGAGATTAACAGCAACATTATCATTACAAGTTACTGAGATAACAGCAACATTATCATTATTTATCGATCAAAAGCAGTTATGGGGACATAACTGTGAATCATCTTTGTAAATCTGAAATGATTCCTGGTCCCAAATAATATATTTTTTCTGCTTCTAATATCTATAAAGAACAGGCATAGAAAAGGTGAAAAATTTGACAGGTTTTGATTAGATTTTCGTGGAGGAGATACATATGAGAATTAAGGGATAACTCCATACTGTGTTATCTATAAGAATGATAAAATTTGAAACTGGAAAACAGTGAAACAGGAGTATGAGATAAAAATTCTCAATAACTCTGAGGTCAGCGAGAAGTATACTTCTGCATGGCATGTGCAATGATACCAAGTAGCTGTAAGATTTCTGAAGTTACACAGCACGTATCTTTCATGTTTGCCTGTCATCCTGAATTCCCTGCACAGTCCCTGGGCAAAAGCCATAACAAGAACTCAGAAAGCTCAAGTCATGTTTGAAAAAGGCCACTTGTCCATTTCCTAATCACCTGCCTCTTACAACTATACAAGTTTTTAAGTGAAGTCAGCTCTTGATATACTTCTTTTTTTATTCATTCACAAATTAGAGGTATCTTTTTGTTTTGTTTTTTTGTTGTTGTTGTTGTTTTTGGCTTTGTTTACCTTTTTTTAAAAACAAAACTCAGTATTTTGCACTCATAAAGTAGGCTTTTACTTTTCTTTACTCTTTTACTTCTAAATCCCCTGGCTAATTTTTCAGTAGCCATGCAGAAAATTAGTCTCAAAATTCTTGACAGAAATAATAAACAATATGAGTATTTTAAAGAGAGAACTCAATACAATACGACAAATTTAAAATCTAAGCTATTAAAAGGATGACAGTGACATTTACCATGTCAAAAATACATGAATTAGATCAAGGTTTTAGTATTTTGGTGATAGAGAAGCTAAAGCCATAACAGAATTCCAATTCTCTTCACTTATAATAAGACATAATTGAAAGAGTTATGACATAGATGTATTTTTTTAATATTTAAGAATAAGTATACAAATTGGATCAAACTCAAACTTCTATTCCACCCCCCCCTTAATGATTCACTAGTAAACACTATCTTCAAACTTAAGCAGTACAGTACAAAATTATAAAGCATAAAATAAGGAAAATTGTCATTACACAGACAGACCAGAGACAGCTTACATGGATGCTTGAAGAGGATAGTCATAATCTGTTATTGAACTTTCCTGCAATAAATGTGTTTACAGCACACACACACACACAAACTCACAACCTAGTGGGACAGGCACTACATTTCAGACACACATCAAATGTCTTAAAAAATAACCCTGAGTTATAGCAGAGTAGAAATTCTCACAAGGAGACCAGGGAGGCTAATTCACTGAATGTAATGACATTTACAACACATGTTATGTCCAAGCAATAACAAGTAAACATGGAACAACAAAAACAGTTCTTACTCCAGGAACCCAAGATACACTGATGAGTACACAGCCCAGAGCTGATTGTATGTAGGGAGCGTTAAGCTCCCTATCTTCTATAATGGAATAGAGCAAAGTGCTTAGTCAAATGAGGACCATTGTCACAAGTGATTGGAAAAAAATAAAATAAAATAAGAAGTATGTGCAAATTAATATAAACACACACACACAAAGGCAGCCACTTACTCACTCTTTTACACACTCAGTAAACTAAAGAAGAGGAGGAAGGAAGGAGAAAAGGTACTTACATGCGTTTGTAGCATCAGTTATTACTCCTGGCAGGACTGAGGTTCTGGTGGGGCCTGAGAGAGGATGACTGGCCTGCCTTGAGCTTCAGAGATAACTGGGTGTTGTGAATCAGAACCCCAAGTGCTACAGCACAACCATACTTCCCAGAGGTAGCTCCGTTTCTGAGGACCCCAGGCAAACTAAGAGGACATTAAGTGTGGGATAAGAATCACCTGGGTACTCCGGATGCAGCAAGTCCCCTCCCCTTCTAGGAATCTGGCTCACAGAACCAACAAAGCAAATTCCTATTTCCTTGCAAATCCCATTCTCCACTCAATGTCACAGTGCAATGGCATCTTTCTCAGGGATTGAAAGGCTGTGGCTCAAAGACTCTAAGGTTGGGACTGCCTAAACTATATATAACAAGAGAGAAGACTGTGCATGTATGGGCTAAAATCAGCACCTTCCAGGAAACTAAAAGATCCAGGGAACTGAGGAATGCTTCTGGACTAGAACTGTTGTACTGGGGTATACAAGTTCTTTTTTGCCTCCCACAGCCAGCCTCTTTGCTTTCCTCCCAGGTTTCATTACCCACACACGATACTCTGTGATTGCAAGAGGCACTTGGAACCATGAGGTGGAGCATGCACATCTGTAATGTCAGACAAGTGGACCAAAGAGCCAGTGAGCTCAGAATGTGTATATACATAAATACAAACACTTGGGTCCAGGAATGGGGTGAGGTGAGAGAGGGCTAGGGGGGAAAAGGGAGATTTGATGGTGCTAGGAGGGTCAGCTGCTTCCTATTTGTCTTCCTGCCTGTTGATCTGCCTCTGAGCCCAATATCCTAATTCAGCCTTAAAGGCATGTTAGAGATACTGAAGACTCCAAACTTCTCTTTCCATTTGCCCAAATCAACAATGAGCTTTCCCGATTTTGGATGGTTGCACAACACATCCCAATAGTATACCTGCTTAGTTCCTTAGGATAACCACAACTAAAAGTACAATTTTATTCTAAAATCAGAAAAGAAGGAATGTCAGTCTGATTGGCAGTTGACCTAAATGAGAGTCTGCTTTATAACAATTCGTGTTGTTCAGTGCCCTAGTCATCTAGTCATCCTTCATTTTCTTCCCTTCCTACAAACCTGAGACATGGTTTCTCCAAACACTTGCCTCAACATTCCAGGACAGGCACAGATTATGCCACTCATACCAACCTATTGCCATATTTCAAATCGCTAAAGGTACAAGACACCTAAAATATATTACTGCCTGGTCTAGGGCCAAAAGGAAGTTGGGTACTCTGTCAACAATTCCCTTCATAGAACTCAGACTGAATGGATCTCAGTTTCTGCAATCTGTAAAGGAGCTAAATTTCACAGACCTACGGCAAAGTTTTAGAACAAAAATGTGATACCGTGCACCATGGCACCTTGGGTGTTCTCCAGAGGAGTAGGGGGTATAGACAGCTATCCAATTGAATGTAGTGGTATTTTTGCACAATAGTAGCAGAGGATATATATGATACTTACTCCTGGATTCAAAGTATATGATAAGTAAACTGGCTATAACTCAATTTAAGGCATCTAAGCTCCTCCTTCTGAAAAGATCTCCAAAAAGAATCATGTTTTAATAAAAAGTAAGGGGGGGTGAACATGTCAACACACACACACACAAAGAGTCACTCACCCCCACACGCATACATCTGGGATACCAGGTGTTAAAGGCCTATAGCTCTGTTAGTGCTAAATTTAATAGCATCTGGCTAATGGCACCAATCAAGCAAACCTCTATTTACTTAGGTGCCTTGACTTCTCACCCTCACTCCTTCACACACACTCGATGTGATGTCATTTTTAACTCATTCATCGATTCACTGACACAATTGACAGGTTATTTCTATAGCTGGCTTATAGTGAATAATCTTGAATGGAAATGGAAGTTCATGCATCTTTTTGCTGTACTGTTTGTTTACTTAACATATACCCCTACAAAATAGTTGGCTGTATCAAATTATAATCGTACTTAATTTCTTGAGGAAATTAATACTTAATTTCTGGAGGAAATTTCTTGGCCATATCTCAGTGAAGACAAATTCTAAAAAAATAAAAACCTGGTGGCCCTCCCTGGTGGCACAGCGGGTTAAAGCACAGCACTGAGAAGCTAAAGCCACTTCTACATGAGTTTGATTCCCACCTGCCCTGGAGGTGACCACATGGCATGGCAGACCTCTTCCGACCCGCCCGCTGCTCCCCTCAGCAGTGTACTTCGTCAGTCTGCCTGTTCTGCTCCCCACTCTGTCTCTGGTGAAGCCTCTCACCACCACTGAGGCTCTGGCCTGTACCCCAGTTCTGTATGCACAAATAAGTCTTTAAAATAAAATAAAATAAAATCCTGGAAAGGTCTCAAGGAATGAGAGTGGGATCCCCTCCCTGTTATTTACTTTTGACCAAACAAAAATATAGTTCCTATTACCTAGCATCTATAGTTTTACAAATTGGTCAAAGTTCCCCCAAGTTAATGTCCTGCTAGCCACAGAAACTGGAGTGGGGAAGGGGAATCACTGTAGTCATCTATGATTACACTTTAGAAAAATGGAAGTCAGATCATTTAAGAAAATTAGTTCAGGATTGTAAAACAATTAGGACATGGAAACAATCAAAATGCTTTGCCTCTGGAAAGGCAGAAAAAGAATTTGTAAGATTTTAAAAGTAAATGTTCTGATAAAGGGGGAGGTCAGAGGCTATCATCAGAAAGAAAAAGATCTAAAACTGACTCAACCTGAAGGGGGCATAAAAGATAGTTTTATCACCATAACGAATAAGTACCTTGGAGAAAACACTTTTCTAAGCCATGCCAGCTCATTCCAGCATTCTGTATTCAATACCTAAAGGAATTCTCGTAAATAGTAACTGCAATTTTGAAGAACTAAGAGAAATGGATTACTTCATTGACCACATACTGACTTGCACATGAAAGTGCTAACAAAGAACTCTATATAGTCAATGATTTGTCCAACAAAGAGCTCAGATTGTAAAATCAGACTAACAAGAATTAAAGATTTTACAGAATATCAAACTGCATTGAGAATTTAAATTATTCAGGCAATTGTGAGATATCATTGAAGCATAGTGAAATTACCATTCAATTTACCTAAGGGTCAATAAGGAGAAGGAGAGAGAAAGAGGGACTAATGATTTTAAGAAATATTACACACCTTTAGTATTCATATACATGCTAGTGCTAAATTTAATAGCATCTGGCTATTATCCATGTATTGTAATTTTATTGAGTATCAAGTACATATGTATGTATTATGTCACTGACATTAATAAGTAAATGTATTCTTACAAAATTCTCATACCAAAAATTTATAATTTGAAATAAAACACATTCTACATGGTAAAATTTAAAGAAATATGAAAATAATAAAATAACAAAATAATTAATTATTAGGAAATGTTTTAGATGCTCAAGATGGTATTTAATCATTAGTGGGGTATTTGATATGTAAGAACATTAAGGCCCTTTCCAACTACCCTATAAATATACTATTAATTCTATAAATATACTATTAATTATAACATGAACACTGTTTCAACAACAATAAGGGGAACATAATACAATATAAATAAAATAGAAAAATCAAGCATTTTATAAGATTCATACTGAAATTGTGCTAGAAGTATTTTGAAAAAAAAACTAGCTTTATGTCACAAATTTAAAATTTGTTTTAATGAATCTAAGAAATCATATATTACCAGCTTACATTAACAGTAAATCTTTACTAGAAAAAAAATAGAATTCAAATAAAAATTCTGCTTTCTGGGCGAACTTATAATAAAATTCATATAACATAACAAATCTCTGTGCTACAGCAATTCAATAGCAAACCACAGCATTTTACATTTTCTGTACTATCTGATTATTCATGGACTCCTTTTTCCACTATATACTTTCTCTCTATTTATGAAAAAAATACTAATATGTCATAATTTTCTGATCAACAAGGTATCTTCAAACAATATTTTATAATATTTTATGTTAATCTTTTAAAAATTATATTGTACATGCTATTTAGGAAAATGTATATGTAAAAATAAAGAAAATATTCTATGAAGCCATTTGTATAAAATTCAAATACAAAAATGCGCAGATCACACTAATTTCAGGAAACTTCTTTTTTGTTGCTTTTTCATACCACATTCTTGTTGGAGACAGCTTATAGAAACTTTACTCTGCCATCTGTCTACTTCAGTATCCTACACTTTATGTCATTTTTGCCTCAGTGATGATAAATTTTATCTCATAGTTCACTGGGTAAAATTTTCATAAAAATTCATATGAGCAGTCACATCTTGGGCCTGTTTCACAGAGCTTAGAGGTGACTATTGAAATCTATTCAAAGTTCAAAGTAAGATGTGTACCAAATAACAACCCACAAAGTTGAGAATTAAGATCATTACATCTTTCAAAATGTAACTGTAGAAAAGTGCAGATCTATAAATATTTGTACTTGTCCTTATACTTTTTCAATAAATGTCATTGACTCAGTTAAAAATTTTATAAATTTCACTTAAATAATGAGCATTTAGCATCTAAGTGTATAAAATTAAAATGAACTGCTGTTTACGTAACTATTAATAAAGAATCTGCAAACCTAATCAATATACTTGAGAGATGTTATGTCTCTTAATTAATAGAAAAAGATTTATATTTTTCAACAGATTACTAAAGAAGTATATTATTGAGAATAAAGTTTGTTCAAAAATAATTGTAAAACGCTTAAAAACAGAGTAGTAAAGGTTAAAAAGTAAAACATTTTAAGACCTAATTTTTTAAATGAGAAAACAGTGAGTCTTGAACTAAAGCTGATAACTAACATTAAACTGAATGGGTATATGGGTATGTTTAACATGAAAGTGCTCAAATGTGTTTAAAAATGAAAGGGAAAAGGCTTTATTTTTTTATTTTTTTATTTCTTCAGGCTGGCAGAATCATAGTAAAACCAATCATCATGAAAAAGCCAAAGAAGTCAGTGACATTAACCTAAAATAAATCTTTCTAAAATTTAAATAATTTAACATTGCCATTGTCCTTTATCTTTCGGAGACCGAAAGATAAACATTAAGGTTCAACAGCAACCTACTGGAAGAAAACTAAATAGAAGATAAAGGAGAATAAGATATCTTAGGAAGGGAAGTTTTGAAATTAACTGCTGAGAGTAAATAGGAAAAAAAGAAAAAGAAAGAGGATAAGGTAGGAATGTGTGGGAAGAGAGTGAGGAAAGGTAGAAGAAAAGGGAGGAGAAATATTTAATGAAAAAAATTATGATTTCTACAATGAGAAATTCACTGGAAGGGCTAGAATGTATGCCTATAAATTTCTCAAAAAATAAAGCATATTGACACGTATTTGGAAGAAAAAAAATCAAATAAACAAATGAAATCTAACATTCAAATATAGACACTGGAAAAAATTGAAGGAAAAAAAAAAGACAGTGAAGATGTTAGGAGGAAGTAAATTGTTACAGAAATAAATTTGAAGAAAATGTAAAGATTCTGGAATGAAAAGAACTACTTCGTGGTTGTAATCATGGTGAATACTGATATCAATCTGCTGCGTTAATGAATCATTTTGAAGAAAAACAGCAGTGGATCTTTGTGGGAAGTGGAATCTGCCTGGCATCAGTCTACTGATAAAAAATCCTGGATGCCATGAGAGACCACTGAAAAATCTTATATGTGTGTGTGTGTGTGTGTGTGTGTATTAAGATTTATTTATGCCTACGGAATGGGAGTTCACGCCAGAGGTGCAGGGGCGGTGAAAGGATTCACCAGAGACAGTGGGGAGCAAACAAGCAGATTGACATAGTACACTGCTGAGGTGTGCAGTGGGCCAGTCAGAAGAGGTCTGCCACCTCATGTGGGTCAGCTCCTTCACCAAGGATCAAACGCATGCTGCAGTAGCTTCAGAGATCTTCATAATGCAGTGCTTTAACCCACTGCACCACCAGGGAGAGCCCCGAAAAATCTTATATTCTACAGAGAAAATTATTCGAAACATATACATCATTACTTGAACAAATTATGAGGTAAATGAAAGTGACTGTAAATTATGAATGAACTACAAAAGATTAAATCCACCATTTCTAAGGATATTTGTGCCTATTCAGGAAAAAAAAAACACGTCAGAAATATTGACAAGAAGGAATGGGGATTTAAAGTTGTTCTGCATAAATTTATGTATAATATATAATGTGATATAGATTATAATGGTGAGGACTATGGTGATGGTGATAGCTCCTAAGGGAGATATCAGTCATTGTGAAAAACTAAACAAGGGGATTTTTAAAGATAATGAAAATTTGTTTCTTTTTCTCTATTTTCCAAATAGAACCAAACCATTTAGTTTACCCCTTCTGACTTACTTTGTTCCACATAAGCCCTTTCAGTTCCCTTTCACTTCCACCCATTACTGCAGAGAACAAAAGTTTTCTTTTGTTTGTGTACATACACCACAAAGTCTTAATGCAATCTTCTGCCCTTGGGCACCTAGGTTGTATCCATGACTTAGCTATTGTAAATAGTGCCACAATGAACAGAGGAAAGCAAGAGTGGAATTGCTGAAATACATGGTAGATCTATTTTTATAAATTTGAGATTTTTCCATAAAGTGTTTTCATAGGGGTTAAATCAGTTCATCCAGATTAAAAGAGCAGCATGTTCCACTTACCACTATGAAAAGGAAGGAAAGTAAGCAATTCTCAAAAGAACATGTAATTTCTGATAATAAATTTAAACTCTATACCTCTCTACCTATACAAATTCTCAATATTTTTAATGTGCATTGCTTAATGTTCTTGAGTTGAGTTCTAAATTGTTTTTCCTTTTAAGATAAATGAAATGGATTTTTTTTTCTGGTTAAAATTACTAAGGAACTTCATCTAGTGTCTATGGTGCTTGTTAATCACTTAGGAGTTAGCCAACCATACTGATTATTAACTTATGGTTTTCAGGATAAAATAGTGCTTATTCTACAAAGAGGAGATATTATAATGTCCTTTTTCTCAGTCACCATCTGTTTCTTCTCTCCTCTAAAATGCCACTTGCTCTACCGCCAAAAAGAGACACTTTCACCCTCCTCTGAGGCATTTTCTCACCAAGTAATCCTGATACTCTCTTTTCTATGACATTTCCTTCCATGAAGTTGGCATACAAGTGCTTCTAATTTCAAGTCCAGAAATGGAAGGGATGAATTACAAAAATAGCACCACTTTTCACTGTACTAAAGAATAAGAAAATAAAAATATGTATAATGGAGAAAGTATGATGGTAAAATGTTATGATTATTCATTAGGGTCATAATCTCTAAAAATTAAGTGGAAAAGAGAAGAAGACTTAGAAGTATGGGAAGTGATGACTATACTTCTGAATAACTTACAGATTTAAAGAGAAAATAGCGAAATAAAAGTTATATCTGACTTTAGAGATGAGAAAATAAAAATTAAGTCGTGTCTACTTGTGAAAGGTTTAACTAAAACAATATTGGATGACTGAAATAAAACAGATATAGTGGGTTCTAATAATGAAATTCTAAAATTGCATTGATGATTTACAGTTATATCAAAGATAAAATTTAAATTCTCTGAAAAAAGTATACATGATATACCAGATAACAGAAAACTATACAATGAAAACATAAAAATTATAATCTACCTATGGTCACTAATTGTATTAAATCTATAAAATTACACATATGTATAAAATATATATATGCATATATGTATGTGTGTATTTCAACAGTCACTCAGGAAAAATTTAACAGTATTTTTTAAACTGTTTTAACAGTAGTGTGACTGAATTTTTAGGTTTGAACAATCAAAGTGCATCATGACATGGTTTTGACAGAGCAAGTCTGCTAAGGGATGATTACAATTTCAAAATAAGAAATATGAAACACAGATATGTGAAAGCATATCCTATAAATGTATGTAACTTCATTTTACATCCAACTCAAAAAGCATTGCTTATTTACTATTTTAAACTTACTCAAAGTATTAATGAAAATCTGAGGAAAATTTAAAACCATATAGATCCTAAATGGATAATTATAAAGTGAGAGAATTTTGTTATTTCACAGATTATTCCCTCTTTTTTATTTTTTTTTAAGTTTTATTTATTTATTCATACAGAACTGGGGTACAGGCCAGAGATGCGGAGGGTGAGAGGATTCACCAGAGAAAGAGTGGGGGGCAGAACAGGCAGATCTACGAGGTACACTGCTGAGGGGAGCAGCGGGCGGGTCAGGAGAGGTCTGTCACGCATGTGGTCACCTCCGGGGCAGGCGGGGATCCAACTCGTGCTCAAGTGGCTTAAGCTTCTTAGTGCTGTGCTTTAACCCGCTGCGCCACCAGGGAGGGCCTGATTCCCTCTTTTTCCCCAAGAGTTTAGAACTGAAATATCTTTACTCAAAAAATATAACCATATTTTAAATACACATCTGAATCAAAAAAAAAAAGCCACTATTGCTTTTTAACAAAAGCACACAAGAAATATTTTAATCCTCTAGCTTTACATAATCACTGAGTCACTTTAAGGTATTGCTGATAAATGAATGTTCAAAAGCAACCTATTTATGGTTTTAGAATATAAAGGGTACATCACCAAGTACCTGAAAAGATCAAATGAATTTTCTGGAATTTACAATTTGACAGATGTGCTTTCTTGTGCTGGATAAGTTATGTTTTTTGAAAAAATCAAAGTGAATGAACACTATTTGAAAGTCAAAGGGCATGATAAAACACATAAAAGTACACACACACACACACACACACACACAATTAACCTAATGTGCTACAATCATCTGCAGAGATTCCTTTATTTTTCTAAGAGTAAGCCCAGCATCACATGTGTATACTGAAGATAATATTACATAGCTGTAATAGCTACTGCTTTAAAAAATTTTGTTATTCCTTATAGTAACCAGATTCTGAGATTTCAGAACCTTATTACACTGTTGGTGGGAATTTAAATTGGTGTAGCTATTTTGGAAAGCTGTTTGGATTTCCGTTAAAAAACTGAAAATGGAAGTAATAAATATATGACCCAGCAATCAAATTTTGGGCAGAGAGCCATCAACTCAAAAATTTATATGCTCCACAATGTTTATTTCAAAATTATTTACAGGACATGGAAGCTACCTAAATGTCCACTGATAAAGGCTGGAAAAAAGATGATGGTGTAAATCTACTCAACAGAATTCTATTCAATCATTAGAAAGGCAAAAAGAAAAAAAAATAATAACAGCAAAATGAAAGGTGCTTGAAGAAATTATGTGATGCAAAGCACGTCAGAATGACAAAGTCAGAAACTGGAAGTTTACATGGTAGATGGTTAGACAAAGCAAAATACAACATCATGAGGACACTAATGGAAGATGTTTCTGAGGTTAAGAGGGAAAGAAAGAAGAGGGAAAAATAGTTCAAGTGTATATTATTTTAAACTATTGATTCTGAAATAATTTGCATGTTTATAAGATACATAGTCTGGCCCTCATATAAGATGTTTGAAATTCATCTTGTATACTTCCTGTGCAAGCCCAGAATGAACTCTGTTGCCAGTTATGTTGATGGAGAATATTATTAGAAACTATTAGGGGTGTTGACTGCTATTAGAATGCCATTGCTTCCAGTACTTTGTAAATAAATAAGTAAAAACATGTATTTACAGTAACAATTTTATTTATATATAATTACATAAAACTACTTGGAAGCGTGCTACAAAGTCGCCAGCCGTATCTACATTATTTATGGGATTTCCTGCTGTCTCTGACTCTAATTCAATAGTCAGATATCATTCTAGCTTCTCACTCAAAGGAAGAAAAAAAAAAACCTGTAATACGTCTTCCATCCTTTAACTTATTCATTCACTTCCAAACACAAATATGTGTCAGTATTATTAACCAAAGTTCTGTGCTATACATCACTGCAACTAAAATAATTCTGTAAAGTTTTCAATGGTAACATACACGCCATCAGTCTTACAGACTCCACTCATTTCCAAAGTCACTAGAGTGGGTTTCTACTTTCCACTTCTCATTCAGTGAACAGCTAGATTTTTATTTGACAAGAATTTTATATTGGGATCCCTGAACTTCCAAATGATTATCTGACTTGAATACCATGAGTCATTATTTTGATTGTAAATTGTGTTGCCTTCCACAGATGCAAAGGTTCATGCAATGCCTATTAGCCTATACTGCAAAACAGCTTTATAAAAATTATGATTTTTTATTTATTTACTGATGTATAATTAATTGTTTTATGTTTTCTTTAATCAAGAATCTTGGTTCACTTTTATGGGTAATAGCATTTTGCTAACAAGTTCTAAACACAATCTAGGCCCACTCTTTTCATGATTTTAAGATCTAGAGTCAACACTTTATCTTGTTTGTCATACAAGTAACAGATATTCAGTATCAAATGTAAGACTTAAAACTATTCAGAATTCAATATTGATATGTATCAAGTGAGATTTAAATAAATATACATAATTATTGAGAAAAAACAACAAAAAATTAAAAAATATTAAAATAATTATTATGAAATGTCCTATAAAACTTGTAAGGACAGCATCTAGTAATAGAAAGTGATCAAGGCAGCTGTTACATTAGAGACTAAGTAGGCAACATTTTGAGATTCACTGCAATACCAGCAGCATTCTCAGGCAGAAGAATCAGCAAGAAAAAATGTACAGGGGCAAAATACAGGGTGAATATATTTAAGATATTAAAAGGAGAGTTCAGTTAAAGCACAGTAAAAGAGATGGACTATGAAAATAACATGATTTTAGTTAAGGTCACTTAGGTCAAGACTGCATTTTATTCTAAGAAAGATCACAATACACTGGAAAATAGACAAGACACAACAGGTAAGAAAGAAGAGTGAATAGTGATACAGCAAAAAAAAAAATTGAGACAATCTCACCAGAAACAATGAAGCTATGAATCAAGAAAAGCATTTAAAGATGTTTGTTGCCACCAATTAATCTAATCAGAAAATGACTGACATCAGCAAATTATGTCAAGTATCTACTAACGTAACCATATTAATAGTTTTTCATTAAAACATAGTTTTCCAATTAAAAAAAAACCTCACAATTCCAAAGTTAATCTGAAAACAATAAGTATATTAACATGTTTGAGTTCATCACCCTATCAGTTTCTTGTCACTTGCGTTACACAGAATGTCCCAACAAAAATGCCAATATTCTAGACTCTAAGCCTAGGAATATGCTTCTTCAAATGGCAAAATGGTGTATTAGAGTCGCAGCTGGAATGAAAGTTATAAATTACTGCCTAAAATTGGGAGATTAATCTAAATCTGGGATTTAGGATTTTAGACTGAATGGATCCTGTCTAATCACACTAGTTTTAAAAAACTGGAAGGGGCAGACAAACTGGCAAAGTCAGAAGGAAATGGACAACAAAATAGGTAAAATGAGGATGTGTGGTGAATTTGACAAGCAATGCTGATTTTGAAGATGGAGGAAGGGGAACACAAGTAAAATAATTTAGTGGTCAACAGATTAGAAATAAATCTCAGTAAAAACTTCAGCTAACCAAACAAAAAAATAGGATGATGATATTACAACTTCAGTAAATTGAATTGACAACAATCTAATTGATCAGAGAGTGAGAATTCTCCCTTAAACCCTTTTTTTGTTTTTTTAAGATTTAACTTATTTATGAATATAAGCACTGGGGTTTAGACCAGAGTTTTGGGGGGGTGAGATGATTCGCCAGAGAGAGATTGTGAGCAGAACAGGCAGACAGACTGAAATACACTGCTGAGGGAGGCAGTGGGAAAAACGGAATTCTTTGATATTTTTTAATGCCTTTACTACTCACTGAGCATTATCGACATTTTAATCTTTCATTAAAAGCTTAACACATTTTAAGTGGTGGTCATGCTTACTTATATTACTAATATTGATTTCCTTCTGTTTTTGTATGCTTGCCTGATCATATTTTATGTCCTTTTGTTGTTGTTGTTATTGTTGTTCAACATGGATATGAGGACTGCTATTGTCTGAGAAACAAAATATATTTCAAATTTAGTTTTCAAATAAAAATTTTAAAAATATGTACCTAGATACATGGCTACTCATATTAATGACTACTTGTGTCTACTTCATTTGTAAAATAGTGGTCAGATGAGTATTACTTAGGGTTCTACAAAATAACAAAATCTCTCAGATACACACACACACACACACACACACACTCACACAGACCACAACTAAAATAGAAATTGGTGGTTTTAGGTTAGAGAAATTATCATTGAAACCATTTATCATATTTATATATAGAAAGGTGTGAATTAAAATATGAGTTTCTGGCTGCTAGAAACTATATTTCATATATTTAATTGCTTTTACTTCTTTTTCTTCATTTCCACTTTTTCTCTTTCTCTTCTACTCCCTCCTGTTATTCTGAATATTGCTTATACTTAAAAACAAATTATTTATTTGATTCTATCAGTTCTATTTTAATTATTTTAAACTACATTTGCATTTCTAACTTTCTGCTGATAAAGTTATACATAAATTCTACTTCATGAAATAAGTTAGTTTTTGCAGAAATAGTAAGAGGAATTGGTAACAGCATGTGATAGCAGAACAAAACATGAGGCTTACATTAATACCTATTGCAGATCTATGATTTACAGGTCAATATTACTTGACTTAATCTTCAAAAATTAGTGGATAAAATTTATAAAGGATCTTTGCATTATGATAGAGGACTGATAATATTAAATACAGAGCATATATATAATATCATGCCTATGCTAAACAGAGTGCTTGTGAAAAAATTAATCTTCTATATCTCACACATTAGGTGTGATAGCTTAGCACAATATAACAATTCCAAAAGCATTACAATATATCAAAAACAAAGAGTGATCTGAATATACATATAAGCAGTGAGTTAGTAAATGAAATGTTATGGTTACACATATGAGAATTTCTTTTAAAAATCAAATTTTAATTGGATATATTATTATTTCAGATTTTCAGTATGTTTGTCATATACTCAGTAAAATGGGCTCTACCACATGTAAATTTGTGTGCAAGTGCAATTGGATTCTAAATTCTTCAATAGCTTTTAATTTAGCTCTAGCTTATAATACTAACCATGGGCTGTAAAATAATGCGAAGGGCATTCTAGTTATCAATTATATCACTATAGGGACAAAGGGATAGCTTTTGGCAGTGCTGAGTATCATGCTTTGATGCATTTAGTAAAATTTTTACTTAAATAAAAACAAAATAAACTAATTGTCAGGAAATATATGCTATTAGTAACTTCCAACATCAATTTCTGCTTTCAAAACAAGGCACTTTTAAAAAAACAAGAAACACTTATTAAAATTTTGTGCCATCTCCAAGAATTAAAAAATATTGACAATACACAAACATCTGGCAATATGCCCAATGTGTCACACATTTTTACTTAGGCTGCACATCAGGTACATTTATAAGGTGTGAGTAAAAGGTTTATGCTGGGACTTGAAATCACTGTGGCACTTAATAATTAATTGGTGTTGACAAAATGGGTGTCAGAAAAACAAAAAAAAAACAGAACAAATATCTTTTGTTCAAATCCCAGTCCCATTAAATCTCTCAGACAGAACTTCCTTTGTGAAAAATTTATAAATCCCATGTTCCCCTTTAAAACAGTAGGTGTCCCTTATAAGAGTTATAAGTCTTACATAATTGGGTGTTCTAGGATTCTTTCCAAATTTTCTACAACAGGCATAATTTTTCAAGTACACATCTGCCATAAGTGAAGAAAAAAAAAAATCCCAGGACAATTATCCATTAGAACTAAATCATGTGATATATGCAGTGAAAATAATTTCACTCCAGCATCCTTACCTCATGTGTGTGTTTTGTGTGTGTGTGCAGGAGGTATGTCATTTTGAGTTTCCATCCATTTTTTTAAATAATGGTGAAAGGCAATTGTTAGTGAAAATTGTTTTTTTTTTTTACTCATTTACTCACCCCAAATTATTCTGATAGTACAGTGAGTTCTGAATTCTAATTTTAAATATTATAAAGTCTGTTTTTATATAGTTTTAAATAACAATTCTTTAATGTCAGAATTTTACATAAAGCATTAACATAATAACCAGTTTCAGTGACAATTAAAACTGAAGATTGCTACATTGTTGACTGTTTTCTTTTACTTTTCCATCATTAGATTGTTACAATCATTCCATGGATTTGATTTTTCCAATCAAAGAAAGGAAAAATACAAGAAAGGAAAAAAAAATCTTATTCCAAGTTAATATTTAGAAATTAAGCAATGTATGCATAAAATTTCAAATGTTTGAAACAGACTTCAATTCATTTATATTCTTAATCATTCACACATTACACTGTACTAAACTGCTGTATAAAACACTTACAGAAGAGTCAGCTATAATCACTATGTATTAAAAAATGAAATGATTACAAAATAAGTGCCAGGGAGTTTTGACTATAAAATCGCGTTATATATGGACAATATCATTTCAAAAGACCAAAGGACCTTGTTTAATTATTACATATTTTACTCATAAAGTGTTTCTCTAACATAACAGAATTGAAGGCTTTTTCAAATTGAGGAAGACAAATTAGTAAGTCTTCTTTACAAGAGAAAACACAAAATAGCTTTTGACAAAGAAAATTCCAAATAGCCAAAAGAGTTAGAACCTATCACTAAAATATACGTAAGGCTTGCAAATTATGAAAAATTTAGAAATGAGAAAAATATGTTTGATTCAGTATTGCTAAAGAATAAAGTTAATCTATTATTTAATTAAAACAGAAGAGGTCTCTTGGAATTTGGAGACCAAGGAAAATGTATTAAAAGAATTTCTGAATTATTGTATCAGTGCTATCATACAATGGTTTATCTCCCTAATAGATGGAAACTTAAACATATTTAATTAGTTTTAGGAACTTCCTTGAGTAAGTTTATGGAAGCAAACTTGATGTTCTAAATTTCTATGTGAGAATAAAAATTTGGTAAAGATCTTAAAAGATGCACACTGACAAAGAGCACTAGCAAAAAGACTTGCTGCAAAGAATCCATACTAACATCATTAAAATATGAACTTCACTTGTGAGTTCACTTCAGGGCATATTATATTAGCTTCAAAAAGTGTTGCATTTATTATAGTTATATGTATTTTTAAATCAAGTTATATCACTGAGTTGAATATCAGAAAGGCTTGGTTTTTCAGAAATAAAAAAATATTGATTAGGCCCTCCCTGGTGGCGCAGCAGGTTAAGGCACAGCATTAGGAGACTAAAGCCACTTCCGCATGGGTTCGATCCCCGCCTGCCCCGGAGGTGACCACACGGCGTGGCAGACCTCTCCTGACCCGCCCGCTGTTCCCCTCAGCAGTGTACTTCGTCGATCTGCCTGTTCTGCTCCCCGCTCTGTCTCTGGTGAATCCTATCACCCTCCACATCTCTGGCCTTTACCCCAGTACTGTATGAATAAATAAATGGGTCTTTAAAAATTTTTTTTAATAAAAATTAAAAAATATATTGATTAATATATATTTGATCATGACAAAAATTAAACTCAAACCCCAAATGTGTTGACTATTTTATCACTTATATTCTGTTTTTACTTTAATGTTGTTTTGTTTAATATGAGTAATAAACATAACAAAAACACAGATGTATATATAACAAAGTTAACAAACATATATAAAAATTAGTAGCTTACAGATTTTGCTTATATACATTTTCTAATAACATATAAAATATACTAACCTTATCAACATTTTATAAGAAATTACACTGCCCTCTTGAATTACTATAGGCTATAGCCGCTCTTCTTTATGTTTATAGAGAAGTTTTTAAATTTTTTCCTCTACTATTTGAGTGTTCAACTTTAATTTTTTAGCTTCCTTTCATGTACTTTAGCAACCAAGATCATTTATTCCACAGAAATAAGCAAATCAGTATACATACATGAGTCTGTTTATTTGTATGTATCCATATATATATTCTACACCTGTATGAATACATAAATATATTTAAGAATCAGAACTTTAGAAATCTTGAAAATTTCTAAAAGTGTGGAGATAATATTGTTTTAAAAAATACTACAATTATATATACATATGTTTATATATGTACATATTACATACTCTTTAGTTTGCACAGAAAATATTTATTATTTTAATGTTAATACATTTGACTATCTGGAAATGAAAATATATATGCATATTACTTTATATGGAAAATATTTTATAATCAAAAGGCAGAAAAAAACTCATAAAAATCAAGCAAGTAATACTTATGTGAGTCAAGCATATACGTACTGTTTTATAGCTATTATATTAAGTACTATATTCTGCACTTGATAACTATGTAAATCTTAAAGGAAATAAAAGAAGACACAGCAAATTGGTAAGATGCCCCATGCTTGTAGGTAGGAAGAACTGACATTACTAAAATGGCCATATTACCAAAATCAATGTACAGATATCTCTATCAAAGCACCAAAGTAAACAAAATAAACAATGATCACATCACTACAATGTTTACAATTCAAAATAATATGGATTCACAAAATGTCCCAAATAGCTAAAACAATATTGCCTACAGCCATATGGAAAAAAAAAAAAAGCTCAATTCAAGTAGTACCAGGGACATATAAATAAAACACAAATTGAGATACTACTCTATGAGAATGGAACATATAAAAGAATGGAATTTACAAATGTTGGCAAGGTTGCAGACAAAAAGGAACTCTGACCCATTGTCAGTGGTAATGCAAGTAGATAGAGTCCCAGTGAAAAATGAAAAAAGAAAACTCTAACACTAAAAGAATTAGTGGGAAAAAAATGAATAATCAAGACATACACTTGTAATTCGTCTGATTTTGGGGGGGAAATGTTATGTGTCTAGTGTACAAAAATCCTGTAGTAAGATACTACTTTATACTTATTAGGGTGGCTAATATTAAAAGGTTCAATAATAAGTTTGGCAAGGATATAAACCATTGAAATCCTTACACATAGCTGGTAGAAATGTAAATAACTCAGGAACCTTAGAGAATATTCTAGTAGTTTCTCAACGATTTAAACACGTAGTTACCTTAAAATCCATCAACTTTACTGCCAGGTATAGTTCCCAGAAGAAATTAAGACATATATCCCCCCCCAAAAAAAAGCCTTGGTCTAGTAGCCTTGTAATAGCCAAATGTCAGGACAACTCAACTACCCATCATCTGATGGATAAATAAAATGCATTACATTGCTAGAAAAAAACATTTAGTGATTAAAAGTAATCTTACAACATGGTAGAATACTGCAATGTTACACATTTTGCAATTCTATTACAATAAAATGTCTAGATTAGCAGATCTGTGGATAATGAAAGTAGACTAGTGATTATGACTAGGATAATGGGTATTAGAAGCCAAAGCAAAGAGGTATAGGGTGTATTTGTTGTTTTTTAATATGTATTTATTTATGCATATAGAACTGGGGACAAGACCAGAGGTGCAGAGACATTGAAAAATTTCACCAGAGACAGAGTGGGGAGTAGAACAGGCAGACTGAGGAAGTACACAGAAGTCAGGAGCAGCTGGTGAGACTTGAGAGGTCTGCCTACCATGTGGATCACCTCTGGGGCTGGGGATGGACGCTCACTGAAGTGGCTGTGGCTAGCTTGTAGTGGTGCTCTTCAACCTGCTGCTCCACCATGGAGGGCCCATATTTTTCAGGAAAATTGAAATGTTCTAAATTTTATTGTGGTGATGGATGCATGGTTCTCAATATACTAAAAGACATTGACTTTCATAAACTAAATGAATGAATTATATGGTATAGTGATATTTTTTTAATAAACAAAGCTGCTACTTTTAAATGAAAATTGAGTTAAACCAAAAGTAATCCTTTCTATTCTAACTACATTCTCATCACGACAGATGTTGCATTTCACTTGCACATTTGTTATACAATTAAAAATTCTCATGTTTAATTCTCCCTAAATAATTTTCCTTCTTTTAAAGTTCTATAGATTTTCCCACATTACATAGGAAATGTGGGAAATACGTTAAGTACAGTTACAAGTACTTATGCTCAGTTAATTTCCAAAAGTATTAAAAAAGATACACACAAATATGAAAGCACCATGATTGCTTTTCCCTTTAAACACCATATTCTTCCACATAATAGCTAAAGGAAAGCCAACATAAATAAATACCAAAAGATAATATGGAGTATTAGATCAATGGTCAAAATAATATCTCTGAAAATTCACTGAGATGAACAATTTGTTTACTGAAGGTGGTCACCGTAGCAAAGACATAAACAGCACTGTACCTACTAATCCAAAATGAATCATTATTAATACCTCTTTCTGAGCTGATCACTGAGGTTTTTACATATTCACACACAGACAGTTTTGTTGAAAATAGATTTTTGTTTAAAATATCAAAGTTGGGGTCCTCCCTGGTGGCGCAGCAGGTTAAAGCACTGCACTAAGAAGCTGAAACCACTTCCGCATGAGTTCGATTCCCGCCTGCCGGGAGGTGACCACTTGGTGTGGAAGACCTCTCCTGACCCGCCCACTGCTCCCCTCAGGAGTGTACTTTGTCGATCTACCTTCACCTCGATCTCTGGTGAAGTCTTTCGCCACTCCTGAGTCTCTGGCCTGTACCCCAGTTCTGTATGCACAAATAAATAAATCTTTAAAAAAAAAAATCAAAATCAAAGTTGGACCTCCCTGGTGGCGCAGACAGTTAAAGCAGAGAACTAAGAAACTAGCCACTTCTGTAAGAGTTCGATCCCGGTCTTCCCTAGAGATGACCACATGGCGTGGCAGAGCCCCCCTGACCTGCCTGCTGCTCCCCTCAACAGTGTACGTCATCAGTCAGCCTGTTCTGCTTCCTGCTCTCTCTCTGGTGAATCCTTTCAGCACCCCTGCATCTCTGGCCTGGACCCCAGCTCTGTATGCAAAAATAAATCTTAAAAAAAAAAAATTAAAGTTAATTTTTGAAATGCTGTGTAGTAAGTTTAACATTTGATAAGGGATGTTGCCTAAGAATTACCTGATTGGTCATCACAAATGCATGACCAGTGTGTACAGTGTGTGAAATGGGAAGGAATATGATGTTAACTAAAGAGAATGTTTCAATTAATACAGCACCATTATACATAGTATAAGCCTCTGTACACATATACACAAATAACTGAGAGGAATATTCATGAGTTACTATTACAGGGGGAGTCTCGGTATGCCTTTTAAAAAAACTATAGTTATTTTCTCATATCTGATATTTTTCCTTCACTTACAGTGATATAACTATGGAAATTATAAAATACAATTATTATTGTATTAGGGAAATTATGACATACAAGTACTATTGTATGTCCCATAATGTCTGAGTAGCATTTTTTTAACTCATTCTGAGATGAATCAATAAAATCCACAAACTCAAAAATCACTAAATATTCATTTTTAAAATTCAGTATCTTAAAATTCAGATTATAATATTCTTCAGTTTTGAATTAATATCAACTGTAACACTGTTTATTATACAGATTGAGAGTGAAGTTATATCAGAGAAAACATTGAAATCATGATTTTAAATTTGATTTAGCATCTAAAGATGTCAAAAACAGTTACTGACAATACTAATTTTCTCTCATTTTAAAATAAAGTCAGTAATTGGAAAATATACTTTACTACAATAGAGACTATTTTAATAATTCTAAGAAATCCATCTGCTAAAGTACTTACAAATGAATGAAGTCAAAAGGCTTGCTTGCAATGAAGACATCAATTCTGCCACTTACTAAGTGTCAAAGTTACTTTTTTTACATTTTCTGAGCTACATTATTGCAACCATTAGCATGTATTTTAATCTGCACATTCTGAATGTTGACATTCTGAAAATAATGATAAAGAACTAATTTCCATACTATGGATAAATTTGAAGAATTAAAATTTTAAAAACATAGCATTTAGACTTAAAAATTCTCATGATAGAAATACACATATGCTCATACACACACACACATATATATATATAATTTACCTTTTAATTAGCTATGGATGCATCATTTGAGCAAATTTACATACTAAAATCAATAATGGCTTATTCACATACTGAGGTTATATATGCATCAGTATATTTCCCCTTTGAGTTTATATCAAGTACAACAAGTAATTAAGCACAATAATATAGGTAGGATTGCTTGGTATTTCTAAATTTAAACTTAATTTTCATGTGAATATTTTAAAACTTTGGTGAGGTTAGAACTAAAGGATTAGTGCGTATTTTAGAGATCAGAAAAACACAAGTAGAATTAATATTAAACAAAAGGGGTTTATAAAACTCCCTCCATAGGAATAGGTCTTTTCTTTTTTCAAAAAAGAAAAGCTATATATTTTAATGTAATGTAATTGTATTTTTCTTTATTTTCCTAGCATATACATTGGCATAATCTTACTCCTACAGTCAATTCTTGCTGTTTCATAATCTGGTTGTGTGTGTTCTAAGATGTGTTTTAACAGTAAGAGCTTTACTTTATTCTCACCTCTTTATTTTATCATTTACAAATACAACCCAAGAAAATCTCCAAGAAAAGCAATAAAACTTCAATTATTTGACTATTTAAATAATTTTCCAAGTCAATCATTTCCATATTTTCCAAATCAGTGAATGAATCAGGATTTAAAATTATTATTCTTTCCTGAACAATTAGAAGACATATACTAAAATAAATAAATAAATAAGCATAAATTCAGGAGTATAAGATTGAAGGCTTATTTTAATTTAAACTTTACATGCATTATTTATGTGTACATTTGTTTGTGTGTGTGTTTGTGTTTCAAAAGTGTATTGAATTTTGGTGGGTACCAAATAGTTTAACTGAATGTGAAAGATTTCTCCCCAAGTTGTAACTATTTTCCAAATCAAATTTTCCTTAGCCTAGAATTGCAGGGGCCCTTCCTGATGAGACAATGGGTTAAAGTGCAGCACTGCAAAGCTAGCAGCAGCCATAATTCAATCCCCTCTCCAAAGGGTGACCCACATGGTGCGGCAGACCTCTCCTGTCCCAACTGCTGCTTCTCACAGCAGTGTACTTCCTCAATCTGCCTATTCTGCTCCCCACTTTGTTTCTGGTGAATCCTCTCACCAACCCTGCACCTCTGGCCTGTACCCCAGTTCTGTGTGCACAAATAAATCTTTAAAAAAAAAAACCTAGAATTAAATAGCAACCTTGAGTATGTATTTGTAAATGGTCAATAACTACAACAGGAGTAAATCTTGTAGTTAGTGGAAGAACTTAATGTTTAACAGAGAAAACAGGGTGAGGGAGAGGATGGGGAAATGAAGGAGGTTTTGGTACAGGTGGTTTAGTGGAGAGTGAATGGAATGTGTACAAAAGAACAAAACTGTAAACTAATGACAATAATTGTAATAAAGTAGCATGCTGAAACAGTCAGAAGACCAAACTCAAGTTAACCCAATATGGTTATCTGCCTTGATACTTTTTAGCTTTGTGAATTCTGCAAATTACCTAACATTTTGATGTCTCAGTTTTTTCATCTGTAAAATAAGGATTAAACACATAGCACCTGCTTCACTAGTGATTATGAGGATAAAACAATGTTAATATGTAAAAACCTTAAACAAGGGCTTAGTTTTGTTATTTTTATTCATAATATTAAAAACGATAAAATATAGCATAGAAAACGAATGGAATTATATTTCTTAAGTTTTACAATCACTAATGTTTTATTAATCATATATTATTGTAAAAATCTGAAACTATTTCCATTTTCTATTCTTTAACAGTATTAAATGATAGCACAGACATTCCAGAAACCAGCTATTTTCATGAAATGCATATACTTTTAAACATATCTCATACTGAATAGATGTTACATAACGATCTTTAATGAAGATGCTGCTGTGGAATACTGCAAAATGACCATCTACTTGGATTTAATGTCTCAAATACTCTCATGTTCAAAACTTTCATATCTCAAAACAATTTTTTAAGTTTTTTATATTTATTTTCTTGCACAATTGTTCATTTTAATAGTATTTGATTTCTGCCCTCAGCTGTCCTCCCTGAAGTTCTCCCACCACCAGAGTACCTATGATCCATCACCACATTCCTTGTGCTCTTCCCTCCCTTGTTTTAAACCCTATCCCTTCCCCTCTCCTGAGAGAAAACAATCTCAATAAACAATATTTTAAGAAATATTGAAAACAGTCCCTTCTTTTCTTAGTTCCTTATCAGTGTTGTAAACTACAAGTTCCTTTAACTTGGGTCATCATAGCATTTAAGTTTTAAATCCCAGGATTTAGAAGCATTATGATAAAATTATAAGACACTGAACAAACCCAGGTAAAATTAGTTATTTAGAAATCCTGAGAAGTTTTAATTTCATTTTTCATTCAACACTAGTTAATTTTCCCACAAAAGGGAAATATACTAATCAATTAACCTTTATTTGGCATACTTCTTATTTATCATTATGTCAAAAATTAGTGAATTTCGTTGCCTGTAATTACCCAGAAAGAAAACAATCTTGTGTATCGGTGCCCTTAGAATTATGTATTTTAAGGAATCATTATTTACAGTGATATTTTTAGAAAATGCAAAAATATCCTGAAATTTTCATATTACCTCACAGCACAGGACTTTTTTCTATTCACTTCATCAATAGCTTTACCTGAAGAAACTACTCCTTTCTGTTTAGTATTTTCAATTAATTAAGTTCTGAATGTGTGTACAGAAAAAATTTCCAAACACTATCAATGATTTTCAAACATTTTTTTTCCATTAAATACATAATATGCTTATTCATCTTGCACATTTAGGCAGTCCCAGGCATTTGCAGAAACAGATGTTCCTAGAGTATATGAGCAGAGAGACAACAATGTTATGCTTATTTCATATATGGAGCTCTAGTTCCTAAGCTAGTACTTAAATCAACATCACAGAATGTTTCAGTGATTTATATAGTCCTTCATTTTAGTAAGCCGGGAATCACTTCTCAAAAGCAGCCAGCCATATAACAAACCTAGAGGTTCAGAAAAACTACCAATGGATTTGCCAAAGAACCAGATGCTGTCTTTGGAAGACATTCTCCCAGCTTTGCATCATGAGCTTGCAATGTCATCCAAATGATTCCTCCACACTTTGGAAGATAATATTTTCAAACAACCTAAGCACACAAAACCCCATTTGAATAGCACTAAAGCTAAAGTATAATTAGTCTTTGAGGACTAGATTAAGGTGAACAGAGTGCACCTTAAAAATTGAATTTTTAAATTTAAACTTGAAAAACAGTAAAGGCTGTTTTACAAGGATTTTAAATGAGATAACAGGAGAGGTATGTGTTCAGTAAAATAAAATATGAGTTAATAACAATCTTCATAACATATAAAGTTACTTTATAAGACTGTTACAATTGCAGAGAAAAAAAAATCTATCCAAAAGTAGATTTACTGGGTTACTCTGGACAAGCCTGGGATGATAAGGGTAAAACCAGTTTACTAAAGAAATTGATATTGTAAAGAGAATGACTAACACAAAAGAATACGTAGGTCTGAGCTGAGTGAGGTTTCTATGAACTTGGAGTATAACTTATTTGGTACCAGTTAAATATATTTCAAAGCAGAATATTTTTTTCTGAACTATGACAATCAGTGATATTGACACAAAATACAGTCTCAAGACTGTACATTATTGAGACCTACTTATAAATATTTTCATAGTGCACATGTAAGAATTCCTTGTCTTCATTAAAATACTTCTTATTAACTTGAATAACAACTCATAAAAATATGAGCAGAACTTATCTGTATTTATCTGTATATGTAAATGTATTTAACCATACTTTTCACAGTACAATGGATTTCATATGATCTCATCAAAATCTTGAGTCAATGCTCAAGGTTTGTTGAAATTTTGGGATGTTATTTCCTGTCTCCAAAAGTTATTGGTTTTCAGATAATTGTAACATAAATCCTTTTAAATATAGTCACCTGATACTTGGCTTTTCAATTCATAGTTTGTAAGTAAATTAATCTCCTGATACTGGAAAAAAAAACTTATTTCTAGTAATTTATTTTTGAAGCAATATGAAAACGATCATCCAGAGACACAGAAAACTGGTCTGAGATGATTTTAGTGATGCAAATTTTTACTTCTACAAGGATATATTGAAAGATTTGTTTAGGGGAATTTTCATTAACTGGGGACAAATATCTGTGGACAGTTTATGCCAACGAACAAAAATAAAAGGTTCCCACTGTCAGGACTTTTCACTAGTTTATCAGTAATACATTTCTTTAGCAGGTCACCAGATCCCGCTACAAAGATATGATCGTATCAAACATTGAAGTCAACAGACCTAACAGTAGCTTCCAAACATCAACCAAAGAAAGCAGCCAAGAATTTTGCATAGACACAGATGTTAATGCTAAAAAATATATTACAGACTTTGGCTTCTGTGTTCTTTATCTGTCAAATACTGCCTTTGTGTGGCTCAGCTGCTGGCTCTGTGAAGGAACAGCAAGAGGAGGTAAGTGTGGGAAAACAATGAGTAGCAGTAATTCTTTTCTGTGAAAATACTGCCAGAGAATGTAACTTTTACATTCTATTTTGTTAAATAAATGGAGAAAGAGGTATTTCATAATTTACATTACATGTAAATTATAGAATTTTGGTAACAAGGGCAAATTCTGATTTTTAGAAAAATATATAAATGAATCAATTCAAACATAAACATTTCTGATATTATTAAAATATCGTCAGAAATACTAATTACAAACAGGTTTCAAAGATCAATACATGGGAAAAAAAGAACATCACATTTAAAGACTTGAAACGTATTCATCAAAATTAAATATAAAAATGTTGTTAAAATGCTTATAATTTTAAAGTATATGACTTACATACGTATAGTAAAAACCATTTAATAGTAATTTAAGTTATTTACATGCTTTTTTGACTAATATGATGCTTACTTCATTTTCAATTATTTTTCAAATTCCCCTAGTTCTAATGCCACCTTTCTTGGATTTAATGCTCCTTATTAGTTGCCAGAGCTATCCTGTCATCCCTTTTTTAAATCAAAAAACAATAAATAATGAATAAACATCTTTCAGTAGTATAATAATTTTATATTAAAAATAATACAGAAACAACATTCTTAATCATGGTAATTTATAATCAGAGGGTTATAAAGTTGACAAAATGAATCAGACATATCGTTTTCCCACCTAGAAATGATCATCTGCTAAGTAAATTGTCATAATGGTTGATGTAAAGGTGACATTTTAGCAGTTAACAAGTGTGAATATTAGCCTTCATATAGTGTTCCATACCTTTAATTTGTTCACTTTGTTTACACTGTATTCATATATTACCAGAATAGAAAATAAAAATAGACTAAGCATGAGAAGAAAAGGATATAAAAGTAAAATAATTCAATTTCAGTCAGCACGGTGTGGCAGATGCTGACCTAAGTGTAATGCAAATTTTAATAACTGACTCTTTGGAACAACCTAGTGAGATAAGTATTTTATATATGTCTGTGTATGATAAAATGAAATATTTTTTAAAAAAGAAAAGAAAGGAAATGTTTACACAAATGTTCTTAAAAGGGGTGAAATGTTAGACTATTCTGATTTCTTCCCTCTTCTAGGGATGTTTTGTTTGTAAGGAGAAAAATATGTTAAGGAATTAGGTAAAGTGTCAGACAGAGGAATAATCCTATAGTTTAAAGAAATAAGAGAAGCTTTTGGTGGACGTACTGAATGAGCATGTTAAACATAGAGAAGAGACAAATGCATAGATATAGAGACAGATGGATAAACAGATGGAGATAAATGATAGATATATAAATGATGATGATAAATAAACATGAATTCTAAAATCTTGATGTGCAAAAGAAGATAAAGGGCAGAGAAAATTAATAATATTATACCCCAATTTCAGCTTTTCCAAGTTCTGAGCTTTTTAGGATGGAAGCTTAAAAAATTGAAGCTTAAGGTGTATGCTTGATTTTCAAATGGTCAAGAAAACCACATGAAAGTCCTCCCCAGCCTCTTAGTTATATTCTTTAAAGACATAATATGTTGGCCCTCCCTGGTGGCACAGCGGGTTAAAGCACTGCACTAAGAAGCTGAAACCACTTCCGCATGAGTTCAATTCCCGCCTGCCCGGGAGGAGATCCACGTGGCGTGGCAGACCTCTCCTGACCCGCCCGCTGCTCCCCTCATCAGTGTACTTCGTCGATCTGCCTGTTCTGCTCCCCACTCTGTCTCTGGTGGAGCCTCTCGCCACCCTGAGTCTCTGGCCTGTACCCCAGTTCTGTATGCACAAATAAATAAATATTTAAAAAAAAAAGTGAAAAGCTAAAATCAAAATCACTGCATTGATCAACTTTGATTAATTATCATTATGTTACCAACTATCTGATGTTACCGATGAGATCTGGTATAATGATTAGTAGGAGATAAATAAGATAAAAAAGTTTATGACTATGTATGTATTGGCATAAACATTTTATTATCTTTATTTGAAAGAACTTTTAAATGTATCCTTTTATTTTATATCCATCATTTGAAGGGAATTCCAAATATTTCAATTTTTAGACAAACTTTTAGGTAATATTTTATACTTTCAATGGTACTTCATCATATATGTTGACAATTATGTGTAATAAAATAGTACAGCAAACTATGATTTGGAGTTCATAGATGGTTTCACTCCAAGCAAGGAGGATTTTACAGCAATAGGATACCTTAGAAGTCAGTGAAAGTCATTTAAACTTCAAAACATA
The DNA here is from genome assembly GCF_000260355.1 of Condylura cristata. Lineage (NCBI taxonomy): Eukaryota > Metazoa > Chordata > Mammalia > Eulipotyphla > Talpidae > Condylura > Condylura cristata. The sequence continues at coordinate 26,987,813 of NW_004567111.1, forward strand.
TTTGAACAATTTACATATTTGCAATCACTTCATGAGATAGTAATCAGGAAGAAAATGGTTTATAGGGCAACTCTTAAAAGGTGTGACACTGCTTCTGCTGATGTATCAATATTTTGGAAGACTTCATTATGTCAGGAAGAGTCTGATAGACAAAATTCTCCAAGTACCTCCACAATGCATGCCCAAAAATTCTCCTACTCATAAGACATACCATAATAAAGTAAGTATTTTCCCCAGATTATGTAACTTACAAGATATATCAGCAACATTTGTTGTTTCTGAACTTCCTATTTTTTTTAAATATGTTTTAAAAACTATATTTTATTCTTGATCAACTGCTACCAGAGATAAGCTGGTACCATTCTACTATATAGAAATGAATTTTCATCTCAGTGAGGATTCACACCTGGTTAGACAGTCAGGCTTGGTTAAACAGATTTTCTTCCAGGGAGAAGAGTTATACCCTGCTGAATCTGCTCCCACTGCTTGCATCTGAATCTGAATCAGGGAACTAATAAGGGACAAAGAAATAACCTACTTAAGATCATCTTGATGCCTCTATATATAATATATAATCAGAAATATGAATTCCCATTTCAGAAGCCCCCCTCTCTCTCTCCGTCTCTCTCTCTAAATATATATAAATTCATATTTCTATTATATATATCAAAATTAATGAAAACCATATGAATGTGAATTTTAAGAATCTGAAAATGGATATGTGAATATGTGAACTTGGAGGGTGTGGTGCTGGCCTTGTCTTTGCTAAACAAGGGGCAGAATAGGGTATATCCACCAGTTCTTTTTTTTTAATTCTTTTTTTTTTTTTAAGATTTATCGGTTTATGCATATAGTACTAGGATACAGGCCAGAAGAGCAAGGGTGGTGAAAGACTTCACCAGAGGCAGAGTGGGAAGCAGGACAGACAGATGAATGAAGTACTCTGCTGAGGGAAACAGCAGGTGAGACAGGAGAGGTATGTTGTGTCATGTGGGTCACCCTGGGGTGGGGAAACAAATTCAAGGCAGCCCAAGCAGCCATATCCAGCTTCACAATGCTGTATGTAACCAACTTGCTGTGCCACCAGGGAGGGCCACACCAGTTCTATTTTTAAAAGAAGTTTTTTTTTCTTTTATTCTCTCTGTACATTGTAAGATGTTAGCAATGTAAGAGCTTATGTATAAATTTAGAGATAAATATCTAGATATAAACCCTGTGGAAATGCAAAGTAAAGTCATCCCATATGCCTCCACTTTCTTAGATGCTGGCACATAACCAAACAAGTATCATACAAACTGATAAGAAAAAAAAATAGATGTTTAGTAATAACATGGATGCATGTCAACTATGAAAGATATGGGAGAGACAGAGAGAAAGGCAGAAGCTCAAACATGCAGTAAACAAGGGTATGACTACTTTTTTACTGCAGTAAACAAGGGTATTATTCCTTTTCCAGTGAAGAAATCAGGTCTCTGGTACAGTGAGGGAGATGCCCTTAAAAAGGTAATTCAATTCACATACAATTTGATAAAAGAACAATTCCACCTAGTCTTCAGAGTCCTTTCTATAAAACAGAACCTTTGCCTAAAAGACATCTAGGTGAGGTAGATTTTTGCACCCCTACATCCTTGTGAGTCCTTCCTGATATTTCTGCATCAACTAAAACAAATAAAGTATAAGCTCAGGAAAGGATTTACTTAAAATGATTACTTCAAAAATGGGAGTTTAGGGCCATAATAAGAAAGGCTATGACAATAAGGAAAACCCTCTTATGATGAGATATCCAATCATCTTAGAGGTCAGCATAAAAAAGAATTCTCTGTTATATGGAGTATAAACAAGACTAAAAGAACTAAGGTCAGATAATTGATTAGTAGATATTTTTCTTCATGTCAAGAAGAGGTCAAGAAGGACAGATTGTTGCATATTCTATGCTTGTTCTGACTGAGCAAGTTCAGGAAACTGGAAGAATATATTCTAACAAAATACATTCTAACAAAAATTTGTGCAAGTTATTATCAAAATTTTTTTGATAGTTAAGTGAAGACAAACAGCTGAGATAATAATATTATATATAAGAAAAGAAGGATAACTTGGAGGGCCTGTGCCTGGCAACATCGCAGGTAAACAAATGGTAGGACAAAAGATGTCCGTCAGTCTTCATCAAGAGCACATGGAAAATGGAGCATGCAGCAATGACTTGACTCTCTCACAATACATTCCTGTGAAGAACATGCCACTTTCCACAAACTTTCAAGGCCTTTTCTGGAGAACTGAATGAGATATAGAATCCAGTTCTAACATTTACTATAATTTCATGTTGCACAGGTCTGTACTTTTTTATGAAAGTGGAGTTCTATGTTTCTAGCTCAATCATCTGTTAGTTATGCATCATCTCACTTTGTAAATAAAAGTGCACCATAAAATATAAAAAAGATAAAATATGTGCATAGTAAAGAATAACTTGTTTAGGAAGATGCACTGTGTTTTCAGAAACAATAACAATTTGCTATTATAAAAGGATATAATCTGTAAATTAAGAGAAGAAAACTGTAGTCAAAATTACACAATGTGATTTCATACTTGCAGCATCACTTGCTTTATTTTATAATTACCTTCAACACATATTGGCCATTATTTTCCCATAAGATCAAATATAAACCACAGGTGTATGAAAGTGGAAGCTGTCAACTGCTCTTTAAAAACAGCAATAGCAAAAATAAAATATTGAATGGTTAAGAGAATCAAGTAAGATGGAGGAAAAAAAAAACATATTTTTATTGCCAAACAAAACAATGCAAAAACAAAGCAACAAGTATAAACCAGAGAGAGCCAACAGGGGAGGGGGACGGAGAGGGATGTGAAGGAGGGAAGAATGTAGGGAGTTACGGGGATGATGCGAGGGGGCAGGGTGAAGTGAACACTGTTTTAAGATGAACAATAATGTAAATCGATATACAAAAACTAAATAAACAGCAATATATGAAAGTAAACTACCCACCTTACTATGTATTCAGCATGTATTTACTGTGAGTCCTTCATATTCTGAGTACTATTGGGGACAGCAGGTCTAAAATTGAATAATTCAGGGAATTATGCACACAAGTTGTTATAGTAACATAAAATAAGTATGCTATCCTATTGAGAGGTCAAAGAAAAGTTCACAGTTTTTTTTTTTTCTTTGCACTCAGTTATGCAATATCACAATGAAACAGTTAGGATACAGAGAAGATACAAATCATTCAAAGACAAGAGAATATACAAACATTTGATAATATGAACTATCTGATGTAAGTTATGAAGTCCACAGTTGCCTTTCACTATAATTGCAGGGGAGAGGAACAATGAGAAAAATAGCTAAGGACCAAAAAGCACTGATTGCTAAGGCAAGGTGTTCCAATTTGATTCCTGAATTTAATAGCACATTTTAAGTGCAAGAATTTCATGCCCAGATTAACATTTTAGGAGAACCACATGACACTGTTTAGAAGATAGACTTGAGGGAATAAATTGGAAATAGGGAGATAATTTAGAAGCTATTACAATAATGCACCTGAGATATGATATGGAAGGGAATGATTGCTATACATGGGAAGTAAAAGAGGTAAGGAGGGGAAATGCTATAGCATCTACTGAATTTGAAGAAACTATCGAACTTGACAGGATAGAGGATGTATGAGTAAGAGAGAAAATTATAGTCAGATTTTTCCAAAGTTGCTGATAAAGCAATTGGAGGTATTATTCACAAGGGTACAAAACAAAGGAAGGTAAGTAGGACTCAGATAATAGATGCTTTTTAGATAGAAATACTTGAGTGACATCCAGGTAAAAATTCCTTCTGATCATACATGCCTCTACTATATTACTGGCAGAGTATAATGAGTTGCATATTAAACAATTGTGAATTTAAGGTGTATAACACTATGTTTTAGAGGCATTACTTCCATTTTTAGATAAATGCTACTTGAAACAAATTTCAAGCATTTACAAATTTTTAAATAACTGAAATTCATTGACTTTGCCTATGAGCAGGAACAAAAACAAATAAAAGGTCAAATTTTAGGCTAAAAGATGTTAACACAAACGAAAGAATTTTAATCCAGTCATTGTAATTAGCAGCACTAAACATTCATGTTTACAATTAAATTTGGGGAAATCAGAGGTAATTATTACCTCTCATTTGACCTAGAAAACCATAATTATTTTGAATCAAAAGTTCTAGGGGTGTAATTTACCCATTATGTTGGTCAGTTGGTGCTTGAACTAAGCATTGAAAATACCTCTGAAAAAAAGAGTTCTTTAATGTTTCTAAATCCCGGTTAAGGATGTGACTTGGGAAATTGAAAAACATGCCTAATGTTATTAGCATGTTGGAGGAGAAAGAATTTTGCATGACTCAATTAACTCAGGATAATTTGTTTATAAATAGCTTAAATAATCATGGCTTAAACAAGAGTAGAGATATATTTCTTTTAATGAAAAGTGGCAATAAGGCAACTATTCAGTATCTTGACTTTCATACTTAGATTTATCTTCCTAAAATTAAGATGCAAACATTCAAGCTGTATAATCCCAAAAACATGAAGAAGAGCTTTCTTCTCTTTAAATCATTTTTTGAGAAGTAGACATTGATAACTATAAAATACTGCTTGAATAAAGTTTTCCCTAATATAATGGAAATTCCTGGAGGGAATAACTTCATTTTGATGGCTTTAGTTTTCCCAGAAACTACCATAAGTTCTAGCTCATAAAGGTATGGAGAACCTTTTGATAGAGTGAACAAGTTATTCTATTCCTTAACTTCCTTTTCAGTAAGGTTTGGATATTTCACATAATCTTTCATACTGTACTCTATACTAACAACAAAATATTCAGGAAATCTTCATTGAAAATAATCAGCTGATTGCAAACATATCAGTCAAACCTCAGTATCTTTAAGCCTAACATCTACTTTTTAAAAAAAAATATTTAACATCTCCCCCTTGTTAGATTAAAAAAAGAAATAGGTACTGAATTTACTCTTACATAAAAGAAATAGGTACTAAATTTACTCTTACATATGAAGTACTCATAAGTTAGAAATTATATGAAAAGCAGCTAAGTTTAAAAATGTACATTAGGCAACAAAGGAAAATGATCAAGAGGCGAATAGCAAATAAAGAGTAACAAAAGACTTTTCAATAAAAAGTGTCCACTACCTCACATCATATACAAAATTAATTCAAATGGATTAAAGACACAGAAGAAAGCATAGGCAGAAACATTTCATGCATTGACTTCTGTGACATCTTTGGGATTTGTCTCCAATAGCAGGAGAAACAAAAGAGAATATAAACAACTGGAGCTACATCAAAGTAAAAAGTTTCTGCAGAGTGAGGGAAAAAAAATCATTAAAACCTTACTGAATGAGGGCCCTCCCTGATGGCGCAGCGGGTAAAACCATTGCACTGAAAAGCTTAAGCCACTTCTGCATGAGTTCCATCCCCGCCTGCCTCAGAGGTGAACACATGGCGTGGCAGACCTCTCCTGACCCGCCCGCTGCTCCCCTCAGCAGTGTACTTTGTCGATCTGCCTGTTCTGCTCCCCACTCTGTCTCTGGTGAATCCTCTCACCCTCCACATCTCTGGCCTGTACCCCAGTTCTGTCTGAATAAATAAATCTTTTTTTTTTTTAAAGATTTAGTTATTTGTGCACACAGAACTGGGGTGCAGGCCAGAGGCTCAGGGGCGGTGAGAGGCTTCACCAGAGACAGAGTGGGGAACAAAACAGGCAGATCAGTGAAGTACACTGCTGAGGGGAGCAGCGGGCGCGTCAGGAGAGGTCTGCCACGCCATGTGGTCACCTCCGGGGCAGGCGGGAATCAAACTCATGCAGAAGCGGCTTTAGATTCTCAGTGCTTTAACCGGCTGCGCCACCAGGAAGGGCCAATAAATAAATCTTAAAAAAAAAAAAAAAACTTACTGAATGGAAGAAATTATATTACAAGGAACTAATAGTCAAGCTCTACAAGGAACTCTTTCAATTCAACAATAAGAAAACAATTCAATCCAAAATATGGGTAGAAGAGCTAACTAGGCACTTCTCCAAAGAAGACATTCAGATGGCCAAAAGGCATATGATAAAAAGTTCATCATCACTTAATGGGGAGATACAAATTAACACAAGCTATGCAACTTGTATCATCACATAGGGGACAGCCCCCGACAACAAATCAAAACAACAGTGAGAAAATATTTCACACTAATGAGAATATTCCATAATAAAAAGATACAAGAAATCTTGTCAACATGTATTAGTTTAAAAAAAAAAAAAGTAAGCCTTACACACTGATGGTAGGAATGTTTTGGTCCAGTCCCTATGGAAACATTTGTGGTTTCTCAAATGGTTAAAAACATATCTAACATATGACCCAGCAATTTCTCCCCTAGGCATCTATCAAAAAATAATAATAATTCAAAGGGAAATATAAGCACTTCTGTGTTCAATGCACTATTTATGATAGCCAAGCTATGGAATTAACCAAACTGCCCCAGGACTGGTGAGTGTATTAGGAAGATGTGGTACACATACCCTGAATAAAATAGTATTCAGTTACTAAAAAAATATATAGGATCATGTCATTTGTGGCAACTGGAATTGCTAATGCTAAGAGAAACAAGTCAGAAGGAACAAAAAAGAAACATACGAGGTGATTTCACACATACATGGAATATGAGAAACAAAATCAGTGGCAGATAAAGCCAAACCAACAATAAGCCCTAGAAACCTGACTATAAAATTGAAGCTAGCAAAGGTGAAGAAGATGAGAGGGAAGGAAAATGTGGACAATGTTTAGTGGACTATGGTGGAGGACTTTGGGTGCCTTGGTGTTGAGTGTGATGTGATAATGCACTGAGAGTGTACAATCCTATGCTTCTGAATCGTACAGTGTTGCAAATCAGTGTTACCTCCATAAAAATTAAGTAAATAGAACAGAATGGATGTTATGAGAGCTTGTAAATTCATTAAGATTTAAGAAAATCGAGTTGGAATATGCAAACTTGTATATAGATAGGTAGAGATATAGACAATGATATATGAATATTACTAATATACCTATAAAATGGTGAGTAAATGAATTTTGGGCAGTAATTTAGTCAATAAAATTATCAGATATACAAATAAATTTAATAAATTTCCAAAGTAAGATGATAAATTGAAATTATATATGCTTCCTAAATTCTGAAGCATTCTGGACTTAGCTAATATTTGATTTCTCAAATTATATATAAGAACTTATTAATTTTATCAAACTAAATTAAAAAGCATATTTAATGTGATTCAAAGTACACCATCAACCATCATAGTAAGTCAAACTTCAAAAATGTTACATCATTAAAAAATTAGACTGAATTCAAGGTGTTATTTCTAATAGACTTGTTATTACAATTAGTAAAATAAAAAAATATGTGTAACAAACTCGAGTAAATTTTCCCCTCATCCAAATAAAAAGCACTGAATAAAAGTCTAATAATATATGTAATTACTTTCTTCCTAAAAAAAA
>NW_004567111.1:26995980-27018950 GCF_000260355.1 Condylura cristata
TCCGGGGCAGGCGGGAATGGAACTCATGCGGAAGCGGCTTTAGATTCTCAGTGCTGTGCTTTAACCCGCTGCGCCACCAGGGAGGGCCGAAAATACGTTTAAACAAAACCTAAATCATAAAATGGTTTTAAATGCATCACGTTTATTTTGCTTCTTAATTTGAGGCTTTATTACCTACTCACAATCACATACACAATCAACAAATATCATTAAATGTGGAAGTGATTAGAATTTTTTAAAACTCTAGTGGGAAATATACTTGTTCTCATTTCTAGTTAACCAAATATATAGAATGAATTAAGATATGAATCTAATAAGGAAATGATCAAATTAAACCAGTAGTTTCTCAGTTTTCTGTTGCGAAAATAACCAATTTGAATTTTTTAAATTCAATGTTGTATGTAAAAATAAGTTATTTTATAAGTATATATACAAGTGTATAGAGAAATGAAAAAAACATACTTTTACTAAACATAACAGCATTAAGGCCCTCTCTGGTAGGTTAAAGCACAGCACTAAGAATTTGAAGCCACTTCCGCACGAGTTCGATTCCCACCTGCCCCAGAGGTGACCACATGGTGTGGCAGACCTCTCCTGACCCGCCCACTGCTCCCCTCAGCAGTGTACTTAGTCGATCTGCCTGTTCTGTTCCCCGCTCTGTCTCTGGTGAAGCCTCTCACCGCCCCTGAACCCCTGGCCTGTACCCCTGTTCTGTATGAACAAATAAATAAATCTTTAAAAAAATAAAATAAAAATAAAAGCATTAAGTAGCATGAAAATATAAATAAGACTGCTGCAGATACTAGGAATGTTCTTTTATAAATTTCATGGAAACATTTCTCATTTCATTTTAATGGGAACATAACAATTTATTTTAATGAAATGTTAGAGAATAAATTAAGCAAAATCAGACTCATAATGAGGGAACATGTAGAACACTGATGAATTTCTAAATGCTTAGAAAGTAATTATTGAAATTACTGGATAATAGATCTAAATTTCAATACAAAAACTAGACATAAGGTACAAAAACAACCTCTGAAAGTTTTCTTATCAATCATGTGACATGTGTCATTCAGTATCAACACAGCATTATCTGTGTCCTCCTTTCCAATCTAGGCTCAACTTCTTTTCCTCATATGCAGGTACTCTGTTCCAGCAAGCTCCTTGGTGATTGTCAGAGCTTAAAAGACAAGACATAAACTAATGTACCTCAATTAAAAAAACTATGTTGATCCAGATTATTTAACGCATTAAAAATGCATGAACATTACAGGAGAGGCATGCTAACAAAAGAGGCATTTGTCCAGCTCATTGTGTTCTACTGTGGCATTAATGTGTAAAGTCTCTTCTACCAACCGTCTCCAAAGCTTGTTTATTATCTTGCCAAATAGGGCAACAAAATATGCTAAGAATAAAGATGAATTCAAATGTTGAAGAAAAATTGCAATGTCTTTGCAAATTTAAAATAGTGCTACAATTATTTTGAAAAAATCGTGGAAAGTAAATAGATTAAAAGTGGCTATCAAATATTTCTTCATACACTATATTCAGCACATAGACTCAAACAAACACAAAAATTTTTAAATTAGTATCTGTATATGATTAAAAAGTGCTGTATAATCTATATTATCTCTGATATATTTGCTGAAGCATTACACGAAGCAGTAGATGTGCCTCAGATCATCACTCAGAATTGTTTAGGCATAGGTAACTAAAGAGGCAGCACATATATTGAGTGATTCAGAGGAATCACAAAGGTAAAGAACACAAATCTTCTTTTCAATTGTGTTTCTTTAGCTTTGGTCATTGTATCTACCATAGAGTGAATGTACAGTGACAACTCTATAAATACATGAATGAGTGAATTTTCTAAACCACTGTATCAGGACACAATGTAAGAGAGTGATGAGATGAAATGATTTTATTAGCATAGTTATATGTAAATACAATAATTTTTACTTTTTTGCTAAAAGAAAGACTTCTTTATATTCTTGTACACTGACCATACAATCTCTTATTTCTCCATGAGATAAACATCTCTTAATTTTTACCATTCGTGTATGAACATACTGATGTTTTTATTGAAAAACTCTATTAAAAAAAATATCTGCACAATCACCTATGAATGTGTTAAATAAAAATCCTATTTTAGATCTTATCAATTACTACCTTCATATCAAATTATTTTTATATCCGCAATTTCTGGCCCCTTTGTAAGAAATAAATTATTTTACATATTTATCAAATGTTATTGTTCAATAGTTTTAAGCTAAACTTCTCTCCATACATACTAGCACTACTGTTGGGGTCATTTTAAATAGCAGAATCACAACAAAATGCACTAAAAAAAGTAAAATTTTATGTGACAATAAGAGACTTGAGGAAACTTGTTTACGGTCTGAAAGCTCAAACAAGAAAGCAAGGTCTTGCTTAGCCTCCTGAAGAGCACACTCATAGAACTACTCAAATCTGCATCTTTGTACATGGGCACTTGTGCTACTCCCAGTTAGAGACTTAAGTAGTGAATATGCAAATTAAAAATTCATGAATAAGGAGGATCAACTATACTAATTTAACAGCATTAAAATATAAAAACAATTCTTGGTACACTGGTTTTGTAAAGATAATCCGTATTCTGGATTTGGCTGGATGTGTAGTTTGGATGTCTATAGTCTTGCCTAAACAGAATTTGTAGTCAGATAGACACCTTTCTGCAACACTAAATTATGTATGCCTTTATTTATTCATTTTTTTCAAAAAGATTCCCAGCATTTTTATAATGAGGTTCAAACTTTATAATGTGCACCACCAATTACCTACACAGCTTCAGATTTAAGCCATTTGCTCACTTATATTATTTCACTCAAATTGAAAATGTCTCTTTTACTCTGTGAGTGTGTGCTTTATAACATAAGCTTCAGTTATGCAACATTATAAATCCCTAGAAAGCAACTGGCATTTTATGGTGAAATTAATATAGTATATACTGACTCTCTTGATATTCTTGGAATACATCAAACTTGTTCTAGTCCAAATTCTTTGTATTTGCTCTGTTTACAGTGGAACACCTGTATTTCAGATCTCTGCAAGTTTCTTTATGAGAAAAGTTTGTTCTCTAAAATGACTATCTCACTACTTTCTCTTGTTTTTATGTTGAATTTTCTTCTGTATCATATATAGCTACTTGACATTACATTAAGCATTCACTTGTTGTTTACTTGTTTTTATCTACTGTCTCCCTATCAAAGCAGGGACCTCAGTGTACTTGTTCAATACATGTCTAGACAACATCTTAGTACTTAGTAGACAAATTTCTCAATTAATGGATGTTGTAAGATTATACTTTTGCTATCATGGCATTCTACTTATTGCATTGTGAGAACCTTTATACAAATTATGAGAAACAGAAAGTGTTCTATTTTTATTAACCTCATTCAGATATTTGTTTTGCATCTTATATCCTTCCTAGAATTATATAGTAAATATTCAAACTCTCTAACATTCAAAGTAATTATTCTGTGTGAATTAGTCTCTGAAGCAGCAAGCTAAATAAACTGATTTCTGTATGATCATTTATTTCCCATTGACAACAGTTTATTATCAGTGTCATTATCAAGTTACATAGTGTCTTTTAGATTTTTTAAATTTTTCCACTAAATATTAATATTCTTTGTCTTTCATCTTTTAATGATCAGAGTTTAATGACATCTACTACCTTGCTACAAAATTGCAATCCATCGGGATTCAGCATTAACACTGCAATAGAAATGTGGAGTTTCAGTCCATATCCCAGAAATACCACATCAGAATCTGATTTTTATATAATCCCAGAATGATTTATCTCCTTATTAAATTTGAGAAGCATTGAGAGTAGAGTCAGATGATAACCTATTAATCTGAAAACTAATGGCATGTCTCTTAAGTATTTTCTCAATCCAATTGGAGTGCTAAGTGAAAATTTTAAAGTGGGTATTATTACAGGGATATCAGAGTGTACTGTTCTTTGATAATTCTGAAGGAGCAGAAGCCCTTTCCAGAGAAGTCAAAAAAAAAAAGGAAAGAAAGATGGAGAGATGATAATCTCTTGCATCTTAGTTCAAGCTGGAATGAAGAATAGTATTCAGGCTTTAGTAAATATTTATTGACTGAATTAATGAATGGGGGAATTTATTTTGTACTCAATGCTTTTATTCACCATTAAATTTTTGCTATACTAAAGCCAAAAATGTGGACAAATAACTCCATCCTCGCTAGGCATCCTATATCTGCAACAAAAATAATTTCCTTCATCCACAAATACTGCCTTGATTTCCAGGAAAATTAACTTCTCATATTAAATGTTATTTTCTCAAAGTTAGTATGATAAAACATTGACTACTGGTCAATTGAAATGTAACTATTACTTTGTTTTCCTTGTTGGACTAACCAGCTCCATGTTTTAGAGCCTGTGAACTTATAATGGAAAGCATACAAAATTTGTTATTTTATTAACAAGCTAGGCATGTATAAAACAGGAAAACAAAGACTGCCAAATCAAGATAAAATGTCTAAATGCACACTACCTAGTTATGATGTACTAAATTTGTCAGTATCTATCTCAGAACATTTAATTTGTTGTTTTTCCACATCAGTTGCTTTGATTTTTTAGAATAATTTTTGTTACCACAACACTGGTTTACAACAATGCATATTCACACATAGAGGCTCCTACATCTTTTTTTTTCCCCAAGATATTTATTTACACATCTAAGAAATGGGGTACAGGTCAGAGGTGTTGGAGTGAGAGGACTCACCAGAGAGAGAGTGGGGAGTAGAACAGGTGGATCCACTGAAATACACTGCTGAGGGGAGCAGCTAGTGGACAGGAGAGGTCTGCTGCACCATGTGGGTTAGCCACCTGGCCTGGGATCAAACTCATGTCACCTTGGTTGGGGGTAGCCTGATAAGAGGAGACTTTAACCCCTGCATCACCCAGGAGACCGGCTCCCACCTCTTTAGATGACTGATACCACACCACATCCCCCACTGAGGCACCCACTGCCTACTCCACAGTGCTGAGATACAGGGTATCACAACTATTACTCATTTTAATTTAAACAAATATCTTCCTCTTTTTGTCTTGGAAAACCATTTGCAGTATAAAAAGATATTGTTCCAACCTCCTGTGAAATGTATGTACATATTAACTTAACAGAGAATACTGGAGGTTATAAAAGAATAGCTTCATTCGTTAGTGAAATATTTCTCTTTTTTAAGATTTATTTACTTATGCATACAAGAACTGAAGTACAAGTCAGAAGTATGGAGTGTGGTAAGAGATTTCACCAGAAAAAGAGTGGGTAGCAGAACAGACAAATCTACTTAAATACATTGCTGAGGGGCAGCGAGAGGCTCAGACAGGAGAGGTCTGCCACACCATGTGAGTGAGCTCTAGCCTCTTTCTCTGCAGTGGCCCCAGAGAGCCTTACTAGTGCTGTGCTTTAACTCACTGCACCACCAGGGAGGACCCAATATTTCTCTTTTAAATATACAGTATCTCAATAATTTCATATAACACTGATTTAAACTTGGATCCAATGCCCTTTTTAACATACTAAGTACACTGGGGGCCTAAAGCATATTAAATACACTGGGAGCCTAAAGCATATAAAATTAGGAAAATTTGCCTTTAAGAGTTACAGTAATATAATGACTTGCAATGACTCGTTGTTTGTGAAATAACCTCAGAATATACTCTGTGAAATAAATTGACTTGATTTTATTAAATTTTATGTCACTTAACCACATATAAGAGAGTTCCAGCCATGTTTTAAAAATCTTTTCTGTCAAGTATAACAGTGAATAGGACTCAATGTTACTTACTTCATTAATCACATTAAATCACTTTAGCAAATGAGAACTAACAAGTTCACTTAGAATACATAGTTGTACTATATTTTGGGGAAAATCTTAACCTATAAGCTGTAATCTTTACCAATGTTTCAAAATCAATACTTATTAGAGAAAAGGGCTTATAACAACTAGAATGTCACAATTTTTATTGGGTTTTCCTTGCACTATAATCAGCCCTGCAAGTAACAACTTCAGCTTCAGACCATATTTGAGGAGAGATTTTGATATATACTCATGTCAAATATAGGGTTGCAGTTTATATTTTTCATCTAGAAAATAAATTGCTATTTCAGAAATTGCTTTCTTTCCCCTAATACTTCTATTGCTTCTCTTCTACTTTAAATTAGAGTTATCTAGATTTATGGATGCCATCATAACTGCTTTACCTGTAATAAGTTATAGCATAAAATGTAAAATGGTATTAATAGTATAATCAGATATTATAAAATATTAAAAGCACATGGGTGGCTTTGTAATATTTTACATATTTTCTTATATAAAATTGATTCATTTATATTTTCATATCAATGATTCTATTTTGAATGATTAAGGGATGTTTTCTCTATTTCTTGAGCCTTACATATGCATAACAAGCATGCTTGATTACTAGCTGACATTTAAAACACTATTTTGGACGTTTTTTTCTCCTTGGAGAAATTGTTAGTTAATATAACAATTTTTTTCAATCTCAATCTTATTGAGTTTCATTGCATATATACAGAAACTGTCAAAAACTAAAGTAAGAAAAATAACATTCAGCAGATTGAAGGAGAAAATGGTGAGAAACGAGTTTGGAGGTGAGATTAAATATTTTTTAAATACTGTTGATTTTAAAAATATTAATCCTTGGCTTGTTACTGAACTATGTGATTATCACAGTAGTTTAAAGTTACAATTATAAATGCAAAGATTATTCTATATTTCAAATATTCTATATTTCTATATTACCATGACTTCAAGTAAAAATTAGTAAATGTTTTTTTTTAAAAGCATGTATATGCAATGACTCATCTTTAAGAAAATAAAATCTAAGCTAGTGAAAAATGCAAACTTTTAATTTCATTTATGGATTATAAGTGAGAAAAACATGAAAAACATGAAACATGAAAAACATTTGGTGTTAATAGGAGCTATAAATAACATCTAATATTGAATTGATTTCCTTGAGAAATGAAGATAAGAATTATTTTATACACAGGATTGTTCAAAATTTTAATAAATTTTATACAGAAAATTAGATTGGCATGGCAAGTGTGTATATTGACTATCAGATTGGGGCTTGCAGTATCTGAAATGTGAATTAAGATAGAGCAAAGTTAAATTTTACCAGAAACATAAGACAAACCATGAGATTACATAATGAAAAGGCAGTGTGCTTATTATCCTGGAGATCCATACCAAGCTTCTAATACTTTAGGGTTTGTTCTCAAAAATAGGCAGTTAGTGTTTAAAAGAAAAATAAAATATCAGCTAGCTTTCTTTTTATTTTTATTCCACTTAATTTCCTTTGTAGAAAAAAATTTGTTTCACATACTTTAATACATAAAAATTAATAAAATTTTCTCAATTAAAGTTACCAAGATCCTTTTGTTATTTGCTATTTTGGACTTTGTTATCAGAATTCAGTGGATACCTACTCACTCATCTGAGTGTCAAGGCCAATAAAAGCTGCTTTTAGTGGTTTAATTTCTGCCTTTCCTCAATAAAAATCATAGTTTCAACAAGACCTTACACTGAATATGCTATTCATAGAGACCACAAACCAAATTCTTATCTAGAATCTGTTGTATTACTGGTCATCCTGGAGTTCTTCAAACTGGTTTTCTATTATCCTGCTCATCGTACAAAGGAAAACAACCTTATACTGGCTTTCTTTACCAAGAATGAGCAAACTACTAGATTCCACTTGCTCTAATTAATCAACACTATAAGAAAAATTAATGATTTTTGTAAAAAAAAAAGAAAACATAATTGTTTTTGTTGTTTGAGATAGAATAGGAAGAAAACGTTGAACTACTAATGTAAATTCCAGCCTTGTTTTTCTATAAGCCTTGTTCCAAAACTATGGCTGAAACATTTAGGGCATAATTATAGGTTTCCACTAGTTGCTTTATTTTACTTTTTTTTTAACTTGATACAATGTACTTTGCGCATTTTAATTTTCAGTAACAAGAAAATAGAAGAAATTACAGATGTTCTATTTTCAAATTTTCCATTTCCACAGGATCTTTTGTATTTTTTTTTTAAGATTTATTTATTTGTGCGTACAGAGCTAGGGTACAGGCCAGACAAAGGTGCAGGGGTGGTGAGAGGATCCACCAGTGCCAGAGTAGGGGACTAGAACAGGCAGATTGACGAGGTACACTGCTGAGGGGAGCAGTGGGCAGGTCAGGAGAGGTCTGCCGTGCCATGTGGTCACCTCTGGGGCAGGCAGGGATCAAACCCATGTGGAAGTAGCTTTTGATTCCCAGCGCTGTGCTTTACCCAGCTGCACCACCAGGGAGGGCCCCTTTTGTATTTTTTTTTAGGTTATCTTATTCTACTTCCTTTATTATCCCTCTTCCTTTCAACCTTCTGAAGTGTTACAAAGACTCAGAAAAACTGTTAAGCCAAAGTTGATGTGATCAAGTATAACAATTAATTCAAATATTACTCTGCTTTCAATACCTTCTCCAATTTGTAGAAATCAAATCATTTGCAATCATTGTTTCCCTTCCTATTGCTAGACATAACTCTGTAATATTATAACTCTGACAGAAGTTTCAAAAATGTAAACAGAATGAACAAACTGTTTTATGCCAAAGTCAGAATAATCTGCTAAGTTGACTTTATCAAATTTTAGTTAATTTATTTTTCCTTCCTCAAGGTCAAAAAAATCTGAATCTAATTAGTATGCACGTACATCTGACAATGTAGAACTTCTACCCAATAGTATCTCTGAAGATTTATAATTAAAGGAAGTATAATTTTCTTCAGTTGTCCTATCAGGAAAACTTTTGCCCCACTCTCCGGTACCCAATACTTACTATCTTGTTTATTCCTCACTATAAAAGAAAATTCTTACATGCATTTAAAAAGATAAGTAGTATTAATATCAAATAACTCCATAAGGCCATGCAAACCTACAGGACCCCAGTAGTAAAACTAATAAACTAAATTCTGGCAATTCTATCAAAGACACATCAGAATTGGTAACTTGCTTTGACCTTGAGAAAATATTCTGAAAGCTAACCCTCACCAACACTGCACCAAGAAGAGTCCGTGGCTTGTCATGAAATTGGAAAAACTTTGGTACACCAGGCTGTGATCCCAGGCTGGGGGCTGTCTTGCAAACTATAGTGACTGGGCAGAAGCCTTGGGGAACGCTCAGCAGTATGAAGGCGCAAGCCATGTACTGAAGAGAAATACATGTACAGGAGGTAGGGTGCATTGTTAGCAGCGTCCCCAGTGAAGGGGACAGGGACAATGCTCTAGACTCCATTCCTTGTAGTATTATGTTTAACTTAAAATAGGTTTGATGTGTTTTATTACTCTGACTTCTATATTAACTGTAAGGACACTCTTCAAATGTTTCACCAAAGTCCGCAATCCTTTTCTTTATTCCCCCCACCCCCCCCCACCACCACATTGGAAAATTCCAAATTGATGGTAAACTAAAATGAAATATTATTTATATTTATTTCTGACTGTAGATTAAATTTTCACATGTTTGAGCTTCAAGTTGTCATACAATAAAATTGAAAACATACAAAAAGATCCCTGTGCATTTGAAAGACCCACAAGACACAACTCCTAAGTGTACTTGCTTATCCTCATCTTTTCTATAGAATAAATACTTTTCTCATGCTCTCATTTAATTTGTAGGTTTTACTTAAAAGACAGTGTATCTCGGCCCTCCCTGGTGGCACAGCGGGTGAAAGCACTGCACTAAGAAGCTAAAGCCACTTCCGCATGAGTTCGATTCCCGCCTGCCCCAGAGGTGACCACATGGCGTGGCAGACCTCTCCTGACCTGCCCTCTGCTCCCCTCAGCAGTGTACTTCGTCGATCTGCCTGTTCTGCTCCCCGCTCTGTCTCTGGTGAATCCTATCACCCTCCACATCTCTGGCTTGTACCCCCGTTCTGTATGAATAAATAAATAAATCTTTAAAAAAAAAAAAAAGACAGTGTATCTCTTTTTAATTAGTATATATTTGCCAATCCAATGTTCTCTTTGGTTTAATATTTTGGAAAGTGTTTTCCTGTTTAAATTAAATTTAATTTTTCAATCATTGTAACAAGTTCATAGTTTTGTGGAGGATCTTTAACTCTTCATCTTTCTAACCTGTCGTCATTTTCTGTATCTATCAGGGAGACTCAGTAGGACTAACTACCACATAAAGACAATAAGTTAAATTATATAAAATAATATTCTTGATTATATAAGGGAATCAAATAATAATATAAGCACTAAAAAGTTATATAATTAGCAATTTGTGTATTTTATAACACTGCATATTAACATATCAAACATTCCAGAAAAACAGCAGCCTTAGTCAAACTTTTGAAATATGTTCAAGATATGAAATGTATAATAACTACTTATTTATCTCACCTTTTTGAGTACTGTATTGAAAGATATTGTATGGCTGCTAATTTCAAATTCCTTCTCAAATAGAGCAAGTTCTATATACAAAAAAACTAAACGGACTAAGGATCCTTCAAATTATGCAACAATAAGTTTTTCTTCTTGCAATTTAAGTCAATTTATAACAAGAGTGAATGACAGTGATGATAACCCCTAAGGAAAAAAAGCTAAAAAGAAAGATTGCTAGTCAAAATTAATGAAGCTATGAAATGAGGTTTAACATGTGTAACTTTGTGGATCTGTGCATGTACTATCTCTTTCCCCTTTTAAGGACTGAGGTTGAGAAAGTTGGAGTGCTTTCCTTACTCTTATCACACTGAGCCACTCTTAAAGTGTAGCAGGTGCTAAATGGTGATGATTATTCATTCTGTTTGAAATCGATGTATTAAATATAAGCTAAAATGTTAGTATAATTTTTGGAAAAAAAAATACTTTGATACAATGATTATGACACTCTTTTATTTCACGATGGTAAACTGGCACCAAAAATGAATAGAGAAGTAGTAAGTACAATTGTGTGGACTTAAGGCAGGTATTTAGAAAATGAAATAAAATAATAGGAAACAGAAAACTGACATTCCATGTGCTAATTAGTTTCATGAAGAAATCCTGAAATTCACTTATAATTATAATATCAACCAAAAAAATGTATGGTCAAGTGGGTACATATATCTGACATATATTTTACAGTTTCATTACAGTAAAATTATGTGACCTCATATTTAATAAATATCTGTAATAATTAACCTTTGTTTATCCCCTCTGTATTAACACAATTTTGAATAATACCTGATTTAAAGTTTCTAATTCATAAACAAAGTATTTACCTGTATGTGTTCATTAATTCAAAACAATTAAATATTTAAAATAGAAAAATAAAAGCCTAAAACAACCTTCCAACTTAATGTTAAGATAATTTTATTATTTTTATCCAAGTTGAAATTTTCCACATCTGCCTAACATTATTGTGTCCTAGTATAATTCTTGAACTAACTCTTCTCCAGATATTGGTCATTGAATGATGAAAGGAATATGATAAGTCTTCAAAATCATACTTATGATATTCTACAAGAGGAACTAACATATAATTTGTGTGTCTGTGGTCTCTTCTGCTATTATCATAATCTGATGGAAAAGAAAATATCTTGTGCAGAAAAATATAAAAGTAGAACAAATGGTTAGGTAAGTATCACATATAAGACATATTTGAAATTGATCATACTATACAGTTTACTCAATCCAGTGATCATAAATTGGGTGATTTTTCTAAGCTCCTAGCTCTACAAACTACTTAGCTGACAAGCTTTAAAACTTTTTGTTTTCTGTTTATTGATTTCCAATAGAATTGCCAACTGAATTGATGAATGTGTACCTATACTAAGGAAAGATGTTTTTTGTTTGTCTTCCCCTGTCCAAGGTGAGCCTAATAATAGAATTTTTTCTCCAAAACAAGGTCAAAGTAAAGAAGAGGAAACTGTCTTTATACAAAATGAATTCAGTAATATGAATGATACAACCAAATAAACTAGTGGCTGATTATGACAACAGCAAAAAGAACTGAAAGTAATCATTGCATCTATATACTTAACCTATCAAATAAGCTTATTTTAATTTTATTTGTACAAATATACAAATTATTGTGCATGTTACAAGGTAAAACATTTCCTAAGGAAGTAGATCTTCGAACCCATAAGTGTAGAAAAGTCTAATCCAACAAACTTCTTCATGAGTCTACATCACTGAGTGCATTCTGCTTAACCTATGGTTACTACCCTTTCAAAATCATGTACTTAAAAAAAAATGAAAGACAAAAGAAGAACAGAAAGTTCTGAAGTTTCCCTCAAGTCACAGAGTATTTTACTATCCTGGAAATACAGAAAAATGTAGGTTTACTCTAAAAAATCATTGATTGGAAATAACCAATAGAACGCTTCACTCACAATGGTTTCCTCAAATCTCCTGAGAGTTAAATCAGAAATAACATTCCTGTAAAATACACCAAGTTAAACTGCATAATAGATAGCAATCCCTTATATAACTTTTCTTAGAAATGTTTTTAAAATTTTCTACATGCCTATTTAAGAAATTAACTGAAAAATAAAATTTTACAGGCACAGACATTTATATGAGCAACTTGGAATTGTGGAAATTTAAAGGAAGCTTCAAATTAAATTCAACCATAATTTTGCTTAGACCACCTGCAGAAATGACTTCAGGAGTAGGACACCTGTCTAGGGTACCATATGTTAAATGATGTTGCACTTGACTTAATGCTCCACTGTAACCTTAGAATGGCTAATAATGTTTGCTTTGAAATTTTGTGTTCTAAGTCCCAGGGGACAATAGAACATGTTCAAAAGCACAGGAAATACAATGTCCTTATTGCCTCCCAGATAGCATGTCCAAGGTTTCATAAGCACAGAATTATCATCAACTCACAAGACATGTGAGTTCCCTGAGATGAAAGGTAGTTTACTGCAATTGTTATTAAACAACCAGAGGTACTTCATAGTTTTCAAATGCAAGGAAAAGTCATGTTCCAGGAAATATGAAAACACAAGAAACCATATCAAATTACTGATTGATTTATTCCCTAATCACATAACCTCTTACACAGAAAATTATATAGAAGAAAAAGGACACATAAGGACAGCTCTTGTTTCCTTTCTCTTGATGTCATTCCTCAAACATCAGCAGGCCAAATGTAGGGTAATGGGAGAATGTGCATGTGTCAGTAAAACCAGCTGAGCTAGTTTTGTCTGTTTCCATTTTTCTATTAAGAACAAAATACTGATGCCCCACGTATAACATTATAGAGAGATCTATTTACTTCATTTTGAATCAATACAGTTACACACAAATAATTTTCAAGATAAATTTGATTATTTCAAAACCCAAATTATGCTTAGCATTTTTAAAAAACTGTAAATAAAATAAGAAACCTTAAAAAGAATTATGCCATATCTGGTTATGAATTAATGCATTGAACCATTTTGTTCAATTAATAGTCAAATTATGTCAAGGGGAGAATTTAATAGATAAAGTCAATTAAACCAAACCATATTTAAAGATAAATTATGGAGCAAGTGTACAGTAAGAATGTCACTTGGAATTCTTTTTTAACTTACAAAAATTCATATATTTCACTTTCCAATTAAGAGGCATACACACAGACAAGCCTAAGGCCATGATCCCCTTAGCAGCTCATTCCTCTCAGAGCAGCAAGAAAACAGACAGGATGTTCATTCTCCTCCTGTCTCTTGTACATACCCAAGCAGCTGCTGCTGTGACAGGCTGTCTGTCTTGTCATTTCCTTACGTATTCAGTTTCACAGCTGCAAACAGAACCTATTCTTGTAAGAATTTGCATAGAAGTTCATCTTAATAAAGCAGGTCTCCCAAATTTAGATGTGTGCAAATACTGATACAAATTTTTATATATTAGTTCCTTTTGGACTGTTTTGTTTTTAGAAATTAATTATTTTATGTAGTAGTATCATTCTGTGCAAGTTGAAGAAACTTATACACTACAAAATGTTTATAAATATGAACTGAATAAGAGATGTCCTCAAGGATTATGTATTGAAATATATATATATATATATGTATGCATGTATGTATGTGTGTGTGTGTATATATATATATATGTATATATAATATTAAATGTTGTAAGTATATTGACATTAAGAAGGAGCATTATAAACCTCACTGAAAGACCATGGGAAATGATATATATTATTGACATCAATAAAGCAAAATTGAAGATTTAGCAATTGTATTAAGGTCCTCTTACACTCAAAAAATGATTTCTATTCACAAATGATATAAATTTCCTGTGATACACTATTAAGCACATTAATTATAGCTGGAATCAATTAAACATAGATATTGTTCACTTCCCCCCTTTCTAGTGCAATGTTGTAAGAAAATTTTTTTCTAAACAACTTTGGGATGAATTTTTAACATTTTATAATTTTTTTGAAAGGATAAAGATCCTAGCAAAATGTATATGAAGGCAAAATGCTGCCATGACTAAAGTATATTATTTAAATACATTCAGGTCTGAAAACTGCATATTTTTTAAAAAATATTTATTTATGGCCATCCCTGGTGGCACAGTGGGTTAAAGCCTCACTGCGAAGCTAAAGCCACTTCCGCATGAGTTTGATCCCCACCTGCCCCGGAGGTGACCACATGGCGTGGCAGACCTCTCCTGACTCACCCTCTGCTCCTTTGAGCAGTGTACTTCGTCGATCTGCCTGTTCTGCTCCCCACTCTGTCTCTGGTGAAGCCTCTCACCGCCTCTGGCCTGTACCCCAGTTCTGTATAAACAAATAAATAAATCTTTAAATAAATCTTTAAATAAATAAATAAATAAAATATTTATTTATGCAGATACAGGACAGCATGCTCAATGTAACCACTACTATTCAAAAGAATACTGAAGTCCTGAATATAATTAGGCCAGGGAAAAATTAATCACCAAATTGGAAAAGAGGGCATAAAGTTACCACTATTTTCAGATGTCATAATAATTTACATAGAGAATCCTAAAGACTCCAGTAAAGAACAATTAAAAACAATAATTATTACAATAAAGTAGCAGGCTAAAAAAACAATATTAAAATTCTTGTCGATGTCCTAGATGAAAGCAATGAACTAAAAGAGAAATTATTCTATTAAAAAGCCCCATTTATAGTTGCATCAAATAGAATGAAATACCCTGAAATTAACAAAGGAGGTAAAATGCTATCTATAATGAAAACTCCACTACAAAGTTAAAAGAAATAAGATATAAAGAAATGGAAGGATATTCAATGTCCATGGATGGAAGAGTTGGCAATGTTAAAAATGACCATCTCACCTAAAGCAAAATACAGATTTAATGCGATCCCTATCTTAACCACAGTAACTTTGTTATAGGAAATATAGCAAATATTTCTGAACTATGTATGGAATGACACGAGATACCAAATATTGAAAACATTTTTGGCAAAAAGAGGATTACTCTCTTAGATTTAAAATTATACTACATTGAATTATTAATCAAAACAGTGAGGTAATGGGATAAAAATTGACCCACAACTCAATGAACTAGAATTTAGGGCCGAGAAATAAACACACACTTAGTTTCCAGCACAGGGAACTGAAAATATGCAATGCAGAAAGGACACTTTCTTCAACAAATAATGTAGGGAAAACTAGACAACCAAATGCAAACGAATCAAACTAGACTATTAGCTCACATCAAGCACAAAAGTAACTTACAAATGAATCAAGATTTAGATGATAGGCCTGAAACATAAAATTCTTAGGAGAAAATATAGGCAAAACACTAGGAGATATTAGCACCAGGGATGTTTTTCTGGACTTGACTATAACAGCAATGAAAACAAAACAAAAATAACAAATGGAACAACATCAAATTAAAAACTGATGCACAGTGAAGGATACTCATTAAAATGCAAAAATATTCTACTGGATGGTAGAAAACACTTGCATATTACACATCAGGCAAGGAACAAAAATATTTGTTTTATAAAGAACTTACACAAATCAACTACATTAAAACACCCCAATCAAAAATGTGAAGATCTAAGGAGACAATTCTCCAAGGAAGATGTACAGAAGATCAACAGACATATGAAAAAATGTTCATAATCACTTATTAGGGAAATGCAAATCTAAACCACAAGGAGAACACATCTCACACTTGTAAGAATGGTACTATCTAAAAGACCAGATAAAAAAAGTGTTGTTGAAAAAAGATCCTTCACACATGACTGGTGGCAATGTCTACAACCTATGCAGTAATCGCTATCCTAGGTATTATATACCCAAACAATCCAAAGACAGAGGGACAAACAAACCCTTTCCGATGACAGGACTGAAGTTACCAGAAGGAGAGATGGGGGGGAGGAGAGCCAGAAGGGGGGGGCACCCATTGGATTATAGTGGGAGGTTTATTTGCAGAGCTACAAACTCTGAAACTATATACATTGTTTTAAATCAATGTTACCTTAACAAATATGCTTAAAACAATAAGAAAATAAATAAGAAGCTATGACAAAATGTGAGATTGTAGCATTCCATTTATTTATATGCAATTTCCTGAAAAGGCAAATCCACAGTTGACAAGAATTAATGAAGAATACAGAAAAGATGGTAAGAATGGAAAAAAATGTCTACTGTGTACAACATATCTCTATTAAAATATTCTAATTATAAATTATTTTATTGATGATTATACAACTGAGCGCACCAAGAAATACTGATTGTATATTTTATACAGGTGAATTTATAGTTGGTAGCATTCATTTTAATAAGGCTGTAAAAAGGTGTAAGTATCTTTGTGTTTCCCCAGTTAATTGAAAAGAAAGGTTAGACAAAATCAGTACTTAGTATACAGTTTTATTGATACAAATTTCAAGAAACTACTCCCTTATTAATCTATATGACAAAGTATATCAGTGATTTTTGTGGATGGAGAAGGATAAACAAGGGACAGGAATTACAAAGATAAAAACTTGGGAGGTGACAAATATCCACCATTATGATGGTGGTGATAGCTCAATATGTACATATGTCAAAATAACAAAGTATATATTGCACATGTAAAGTGTAAAGTATAGTATATACTTCATAACTCAAAAAGTCATTTTAATTAGAAATTTATCATTTTAATTAGAAACTTGTCTGTGCCTGCTATAACAAAATGTCTTTGCTAGACCTAAGAAACTTTAAAATACAGGCAATGAAGAATATGTGTGTTTGCATGGAGGGAACACAGCAGGTGTTTGGGTCATAAAATTTTGTCAGTTGCCCTTTTGTCACAGTATATATATACTATACTATTTGTATGTGAATTAATTATGTATGTATGTATGTATGTGTGTGTACATATATATATATACACAATCATATATATATATATTATTTAGTGTCAAATAGTATAAAAATCTATGTTTACTATAAAAATGCTATAGTTATTTAATAATAACCAGATTTATTATAACCCACTTCCCCCACACACTTTGTCTCTAATGTATACTCTAGATACTTGAATCAGAAGAATGCCCTATAGACGGATGGCTTTCCCAACTGCAGGGGGAAGTATTGATCAGGCTTTTACACCATTGGCCTCTGTGGCTATCACCTAAGCTTGACTGGGCTAATGTAGAAGGTGCGGGAGATGTGATGTGGACACCTGCAATATGGTGTGGGCCTGTGTAAATGGGCACACCTGTCCAGAGACGGAGGCTACAGGGTAGCGTCACTCAGACAGCAGACAGTGACCCCAGAACTGCTACAGAGACCATGACAGAACGCCCGAGAAAGTACACAAATTTGCCAGGGGCTGGTCCCAGCCCACCCCGGGCCTTGCTTCCACTACATCAACCTCCCTCTTTGTGGATTTGCCACTAAGGGAAAAGTTATGTTCATCCAAATTGGAAGTTGGACAAAGTTGTTTTTCTTTTTTCTTTCAAAATTAGACTATACTGTAGAGAATATCACCTAACCAAAGGCGTATTTCATGAGTAATTCTGGTATTTTAGATACCAGAAATATATGTGTAGATTTTGATAGTTAACCAGTGAAAGAGTTCTGCAAGTATCACCAGAAATACTCATTGGATAAAGTCCAGCAACAGAAACACAGTTACTGTGGTTTGACTACTTTTTTAGGGATGAGTTTTGGGAAAGTTTTACCAGGGAACAATTGTAAAGGGTAGAGAGGCACACTGGTAAAACTCTGCTACAAACCATTACTTCCAAATATGAAGTGATACATTCATGCCCATTGAAACATTAAAAAATAACACTGGTCCCCAAATCATTCATCTTCCTATGAAATATATATGTACATATTTATGTTTTATTATGACCTTTTAATTTGATATTGTCAGCTTCCTGCTCTCATTTCACATTTAAACTACAGTATTTATAGATTATTTACATGTATTTATGATTTAAGATATATTGATGTAATATCTGTTTATATTTATATGCATGACATCTCATGATTGATATTTTACTAAGCACCTAACCAATATTGTCCATTAATACTTAAAATTTTCAGGGATTAAGTAATTTTATCCTTATTTGTGAATGAAGAAACATAAAGAGAGACAGACAAAATAATCTATCAGAGCACAGACCAAATCCATTATATTTTTAGAAGTACAATGAGATTTGAACCATTGTAAAAAGTATGAAAATAGTGGCCACATATTGTAGTATTTGTCCAATAAAACAATAGTCATCAATTCCTTAAGTACAAAGCAGTTTCACAGTAGTTTCACAGTTTTACAGTTTCACAGTAGTTTCACAGTTTTACAGTTTCACAGTAGTTTCACAGATATGTACAGTAGACATTAGCACGTGGATGAGGTGGGGAGAACTATTTAAAAACTGAGTTTTGTTCTTAGTAAATCCTAACTTTTTCATGAAGAAGAATCTTTTGGATCCAGGGTGAATCTAAGTGCTAAATGCAATGGTAACTCAGTTGGGTTACATAGCAGCATCACCTATGATGCACTTTAAAACTGAATCAATAAAAAGGAGTAACAGCTTCTCAAAGTTATTCATGCCAGAAAACTTGAGAGGGTGAAAAGCAGCTTCCGATGGGCCCAAATCAGATATCATTCATAAGCATAGATGTGTTGTAAATGAGGGAGGAAGTCCCTCTTGTGGAGTTTTTAAGGATCACCTCAAATAAAGCTGTGCAAATTACACATGTAGACAAATGAAATGAATGGAGTTATTATACTTGGAGTTATTATACTTGCAGGTCCTAGAGAGGGAGACACAATCTTCCTAGACAGCACACAGATCCTGACAAGTCTGAAGTCTGGTCACCACAGGCAGGGAGGGAGTAAAGCAAAGATACTTATTGAGGGTCAAGCTGGTCTTTATTGAGTACTTTTACTAAGAATCATGGTAGCGTAGCTTGTGGCACATGGGAAGTACTGCAATTAGGTAATTGGTATATAAGCAAATTAACATGGAGAGCAGAGAAGAGGTAAAATGGGTAGTCATTATGAGGCCCACAGCATGAGTACACATGTTAAAGGCAAGGATTCAGTAATGAGCAATGGCAGTGAAAGCTAATAACAAGCAGGGAGAGTGACGGCACGTGTGTAGTCACAAGTAACATATTATGGCAGATCAGACTATCAGCACTACGGTCACAAGCTGTGTAGAAAAAGCATCAACAAAACATTGTTAATGTATAGCTACATGAGGAACATCAAATTACAAGAAAGCTTGAATATAAATAAGCATGTATAAACTTTGCTGAAAATACCTACTGCTTAACAATGAATGTTCCAGAAAATAAAAGCAAAACACGGCATAGTGTACATAAAATTACATATAAAATTACATTCTATTATATATATATATATGTAAAGCCTTCATAGTTTACCACTCTGAGATCTATAATTTTTAGTACTATTGTGTATCATACCTAGTAAACGGTAAATTAAAAAAACATCTACATGAAATAAACCTTTATGAAAAGGAAATTAAGTAGAAAAGGTTTATAGTATATTGCTTTCTAGTACATTTCTCTTCATATCTGCTGGATATGCAGGTAACAGCTAATTTACCTTCAGCTTTGATACTTGCTAACTACTGTGAACTTTACACAATCTGATTGATCAGCTATTTTCCTCCTATTTAATTTTCTGTAAGTTTTACTTTTTCCTTAAGTAATTTTAATTATGTATGCATGTATGCATGTAGGTATGTATGTATGTATGAATGAATACACACACACACACACACACACACAAACATCTTCAACTATATTCAATGAATCACTTTTCCACCTTAGATGACTGATCATTTGACCAGTGTTCTGAAGACACACTCTCTTAGGGAACCTAAGTTTCCCCCATCAATTCCTACTATTTCCCCAGCTTTCTGACTTCACTTTAAGGACCCATTATTTCCTTAACATTCTCATCCTTCCATCACACACCACTTTGTTAAAACCCTTCACACAATGCATTGTTCTCTGTTCCTGCCCCCAAGCTCGTAGGATTCTTTGGAGAAAATTGGGTAACTGATCTGATTAGTGCAAAAGCTTACATTGACACAAACTACAAATTCTAGCGTTTATCCAAACTGAGAATTCTTCCAGTGCAGTATTTGCTATAAAAAGTTTTAACCCCATTCTCTTTAACCTAACTTTTTAAATTTCAATAGCTATCAGGCTTCATAATGAACAAAGAATATTAAAGCATCATGGCAGTTTTCTTTACACTTTAAAATGTCCTGGATGATCTTCCTGAATGTTAAATTACCATCTATTACCCCACTCTTATATTTCATATACAGATTTTAAATGTATTCATCATTAAGTTCTCCTTTTCCCTCATAAGTTTGTGTTACGGTTTTTTTTTTCTTTCCTTTACCATCAAACACCATGAAAGAATAGTCTTTGTTCACAGCAAATATTTTCTGAAAGTCTGTCATGATTCAACCTATGAAAAGTAGATTAAGCTCCATTAAATGCTATTCCTAAAAAGTAATCAAGACCTGCTCTCACTAACATTAGTTTGGTAAACTTGAATCAGATGCTCATGGAATTGTAATACTATATAATTTTAATCATTTAAGTCAAACATTTTAATCATTCCACATTTTATTACACATTGATTATAATGCTTATATTCCTAAAACTTAATTCCATTTTCTTACAAAAGAAAAATGAGGTTCAAGCCCAGTCCAACTGTTCCCCAAGTCAGAATGGCTGCACTATACTGCACTGTCCTATGTTTCCATGACCTGTCATTTCTGTATGACAGCTGAAAGAAGATGGCAACTGGAGATGTGCACCATGTGTGACACAATTTTTTTCTGCTCTGCATATATCTGTGAATATCCAAAAAGCACAGAAAATTTAATTTGGAGCTAGCAAATGAATATTAGCCAGTATGCAAGCTTACAAATACACAACAGAAAATAATGAAAATCAACTCTAAATATCAACTGTTCATATAAGTGCACTATCCTCAAATTGCATCAAAATACACACACACACAAATATACACAAAAGGATGGAAAAATAATAAGTGTGTTTGTACAGGTAAAAATATGTGCATTTGAAAAAACATACATTCCAAGTCACTCTTTTCAAAACTCTAATTCTATTCTCATTGTAAGTCTTCCCTCCTACCAAGGCCCTGCTCTAATATCACAGAGATGTCATATATCTGTGGTCACATAGGGAAAAAAATAGAAAAATCTGGTAACATTTATGTTTAGGCAAATGTTAGTCCAACATGCAGGGTGTCATCCTTTTCTTTACTCAGGACAGAAAACAAAACCCATTGGGCCTGTTGTTTGACTAACCCATGAATATCCGTACATGGAAAAGAACCAACATTAACTCTTAGGGTAAGGAATACGCTTGTTCCGTATATGTAGTCTATGGTGTCTTTCCTTGTATAACCCCACAAAATAAAGTAGCTTTCCCCATCTCTTCCAGAAACAGATCCACATCCTATGGTTTTCTGTGAGAAGTGGTGTGTGGTCAGGAGCATGGGAACATGTTTATTTTCAAGGGAGGGTCCTTGTAAGGGAAAGTAAGCAACCACTTGTTGCTTTCAACATGAGTCATTTCTCCATGGCTACAACCACCATTTGTATTTTTTTCTGTATCAAGCTTGATTAGAGTGTGGACTTAGTACAGTATTTTACCTTTCCTATTTCACTGTACTTGATTTTTCTCTATTACCTTTCACAAGACAGATAAATGTGGACTCTGCCTCTTAATAAATTTCCCACAGAGGCTAGGTGCCATTCTTTTTCCCACTCTCCCCATATACAGTACTCAAATAGTTTAATTCACTTTTCCTCATTTTTGGCCACTGCCCTAATTCACCCTCACACTAATTCAAATAATCCACTAATGATTTCCTGATGGATATTTGTCAGTCAAATTATGTTTCAAAATAAATATTTAAGATTATAATGTAGTGATTTAAAATTTTTTATAATTATCATCACCATACATCTCACATTTTTTTAGCACTTATAAAATGACAGCCCATGTTTTAAGTGTCATTGAGTTTATCTATCATCTTCCATTTTTATGACATTATCTATAACTTCTAGAATAGCAATAAACACAGTTTACGATGTTTTCCTATTTAAAATTTCTCCCTGACAAGTTTTAAATTTCCCACAAAATTACATTCCAATTACTTGCAGTTATTTGTTCTTCTGAGACAATGTTATGGTCTTTGAATCATTCCTTTTGCTTTGTAAAATATACTTTCCTGGCCCTCCCTGGTGGCGCAGCAGGTTACAGCACAGCACTGAGAATCTGAAGCCACTTCCGCATGAGTTCGATTCCCACCTGCCGCCTGCCCCAGAGGTGACCACATGGCGAGGCAGACCTCTCCTGACCCGCCCGCTGCTCCCCTCAGCAGTGCACTTC
>NW_004567111.1:27019086-27066824 GCF_000260355.1 Condylura cristata
TATATATATATATATATACTTTCCACTTCTGCTTAAACTATCTTTTTCCAATATATATTTGCAATACATCCTTCTCTGAAACTTTTCATAAACTACTGGAAACCATTAATTGCACTTTTTCTCTTATGATACAAACAGGATTTTGTACACAGGGGGGGGAATGTATTGTTGACTTACTGGTTAATGGAATGGTCTTAATATTAGATTCTGTTACATTGGGGGATTTTTCCCAGATTTTTGTGTTGATCCATCAATTGAGGTGATTTTCCTTTTTCATTTTGTTTGATGCTCATGTTCACCTATGAACACGTGAGGGAGGAGTGGGTACTATTTGGAATTGCCAAGTTAGTTGCCAGCAGAGTCAAGTGTGTGACCTCAGTGCCCACCCCCCCCCCACCATGGGTGTCAGTCAGTAGTGCTTGCCTCTAGATACAGTGGGCCAGGAGCCAGGGGGAAATCTGGGAGTGTGGGTAGGTACCAGTGCCAGTTTCTGACATCATTCCTGGGGGGAGCCATTTCTCAGGCTTTATTATCTTCCTTCCCAGTGGGCTTTATCTTACTTATACAGAGGTAAGTCATTAATCCCTTAGTTCTCTCTGAAGTACAGTTGCTACCTCACTGATGCCTGTCCACTGTGTTCATTCAGTGAAAAATACAAAACATTTATATTAGTTGATTACAAAACAGTCACGATACTGAAAGCTATATTAAGCATACATACTTTTGACAACTGCTAATAGATTTTAGATAGAGATAGAGATTTGATCCATTTCAGTTTTGTTTTGTTTTTTCTTCCCCATATCCTATCTTTAACTCAAGAATGACTGGCTTGACTGATTTAATTGCTGTTAACACCTCCCTTTTATTTTTTCAGAATATGTGCTATCATACAGAATTTGTAAGGTTTATGAGCTAAATAATATGACAACAAGGTGGTATGTGCTAAGTTTCAATTTGATATGTTTTCTTATAGAAATGACAAAAAAATTTGTAAATTTTCCATCAATTCTTCTTGATATATTGTTTTAAAATATCATGGGATGTTTAAAAGTTGTGCTTTTTATTATGTTTATTACATATAATTACAACAAGGGCCTTCCCTGGTGGTGCAGTGGGTTAAAGCACAGCACTAAGAAGCTAAAGCCACTTTGGCATGAGTTCAGTCCCCGCCCCGGAGGTGATCCACATGGTGCTGCAGATCTTTCCTGACCTTCCCGCTGCTCCCCTCAGCAGTGTACTTCAGTCGGCCTGTTCTGCACCTCACTCTGTCTCTGGTGAATCCTCTCTCTTCCTCTGCACCTCTGGCCTGTACCTCAGTTATGTATGCATAAATAAATAAATACTTAAAAAATATTTAAATATATATATATAATCACAACAAATAACTGGTACAAATGAAATTATATTTATGATGTAGTCACCATCAATTACCAATTTTACTTTATTATGCGAAACTTATTTCACATTTTTCTAGTTTTAAGCAACATGCTCAAAACACTTCAGTATGTTTGGGGAAAATATGTGGACTTATTTTTTAATTTTATCTGAGTAAAACTAACTAGATTGTCCTATATCAAGGTCACTTTTAGGGGAAAAAATGTGTTTTGCCACAAGCATAGAAAAGTAACTGAAAATCCATACCTGCATGGAGTAGGCATTGCACTTTAAAACTTTACTGAAATCAAACCGAAATATTTCTCCCATTTTGATAAAAAATAATTTTCTCCCGGTAGGGAAGTTATAGGATAAATCTGTTCAATGTGCCAGGAAGGGATTCATGACCTGGCTTCTATTAACAGAAATGGGGTGTCTTGCAGCTATATCTCCATAAGTTGCACTGAAAAATACCTCTGTAAGTAAAGATTCAACCCAAGGGTTAGTTTTTACTGCAAATTATAAACTTCAAGAAACTGGGTATATAATGGAAATGCTGACACAAACTTTAAGATAGCTGCTTGAATGGACCAACTATAATACACCAACTCCTTTATTTCAGAAAGTGTGAGTGTTTATGTTGCCACTGGATAAAAGAATTGATGTGGAAATTACTCATGCTTGGTGAATTGCATGGTAATAAAAGAAAGTCTTGCTAAATAGAGCTTTGGGTAAAATGGAATATGGGCTCAATTTTCCCTACAAAACCATTTTTACAAGTTTTATGTTTTACTATTTATGTTCTACAAACCCTGCATGCTGTATCATTTATCAGTTCCACATTTCATTTGCAACCACTTTACAGATGAAATAATTTATATATCAATAATGAGAAAGACCACTTTGAATTTTCAGGCAGCAAATACAATAACAGGAAAAATAGTTTTTCAGATGGTTTTATGGACATTTAACATTAAATATTATTTTGACTATGAAGGTATCCATGAAGACTTTGTAATATTATTCTAAATACCAGCTTGTAATTTTTAGAAAAGCAGTATATATTTTAAAGAACATCCCAAACAAGACGTTAAAAAATATACAAATCAAAATCTCTTGTCTCCAATAATTATATGAAGTACATATGTAAAACTTGCTAAGAAGTCTTAGTTCCCAATTCATGTGTATACATGTAAAAAGTTTTTCACATTAAAGTTTAAACCATTAAAAGTGAATTACTCTCTTTTATATGATCATATCCTGCCAGTACGCAGGACTGAGACAATAACTGTGATATAACACGTGCTCTCAAGGACTTAATAGGAACATGAAAAAATCTAGAAGAATGTGATGTGCTGTTTTGTAAGGATATACTACAGCAAAGAATAGCAATATTGTGTCCTAGGAACAACAGAGGACTCTAAGATAACAGGATGTTTTTCATTAAGCTTGAATGATAAGTAATAAACTATGGAGATGGGAAGAACATGTGTGTTGGGGGGGGGGAAGAGATGATAAAAGAGCAAAAACCAGCTGTCCATGAAATAAATACATCATGAAGTATGAAAGCGCGTGCCATTGCTAATATTGCAATGCTTATGGGTAAACTATTTATCACGAATGCTAAGAAGAAAGAATATAACTGACTTCTGAAAACTTGCAAGTTTTGTTGTGTCATTTTGTGCATTTTTCTATATGAGATAAGAATAATGAGGAAAAACTGAAAGCAGAAAGGAAAAACAGCTAGAGGCTATCTACATTTTTAAATGAAATTGAACCACTGACACACTGAAATAGTATAAAATAGAAGGGGTTCAAGGCCAGACATAGTCTTAATACAGGGCCTCAAATAATACAGATAAAACATGGACTGATATCTTTCTATGAAGATTGTTTCTTATATCTCCTATAATTACATTAAACCCTTAAGTATTTGAAAAATATGTCAAGACCATGAAATTTTAAATTGTGACAACTGTGGAATAGAAACCTGTGTCGAAATGTATTATGAGTCTGGTTTCTTTCACCAATTAACAGCTATATTAAAGAAATTTTGCATTAATTAAAAGGGAAGCATATGTAAAATGCTTGACTGTTAAGAAGTACTCATTAAATGAGCCTCTGTTTTTTATTTAATATAAACACCCACAGTGTTACCTCCTTTTCTTTTATCTTTTAAGTCCACTTGACAGTGTAGCAATTGCCTTTTTGAAGTGCCTGTCCTAGATGTTGCATTGAGGGATGACAGATGGAAGCTCAGTAGCAGTCATGCAAAACATTTGCCAAATAGGACAGCCATCTGAAGAAGATGGCAGTAATAGAGTTCTTCACTGCAGGACCCAAAGACCTACGCCATTCACCAATGACAGCAGAAAGTGCCTGGTGATTCTGTGTCCATAACAATACCACTAGATATTAGACAATCTTTACTAAGATAGTAAGAAAAGAGAGGTTGACCTTCAAGTTGTGAGTTAGGATTTAATTCATATTCTCTCTCTCTCTCTCACACACACATACTCACACAACATAAGGAAAACTGAGAAAGTTTAACAGAGGAAATATTTCAGATAAACTGTAAGAAATGCATTCTCTACTTCAGAAATAAATATTAGAAATCAAATGAAATTCATAGATCTGTGATTTAATATTGAGATAATGCATAACTAACAACTATTCATCCTTTATAGCTGAGACCACTGATACTCTTTACTTTGTTTCTCCTCCCTTCCTTCCCACATCCCTCCTTCTTTCACTTATTCTTGACTCATTTTATCTCATCTTTTCTGTTTCTCTCTGTCCACTACATTTCATCTTTTCCTCTACAGCAATCCTTTAAAAAAAAAAAAATCCCCTTTAACTTTATCTTTTCTAGAAACTTTCTGTTACACTGTCTCTGAAATTATTCTGCTACTTTCATAGGCTGACAGGATTTCCTGTTGATCAAATACTCAGTTATTAAAACCAATGGCTCAAATAAATCCTGACTTCATGTCTCAAAGCTTTAATTTAATATTTGATATTTGAACTTCTTTCTGTAACAGTAGGACTCAAGTCAGAAAAGAAAATAAGAAGATCTGGGTAGCACTTTAGGGTAGGAGATTCAGGACGTTTGTGTTTGTTTCCTTGTTTATTTTTTGTTTGTTTTATTTGTTTGTTTCAAGTTAATTCCATCCCTCCAAAGCACTAGAAGCTAGGTAAAATCCTACATGTTCAAATATGTAGGAATATAATAAACCTAAAAGAGCTATCATATGTTGCCTATTTGCTATATATTAAACATACTACTAACCAGTTTACTGGCATCATATAATCCACATAAATATTTTATTTACTTATACAGTCATTCATTACCACTGTTTTATAGCTGATAAATATTTTTGTAGTGATGAAATAATACACCTAGTGTCTATTTAGTTGTTCTAGAACACATTTTTTAAAATATAATAGTTTATTTTTACATCACTTTGTGCATTTTTCCATCCCAGTTGTAATCCCCATTGGTTTCCCATCACCAAATCACCCATGTGCCATCACCATAGTCCAGTGCACTTCCCTCCCCACACCGTTTTTGATCCCATTTCCCATTCCACCCCGTAAAATGTCTCTGGTATATAGATGTTCATTATTATTATTATTTTCTCTCCTGGTCCTTTATACTCCTTATATGAATGAAACCATCTGGTATTTTTCCTTTTCTTTCTGGCTTATTTCACTAAGCATGATCCCTTCCAAATCCATCTATGTTGCTGCAAAGGCATATGTTTTTTTGTGTTGTTTTTTTTTTTTTGGTTGCTGGGTAATATTCCATTGAGTTTATGCACCACATCTTTTTAATTCAGACACGTACTTTTGGGCATTTGGGTTGTTTCCATATCTTTCCAGTTGTAAGTAAAGCAACAATAAATATGTGGATGTAGGTGTTTTTTTGAATCAATGTTTTTTGTGTCTTTTAGGTAGATATGTAGGAGTGGGATTGCTGGAATATATGGAAGCACCATTTTTAGCAGTTTGAGAAACAGTTTTCCATAGTGATTGTACTAGTTTGCATTCCCACCAGCAGTGCAGGCAAGTTCCTTTTTCTCCACATCCTCGCCAACATTTGTTGTTGCTAGTTGGTTGAAGATGTGTCATTCTCACTTTTATGAGGTGGTATCTCATTGTGGTTTTAATGTGCAACCCCCTTATTACAAGTGATGTAGAACCCATGTTTTTAATAACACAGTATGGTATCTACTTTAATGTTGGCTGAATAAAAGTTTAAGGTACAATTATCAGCCATTGTATTAATAATACAACATTTATTAATGAACACTTTGTGGTATAAACAATGACTTGTTAACTATATTCTTCCTTCCAAACTGAGACCTATTTTTCCTTACCTTCAGAAAGTTATGATTACTGTCACTACTGAGTTCCTTTCTTGGAAATTAAATTTATTTAAGGATATGGTCTCACTTAAAGGTATGCAAATGTCAATGCGCTTAGGTCTAAGTGCATCTATATAGCCTTTTGCCAAGTACAGTCCAACTCTGGAGGATCATCCTAGATCCAAATAACCCTAAAGAATAAGCTGAACACGTCTGCAACTTGATCCCTATTGCTCATTTACTGTTTTCCTAACTTCCTTAAAAATGGTATTCCTATGTTTACTGCACAGTAAAACTCCTACATGCAAATATCCACCTCAGAATCTATTCCCATGGAATTCATCTTAAGACATTTGATCCTAAAATGGTCCCTGGAGGCATATTTTAGGTGGGAATTTTGTAGCAGGATCATTTGGCAGCCTTCCAACTGAGTATGTAGTACCGTGTAGGTGGACTGTCAATAGGGTTTGGAATTATGCTGCAATACAATTTTAAAAGTTTGACTGGTGTTGAATTTAAAGGAGATGCTCATACTTGAGAATGAAGTGAATGCTGCAATATTTTATGCATCCAAGAGCGAAGTAATAATTACATGTACTACACAATCACCAGGCTATTACAAGGTGTTATCCATGGCACAATGAAAAGTTAACAGCTGGCTTAATGTGAAATGTGAAAAATCAAAGTTATTCCTTGGCAGCTTATAAAACTAACCTATCTCCCACAATGAGGGGCTAATATCTATCAATGCCAGCCTTAGCCTTCAACATCAGCAGTGGAACTCCAGATACCTGAATTCTCACTTGGATCAAGTGTCTTTCAGAGCAATGGGATGTGAGCAATGGGATCCAGGAAATTGGACAGAGTTCATTTTTGAGTAATCAAATCCCAGATTTTCCTGAACTTGCTTACAGTACTAAAGTGGTTCACTCTTCCCTGCTAAAGACTAGAATGACCCTGGCCCTTGCTCCAAAGTCACCTACTCTGAAAAGAAACAAGAAATTCAATTATTTCTGTTCCATTTTTCCTCCTGGCCATAAGATAACTAAACATTGCAGTCAAACTGGAAAAATTCTGGTTCTGCTAAGGAAGTAAGGAACTAGATACTAGGAAAAAAAAAAAAAGCAAAGGAAAGAAAAGAAAACCTATGAAGAAGCCCATGTATCAGGTGAAGCCAGAAGAAAATGTATAGAAATAAATCTTAGGATGACTGAACAAGCAAGCCAAAATAAAAAGTTACAGATGGGAGAGTTTATCAATATAGGACACTCTCTTCGATACATGATTTATTACCCATGAAGAGACAGTGAATAAATTACACTTGAAAGTTGGAAAAAGCAATGGTTTACTCTAATTGATGTAGAAATTCCAGAATAGAAAGCAATGGTTAGAAAGACATAAATGTACAGAGAACTTCCACATCTGAATTATTTCGCTATAATACAGGAAATCCCACTATGAGGCTTCTTTCTGTGGGGAGATGCTGATACAGTACTCACCAGGACATCAAGTAATTTTTTGGTAAGGTAGGAACCAGCATGGCTAAGAAGCTCAGCTGAGTTTTTATTACAAGACAGGGCTGATAATGGATACTATCTTCAGAATTAATTATATTAATTAATTAATGATAAAAGAGATAACACCTTGAAATTATCAAAGCCATGTGACATCCTTAAAACTTGGGATACCAGGGCCCTCCCTGGTGGTGCAGCAGGTTAAAGCACTGCACAAAGAAGCTTAAGCCGCTTCCGCATGAGTTCGATCCCCGTCTGCCCTGGAGGTGACCACATGGCATGGCAGCCCTCTCCTGACCTGCCCACTGCTCCCCTCAGCAGTGTACCTCATCAATCTGCCTGTTCTGCTCCCCACTCTGTCTCTGGTGAAGCCTCTCACCGCCCCCGAGCCTCTGGCCTGTACCCCCCTCTGTATGCACAAACAAATCTTTAAAAAAAAAAAAAAAACTTGGGATACCAGCTTGGGTGCATTTTCGTAATGAAGAATAAGACCATAGTGGAAACCTGAGGTTACTGAGTAGAATAAACCAATGAAGGCTATTGGAACTTAGAGTTATTTAACAAAAGGTAAATGAGTGGTTTCTTTAAAAAACTTCATGTGCAAAATCATAGATGGATGATAAGGTAGATAAGAGAAGTTGGGCCAATAAGTCATTATCTCCCACTCTTAAAAAAACTGAGCCAGATTTCAGAACTAGAAAGAAGTAATTATCCTCAGGAGAAAGTACACAGCAGCACTGAAATGAATGCTGATAGTAAAATTATGCAGTTTCCTCCAAAATGTCTATGGCAACTTATTAAAGTAAATTTACTCAGGTAAATAAACTGGGGTTGGGGTGGGGGGAACCTCCATACATTTTGAGATTCAATAAATGCTGGGGCTAATTTAAAATAATATTTGAAGACTAAAGCATAGCGGGTAAAACCAAGATCCTAAAGTTAATATTTGCCTATAACTGGTTAACAGCAGGTTTACAGTGTCCATGGAGCCACACGTCAGTACTTCTTTCTCATTTCAAATTAGATTATTGATTATTATAGTATAACTTCTTATTATTTTTGAGACAATTTTCTAAAGTGTCATATTTCTACAGAGCAGAAATATTAGCTTTTTTTTTTCTAGGTTATCTTTCAACAATAATTGTGAAGTAAATAGCCTTGGCTGAATGCTATATTTTTGAAGCAAAGAACACAACTGTTTATTGTTCAGATAACAACAAAAATAGTTCGCATCCAGGGTCATACAGAAATCATCCATTACCAAACTCTTGTGTCCTTTAAACCTGACAAATCCATTATATGCTCTTTTCACGTGTATTACTCTGCACCTCCCCTTTAGAACTTGCTGAACAAGGGGACCATACAGAACTATCATGCATGCTGCTTGTTTTATTTATAATAAAGCTATTTCCCTTTAACTCAAGGTTAATGTTTTATAAGTATCACGAGAGAGCAAGAATTTTCATAATTTTTGATAGGAAGTTTACAGAAGCTTTAGTTTACTTGCCTGTGAGGTAACCACTACAATTGTGGAAAAGATATAAAAAATAATAATAATAAATCTCTCCCATTCTACCCTACAGGTGAAAAAATGCAAATATCTTATTCTAGAGAAAATGGTTGAGATTTGTACTACCCTTAAAGAAAAAGATGCAGAATGTTGCTAACATTAATTATATCCCAATGGACCCTAAGAATAACAGTTTATTACTACAAACTCACCCAAACAGTTGCATCAATTTCAAATACCATGTGACATGTGTGTGTTTCCCTAGATCAAACTAACATAATCTCAAATATATATGTGTATGGGTATGTGCGTGTGTGTGTATAATACACACATACATATATACAAAGTCTTGTCATTGATCTTATCTGAACATTTTCAGAACCACAAATTAATTTATGATGGTGATAACATCTTCTTTATTTGAGACCAATCAGTAACTTGATGGCAGGTTTATTACATTGGACCCCTAACATCCTGAATGAATTAAAATGCACTGTGCATGTCTTTGAGGAATTATTTTTGGCTTGACTTTCCTGCTAACCAGGGTGACCAGTACCACCCTCACAGTGGTTGAGCTTTATACCATTTCTCCCTTAAACAAAAATTTACCAATGGTTACATGAGGAGGGGATCCACGATTCCTATCAAATTCTGCCAAAAGTTACTGAGCTCATAAAGCTGTGTAATGGTCTCTCA
Organism: Condylura cristata; assembly: GCF_000260355.1. Lineage (NCBI taxonomy): Eukaryota > Metazoa > Chordata > Mammalia > Eulipotyphla > Talpidae > Condylura > Condylura cristata. Next base: position 27,028,548 of record NW_004567111.1, read on the forward strand.
AAGTGTCAATAAGGATCCAAGTTCAGAGTTAATGACCTACACATGAGGGTGCGGAAGCAGTCCCTAGAATAGGTTATACCCCAGAATCATGGACCTTTAGACACTTCTTTTCCATACTATATATAACACGTGGTTTTCAGACCAAACAGGCCAAATAGGTGCAGTCCTGTTTTCCACCTTTCCAGTAAGTTGCAGTACTTCCTATTTCTACAACCTAGGCACAAGAAGTCCTGCATTCTGTGACAGTAGAGGTGATTTTGCTACAGGATACAGTAAAAGTTCCACTGAACTTCAAGTTATGACCAGCACTCTATATCATGCTCTTTGTGCCAGAGGCCAATAAGTGAAAGGACTGACACATCACATGATAAACACGCCTAATCATTACGGTATGTTATGGTTACTATTAGAAAATACAACAAGACTTATCTTGTTACTTCTGGCACTCAGTTTTAATGGTAAATGAACAAATGCATTAGTACAGACTGAAGAGATCATTACTGAGGAATGAAAGTCAGGTTCATTTATGAGATAAGCCTCATACAAGAGTAGAGATGAGAAGAGAATCTAGAAAGGATATAGAAAATGGAAAAAATGAGCATCATTTAAAACCTTGAGACGAAATACACGGGAAATAAAGGAGAATGTAAATCAACCCATCAACCTAAATATTTCCCCAGATGTATAAAAGGGACCCTGGATTATTTAGTCAATGGGTTCATTTTATCAATAAAAACATATGTGTCAAAATGCTACAAAAAGTGAGGACTGTAATGGGTACTGGGTACTGCCTCAAGATGGACTCAGACAGCAGCTGCAAAGAGTACTGCTTCCTCACAACTCAAAATAGGGTCTTTCTACTAAAACAGGTCATGCCTGAAGGACAGCCTGTCTACTGAGAATAATGTACGCTACTAGTTGGAGATGACAGGCAGAAGCCTAGTGCTGGTTTTAGGTGACACCTTAATCCTGGAATCAGTAGAGGTTTTCTATCCCAGTTTCCTTCAGCCTCTACTCAGTTTTCTTTCTTTTATTTATTGAGACATTTTCCCAAGTATATACACATAAACCTCTTGTGTCCAAGCACTTAATTTAGAATCTCCTACTCCAGGGAACCTCAGTTTAAAATACTCTCCAAATCAGAATCTATATGGAACCATATACACAAACTCATATGGACAGCAAGCATGACTAAAGGTAAGCCATGCAATTTCATGAAATATTGTGCTGATAGTAATCTTTATAATTCACGAATGAACAGGAAAAAAGAATAGCAAAATGAAGTTCATGAAAAATGCTACAGAGATGGAAATTAAAAAGCATTCAGATACAGAAGGTAATACTAGTGAAATTATTTGTAATAAAAACCAGAGGAAATTTTAGAAAGTTGCTTGGCTTATTACAGGGAATATTGAGTTTAAATTTGAAAAAAAAAAATCAATAAAGTATACAAATAAAAGACCAAAGAAATATTTTTTTCATCTCCTGACTTGCAAAAATAATATCACTTCTATAGAAAACAGCAGCACCAAGCTGGTTATATCTGGATAATCTCATCTATTTTCAAAACTTCAGCACAAACTTACCTTCATGAATACGAAAACAGTTTGTTGCCCTCAACTCCACCTGAGCTTCAAACTTGCATACACCTCTCTCTGTATTTCCACCTGTATATCCAGTGGGTATCTCAATATCAATATTTACAAAATGAATTATTTATTCATCATTACAACTCTCTTCCTATTCCTACTCAATTGCAGTTGTTCTCTTTTCATATTTAGATTGTTTGATAAGAAAATATGCAACTGTTGCAAAAGTGTGGACTCTTCTCTACCTTTTATCTTATTATTTTCCAGTTTCATCCAATTTGCATTCATTATTGTTCCTCCTTCCTTATCTCACTCATACCAAGGGTTATTAGAGCCTCTTATCTATAAACTGAAATACTATGACATCATCTTTAGTCAGTTCTTGCTTTGGCTTCTTTATCCACCATAAATCCTTTTTACTGCCTACCACTAGCATGAGTTCTCACCTTGAAAAAAAAAAAAGCTGTTTCATTTAAAAAATGTTTTTCCTGAACAAAAAAAAAGAAAACTAGCAAATGGTCTCACCTAAAGGAGGAATGTAGAAAAACCAACTAATGAATCAGGAAAAAAAAAAAAAAGTTAGCTATCATAAAGCAAAATCATCAGGCAACAACAAATCTGAGATATTCTATACTAGGGGAGAAGGGAGAAGGACCCAGACAGGGGTGGGAAGAACACAAGGGACTGTGGTGATGGTGTACAGGTGATTGGTGGTGGGAATTCCATGGGGGAAACCATGCATTGTACAAAAATGAAGGATATGCAATGAATCTATTAAAAATAATAATAAATAAATGAAAAATGTTTTTTCTCTGTTGACATTTAACTGAACAAGTCCTCTTCATCACCTAGTGCCTGACTATGGTTCCATATCCATTTTTCTTACCAACCTCTTCATATAGTTATTTACTGTTCAATTTTGAATCATACAACAACTTGTGTATGGCTGCAAGATTCAGTTTCTCTTTTGGGAAAATTCTGCTAATCCTCGAGATATAAAATCAGTAAGCTTACTGAAAATCTGTGTTTGTATCTATTTTTCTCCTTTGTTCTAATAACAATGGAGTGTGTCCATTAAAGTCCAACACTTTTATATACTGTGTGAATATCATCCATTCTTAAAATAAGTTAGTTACATATGGACAAAAACTATGAATTACTCTACATTATTCCAAAGTGTCTTAGCTAACAGAAAGGCAGCTTTCTACAAGTGTGACATAGTCCTTTTTTTTTTTTTAAAGATTTATTTATTTATTCATACAGAACTGGGGTACAGGCCAGAGATGCGGAGGGTGAGAGGATTCACCAGAGACAGAGTGGGGAGCAGAACAGGCAGATCGACGAAGTACACTGCTGAGGGGAGCAGCGGGCGGGTCAGGAGAGGTCTGCCACGCCATGTGGTCACCTCCGGGGCAGGTGGGAATCGAACTCATGTGGAAGCGGCTTTAGATTCTCAGTGCTGTGCTTTAACCCGCTGCGCCACCAGGGAGGGCCGACATAGTCCTTTTTTAATCAAATTATTTTCTGACTTTCAAGATATAAAATCATAGATGTCCTACTGTAAATTGATGCATTCATTTTTTAAAAAGATTTATTTATTTATGCATACAGAACTGGGGACCAGGCCAGAGGTGCAGGGGCAGTAAGAGGATTCACCAGAGACAGAGTGGGGAGCAAGACAGGCAGACTGACAAAGTACACTGTTGAGTGGAGCAGAGGTCTGCTGTGCCATGTGGGTCACCTCCGGGATGGGGATCGAACTCTTGCTGAAGTGACTTTAGCTTCTTAATGCTGTGCTTTAACCTGTTGCACCACCAGGGAGGGCCCTGATGCATTCAGTTCTTTTAACTTAAATCTATAGGATTAAGTAAAAAATAAAAAGGGAGGGGGGGAATGATGGTGTCCTGGCCTGCATCTGGTAAATAAGATATCTCCTGGGTCCTGATGTTACTCAATCTTCTGAGTGATTTGTAAGTGATTGATAAATGCCTAATCATATGATGTTGAATGAAATATTTCCTGAAATATAAAACATGTAATTTAAATACTTTTCTAAACTCATTAGAACATGTTTCCAAAATGACTCACGCTAATGCTTTAAACATTTCTTGGGGGGGTCTCCCTAGTGGTTCTGGGTTTATCAACTATCCACAGCCACTGCAATATGAGTTTGATCCCCAAGGAAGGAACTAACTGACATATGGTGCAGCAGACCTCTCCTGTCTATCCAGCTGACCAATCTGCAGTGTATTTTAGTAAATCTGCATGTTCTGCTCCCCTCTCTATCTCTGGTGAATCCTCCTACCACTTGCAGCTCTGATCTACACCCCAATTCTTATATGCATAAATAAATATATAAATCTTTAAAACATAAAATAACTTGTCAAAAATATTGCTTATTGAAACCATTTTAGTTAATTTCCATATCAATTTATGTTAGATAATTTTCTATGACAATTTCAGCCTTCCATCTTCTCAATGAAATTACAAGTGTGAGAACGTGTTAAAACAGAATTTACAGAGCCCTCCCTGGTGGGGCAGCGGGTTAAAGCACAGCACTAAGAAGCTAAAGCCACTTCAGCAAGAGTTCAATCCCCACCCCGGAGGTGATCCACATGGCACAGCAGACCACATTTCAAAGATCTTCAGCACCTTTTCCAATTCTACAGCATAAAGAATGGGAGAAAATGAGCTTCAGAAACACGGCTGCTGCTGTTGCAAAGGGGTATTATTTTACCAAGAGAGAAAGAAAAGATCACAATGGACAGATTTAGAGTTTTAAAATAACCCCTAGAACTTGGCAGATGCCAAGTAATGGAACATGAAGTATCCCCGCAAGTGTGAAAGACAGGGGTAGCACAAGTAGAAGAACTTCTTGGGGAGTATCACAAATACAGGTCTCTACTTAGTTCTGGACTGAAGAGTGTTTGCCTCTGAATGGACATTAAAACTTTCAGGTGTGTTTTTTTTCTCCTGAATCAAATGTGTAACTCATATGAAGTATTCCTGCAGATACTTTGGAACTGCAAATAGGGGCCCTTTTATGATGAGACAGAATGTCAGGAGTTAACAGCAAACTGTCAATGAATGAGAAGCGCCACCAGCACCTTCAGATGGTGATCACACAAGAGGAACGGCAACATGTAAACAAGACCATGTCTGGAGAGGAAGGTGACATCTTGCAAGCTTCACAAAATAACTTCTGGTCATGCTTGAAACTTTCCTAAACCACAAAGAACTATAGACAAGGAGGGGAAAAATGTTTAGCATTGAATTCATTAATTGCACAATTTCCTGGGATTAGAAATACTACTGAGATCAATCTGTACCTGAAATTTTAAAAAATCCTAGAAATGTTCACTTCTTAACAATATGTGAATGTAAAAATCCATGTTAACTTTTCATTCAAGGAGAGAGAAAATATTTAGAGGTAACATTGATTTGCATCAACATTTGTATTTTGGAAGTATAGGATCTCCCCCATTCTGGCCATGGCACTCCCACCACCAAAACCCCACTGTCTGCTACCATTACACTTTGTGCTTGCCCCTTCTCTCTCTGCTCACCCCTCTGAATGCAATACCTCCTTTCTAAAGTCAACTTTCAAGGGCTTGTTTTTAGATATGATTCTGGCTGTCTGGTTTCTCTATAATCTACATATAAGTGACACCATCTGGTATTTGTCCTTGCAAGGAGAAAAATTACCTCACTGAATAGTGTATTTGTTTGCCTACAGTGTCTTAATATATATATATATCCAAATAGTCATTGTTTCCAAATTATATATCGGTACACAGACACCTCATCTAAATCTATACATATTCGTGTATAAATCATTTATATGCAGACACCTCTCTCATATATATGAGATATAAATCCCTGAATCATCTCTCCTTTGCAACTCATTAGCTTACTCTCATCTACAACTTTATGCTTTAGTCATATCAGAGTCTAAATTGTCTGTTGACTCAATAAATTGTCTCCAGCTGAATGGCAGCTCCCCAACTCCACAAAGTGTTCTCAAGCTGGGTTTATTAACAAATTATTGCAACATCAATCAGCTTTATTTTTACATTATGATGTATTTCTTAATATGAGGGCACATACAGTTATTTTATTTTCTAAAGACATTCAAATCAGCTGGCAAAAGTCAGGCAATCCCTGAAGATTTTTAATTAACCCTTTTGTATTGGTGTAGTGCTACAGTCACTTCAACAGCCAACACTTAAGTCATATACCTGTGCTCATCCCAATCAACTATAAATGAGAGTAGGTATAGAATTATCCCAAATTACATCATGCCAGAAATCATTACTTCCACAAGAAGTACTGTTATTTTACTATTTGACTTACTAATCACTCGTGAAAAACTGACCTCAATTTACCACTTAGAAGTAGTAGACACTATTTAGTCTCTTAATAGGTACCACGTAACTCTTAGCCTGGCTTCCCCCACAAAAACACCACCTATTATAAAAGTATACTATGAATCTTCTAATTTGCAAATATTATTCTGAAGAGTGGGGGAGGGGTGGGGAAAAGGGTGGTATTTTTCAGCTCCCCTATTCCATTGGCCAAAAATCACTCCTATATTGCTCACTATGCCTTAAGCTCCCTTAGAAATTTAGAATTCTGTGTCAGTGGAAGGTGTATGTTTATGTACTTGAGAAGATAGGAAACAAGCAAGTTGTGGTTGCAAAACATAAAATTGTGATTTATGCCTATGTGGAACAGACACTACAGCGGTGATTGCAATAGATAAGGTCTAAAGAACATGTTACATTCAGAGTAGAACCAATGCATTGCTTATTGCAACATTTTGTAACTAGCATTTTATTTTGTTTTCTAAGTTTACATTTTAGTTGAAAAACTGTCCATTTTAACTTCTAATAAAGCTAATCAACTATCTGATGGAAGATTTAAAATGTAAAATTATAAAGAAAGCATCATATCTTTAGAGTGTGAAAAGTGTATTATAATTTAGCTAAATTTAAAGTATTTTTAAGTTTGTAGAAATAAAAATACATTATGAATGTACATTTATATCACTCAATGATATTAAGTTAAAAAATAAGTTTGTGGCCCTCCCTGGTGGCGCAGCGGGTTAAAGCACAGCACTGAGAATCTAGGGCCGCTTCCGCATGAATTCGATTCCCGCCTGTCCCGGAGGTGACCACATGGTGTGGCAGACATCTCCTGGCCCGCCTGCTGCTCCCCTCAGCGGTGTGCTTCGTCGATCTGCCTGTTCTGTTCCCCACTGTCTCTGGTGAGGCCTCTCGCCACCCCTGGGCCTCTGGCCTGTACCCCAGTTCTGTATGCACAAATAAATAAATCTTTAAAAAAAAAAAGTTTGTATGTTTCAGATGGGTAGTAAGGACTAGTAATATATATAGTCTTCTACAACTTTCTGAAATTTCTCTAAGGAAATTAAATTAGATTTGCTTAATTTCTATCGCATGTGTCTCAAGGCACCTAAAGAAATGTATTTTGGGGGCATTTTCATTCAAGTATTTATTAGGCATCAGAATGTTTAATTTGTATGTAGTATATGAGCACTGGCACTCATTATACAAGGTTCTGTATAATGGAGTTTTGTTCTGTCAACATGGTATAAGCCTTCTGCACTTCCACAGAATATAAAAAGCATTTTTCTACCACATGCTACTACTATCTATCCACAAAATGAACATTCTGCATTCAGCTGTGCAAAGTTATCAATATTTAACCAAAATTGACAGGACACTTGAAAACCAAGTGAACCAAGACTTATTACGGTGAAGCTGAAGGTCTTCTTTACATGACATACACACTATAATAACTAGTGATCTATACAACTTTAATGTGCCTCGGTCACTCAAACAAATGGGCATGAAGTTTTTGGCTTTCATGGGTAGAGATAATGCTTTAACTCAGAGAGTCTGAACCAGAAAAGAAGTTAATTGCATTCACAAAAAGAGTCTGAGGACTGTATTTTCCTATGACCTTGTGAATTTGCACAATGAGGCACTATTTTCAGAGTTCAGTATTAAACTGGACCTCTGAATACTGCACTGAGTAGTAAGTTTAAAATTATGTAAAGTAGTCAACTTTATACTATGTTAGCATTCCTTTTGAAAGTCACACTGTAAACTCTCACTCTGATAAACAGAAAAAGTCCAGGAAAATCCAAACATCACATAAGTGAACAGGGTAGAGAAATAAATATGTGAAATACAGCAAAAGCAAACAAAAATTCATATACTGAGATTAGTTCTAAAAAATGGAACGAAAAGAACCTACAGAAAAACTTCAAGTTTAATTAGGTAATTGAAAAGCAGGAGTCAGATGCTAGTACCTGACCTGAAGCTTATGATGACCTACAAAAAAAAAAGTTTTATATATTTTACCATTTTTTATTCTTTTTCTTCAATCCCTTGCTTTACTTTTCTTTCATTAAATAAAAAAACAGAGCTGATAAAGACAGACAATTTTCCTGCCCGCTTGAAATTTTCTCATGCTCTTACCTCTCTGTTGAACTGCACCTGCAAACTTTAACTTTTGATATTTGCTTCTAGCTGTATTATTTCAGCAATATTAAACTTCTCAGGTAATATGTTGGATTTTTTATTTAATCCTCCATTCCTGGCTCAGTTTGTCCTTTTACTTTTTAACCTACTTCAGTTTAGCAAAAACAAAAAAAAAAATAACCGTCTTCACTGCAGTGCTCGCTCCAGCTGCATAGATCTATCTTATGTCACTCTTCCCCAACAAGGGAGGCTTTTCAGCATGAAATACCAAGCACTAACTACGCACAGAGCAGTAAAGTTTCTATTCATTCTAGCTGTAGTCAATCTTAGAAATCAGAATGTATTTATTAGTCTTGGCATAAAAGTATTTCCAGATTTAAAAAAAAAACTGATGCTCTAGAGTTATCATATGTATTATGTTTCTGTAACTCAGCTCATTACTCAGCTCATGACTGAACATCTGTACCCTTTGACTGGAATCTCCCACTTTCCCTGTCCCAGGTCTTTGCAGCCATCACTCTACTGTCTGTTTTTGTAGATTTGAGCTTTTTGCAATTCCACATGTGAGATCCTGTAGTATTTGTCTTTCTGTGTCTAGCTTGTTTGACTTAGCATAATTTACTCCAGGTTCATCCATATTGTCACAATTGGTAAGAATTTTTTCTTCTGTAAACCTGAATAATATATATCATCCAAGCTGTCAAGAGGGGACAATATGCATGTGAAAAGTGGAGATTCAATTCACTAGTCCATATTCTGGCTTCCTTACTGCTTATCTTAACCTTAGGATGCCAATCCTTTAACATGGTAATATGTGCTTCTATCCTCCTCTTAATATACTTATCTGCTTGCTTTAACCTATCATCCTTTCTACCTAGAAGAGATAAGACTGGACATTTAATCAAAATTTTATTAAGTCTTAGGAGATAACAAAAGGGTAAAAATGAGAAAGGATAATATCCATATATAGGCTACAACCTGATACATGTGGTAAATAAATGTGATGTATTTAAACATGTCTGACCCTAAACAAAGAAATATATAAGCTTCATCTTCCTCATTTCAGCATCTGTTCTTAGAATCCATCTCTTTCCTAAATGAATTATAGCCTTCTCTGGAAAAAGCATACACTGCTCAAAAACAAGTGTGCTTCACTACATTATGATTAATTCAACATTAACCTAGAGAAACATCTATGCTATATGACAGGGTAACTTTAAAATATCAGGTTTTTCTGGAGAACCATATGGGAAAGAATAAAACCAAGCAACTGTCTAACACCATGCACAAAAATTATTACAAAGTGGATTAAAGACATACAAGTAAGATCTGAAACCATAAAATACATAGAGGAAAATATAGATGATAGATGCCTTAACAGTATCATATGGAATCTTTGAGGATCGGATTCCAAGGCAAGACCAGTATGGAACAAAAATAAATGGGACCACATCAAACTAAAAATCTTTTGCAAGATACCTTGCTTCAAAATCCCAATACATCCATCCACATGGAAGAAAATATTTGTGTACCATATGTTTGAAATGAGGTTTATATACAAAAAATATAGATTTACAACAAAAAACAAAGAACCTGATTTAAAAATAGGCAGAGGATCTGAAAAGACACTATTCCAAAGATGATATCAAGAAGATACACAGATGGCCAATACACACATGAATAGATGTTCATTAGCTCTTAGAGAAATGAAAAATAAACAGAAATGAGGTATCACCTTACATGTAAAAATGTCAATTAACCAAAAAAAAAAAATAGGATAAAGATACAAGGTTTGGAGAGAATGTGGAGAGAAAAGAAACCTTTTACATTGTTGATGGAAATGTAAATTGATGCAGCCATTAAGGAAAGCAATGTGGGAATTTCTTTAAAAAATAAAAAATAGGAGCTTCATACAATCGTTATCACACTTCTGGGTTTTAACCCAAAAAATAAAACACACTATTTGAATAAATAAACATAGCCACACGTTGTTATGTTATATATAATATCCAAAACCTACACACTAATGAATGAGTGAATAGTGTGTGGTATGCACACACACACACACACACACACACACACACACACACACATGGTGGAATATTATACAGTCGGTAAAATGGAATCTTATATTTACAATAAAATGGATGACTTTAAAGGGTATTATGCCTAGTAAAATAAGCCAGATAGAAAGACAAATGTTGCATATTTTTACTCATGTGTGGTGCATATATACCAAACACGTGAATTAAAAAAAAAAAAAGAGGTTTAAATCACAAGACCAAATAGTGTTTACTAGCAGGGAAGGGGGAAAAGGTTAGGATAAACTGAATCAAAAGGGTCAAATGGATGGTGAGTAACAGAATTAGAACTTTAGTGGAAGTTTTTTTTTTTCCCCCCATCAATACAAGCATGCATTTGTACAATCACAAAACAACCTGGTTTTTAAAATATTTATAAACAAAATTAGGAACATTATTAGGAAATTGGGACTATAGCTTTCTATGTGATCATATTGCCTAAAAGTACATGCAATTATTACCTTGATTTTTTCATACAGATTTAAGAAAAAAGAAGCTAATCTTGTTAGGAATTAAGTAAATAGGAAATAAAACTATTAGGCCTGCTATATGATAAATGGTCAAATAAAGCAGTTATCCTATGGTTGATTCAGAATCAATGATGGGGAAAAGAAAGACAATATTAAAAAAATAAAATTAAATGTGAACTCTGTAATGAGTTCTATTTGACACTCAAATCATCTTACTCTTCTTATTCACAAAACTATTGATGTAAAATCTTAGAATTTCCCTCAAGCATGTCATCATTAGGAGATAGCTAACATATAGATTGTTTATTATTCCATGCTATCATTTGTTCATTTATGTGATCAATATTTAGTGGGCACTTACTGTGCCTTATAAGAAAAGTACAATTCCACATGAAGTCATTAGTGCTATGTTAAAAATATGCGGGAAGTACTAAAGACAACTTGATCAAGTGCAATTAGCAGTGAGCACCAGAGTTAGGACTCAAATATGTTTTTAACCCCTTTTCTAGGTATTTATAATGACAGGTTCATTCTTCCTTTATATTTAATACATTTTTTTTCCAGGTGTAAAATCCATGTATACCTTTGCACATGTGCCCAAAGAGCTTCAGTTTAAAAGTAACAGGTTGTAAACTATATACCAGGGGTGGAATGGGGATTGGAGTGGGGGGAGGGAAGTGCACTGGACTATGGTGATGGCACAGGGGTGATTTGGTGATGGGAAACCCTTGGGGATTACAACTGAAATGGAAAAAGGCACAAAATGATATAAAAATAAACTATTACATTATTTTAAAAATTACCATAAATATTAAAAACACTAAGTGATTAATTTTAGAGTATATTATCTAGAATGTGCTGCATGAAAAAAAATTTCATGTGAAGATGAACGGATAAGATTTTCCCTCAATGTTAAGCATTACTGTACCAATAAAATACAATTTACCCTCCATCTCTTTGTCTGTATGTTAAATATATTAGGAAAAGCAAAACTAACAAGTGTCCATAGTTGTAGTTTTATTCTTTATCATTACAGAACAATAGTGTTTCAAACCTGCAAACAACTTTTCTTCATGACTGATGTCACTACTATTTAGCCCTTCGAGGTTAGCATTTATTGATTTTGCTTTTACTTTGATTGGATCTTACCTACCTCGGTGCTTCAGTAAATTGAAACCTTCTGCAGTTCATGGAATAAAGTTGAGAGCAAGGCTATGAGAAAACGTACACTGACCCCAATTTGTTTCAGACTATATTGGTAAAATCATAGTCACTGTGTTGCAGAAGTGACCTTAATGTGATTTGTGTAAATTCACTCCATGATATTCCAGACAGCTGATAGAGGAGTAGATTTAAGGAAACAATTAAAAGTTTTAAAATTAAAGATACAAATATGTGTAGCAGTTTTATAAAAATACTACAGTATCTCTCACATGCATTAACTTTCATACATCCACCAACTTGTTGTAACAATTTATGACCCTCAATTGTGAAATAGGCATAATGCCCATAGTGGGGGTCACAAACCACAATAGTTAGTGTGACCTTATTCTTAGAGTTCACAATATAGTAAAGGATGCAGCCAAGTGAATTAAAAAATGTGTTATATTATAACAAATAATAAACATTATGTGAACTGTAGAAGCACAGATTCCAGGGTGACCACATAAATTGTGATGCAAACTGGGCAAGCTTTGTGAAAAATGGGAGTCATTATAGATAATTATTCTGCAACAATAAGAGCAAAGGAACTGCACAGCAACTGGCATAATGACCCTGCTGCCATACAGAGGTAGAAGACTCTGTAAGGAAAATCTGGAATTAGCCTGAGAGTAGCTCAAAGAGAGAGCAGTCAAAAAGAAGGGGAATACAAGGAATATAGCAACCAGCATAATTATTCACCCTATTTTATGTTCCCTACTATCAGGTTGTCATTCTCCACAAATATAGATGTAAGCTAAGGACAGCTAAATTAGAATTTTCAAATAAAAGTAAACAGTTACTTTTTATAATTATATTCGATGCAGTATTTGAAGTATACTTACATAAAAATTATATTTGTTGTCTATTTAAAATTCTGTGTTTTTTTTTCTGGAAATCTTACCGTATAACCAGAATCAAAATATTGTAATGACTAAATGGTTGGATCAAATCAAACTGAACAATATACATATAAAAAGTGCTCACCTGAAAAAACACTACTAAGTAATACAAAAAGGTTATCAACAGAATGTGAAAAATATAATACTGGCAAAACATATGCACAACAAAGGAAATTTATCTACAAATATATAAAGACCTCTTCCATCCTGAGTATATACAAATACAAATTACAGTTTAAATGGGAGTTTTGGCTATGCAGCTGGTGGTGGCACCAAGACATTATAACCCACAGAATGGCTCCATGGCTCAGAGTAGAGGCTCCAAAACCAGGCTGGGGACTGCTGTGACAGAACCTCCTACCAGCTCCCCTCTGAAGCTTACGTGGCTGGTGAGGTCATGCGGGCTCACCTCGACTGCCCGGCTGCCTGCTTGGTACTGTTCAAATATCTGCTGAGTCCACCTCCTCCAGATGTTGCTCCTAGTGTGTAATGGGGTCCTACGTGTTCCTTTCAGGAGTTACAGGTTTTGTTCTGCCGCAGACTAGGTGAGAATATAAGGAAGAAGCTAACCCGCTATTTTCATTCTATTGGAACCCTGCTACCAGTCGACAGCCACAGAGCGCGGCTACTGGCTATAGACCCAGGTATAGAGTTCTGTTTCCAATAACAGGGCTTGGTCCCCACTGGCTGTGACTCAGCGAAGGGTGATTCAGAGATCCTTGCTGGAGAGATGCTTCTACTGGTAGGGATGGGGTTGACTGCTGCTCAGATAACAGAGACTCAGGAGAAAACAGCTGCATATACATCTGACAATGGTCTACTACCTAAGATCATCTACAAAGAACTTACACAACTCAAAACAGTCAGAAATTCTATTCAAAAATTGTTGTCCTCCTTGTTTAAGGAATTACATGATGATAAATTTCATGGATATGGATGCTGGTGAGTGTACCAGGGAGAGAAAACAGGAAACCCCCCAATGCTGCATATTAAACTTTTAATACTACAGGAGTGGCAGGAGGAGAGGAATGCAAAACTGAGATTAGAATTCTCTCAAAAAGCAAATTTCTGTTTTAGGACAATTAAGCTAATGCTTCATAAAGTAAATATAACCACTCTATACAGGAATAAAATAATCTGTGTAATAGAGCATTTGAAATATTCACGAAACAATTCAAAATTATTTGGTAATGAAAACACCTGCCAGAGAAGAATTTGTCAGAGAAACTCTCTAATATCTCCCAAATGATAACAATAGCTGCTAAAAAATAAAGCTGTTATTATAACTACTGTAATATTGTTCAATAAAACCTGTATATAGAAAGTACAAGGCAGACTATGAAAACAAAGCAACAAAACTTTTCAAAAACAAAATATAATCTAGAAATATATATGCATTTTTTATGATGAACCTGTATGATGTATCTGAAAGTTGCACGAGAAAGGTAAGCAAGATTAGAGTTCATTCCGAATGTTCATTATAAGAAAATATTTTCTTGTGTATATATAGTGAGGGATTTACACAATCATTTCATGATGACATATGTCAAGTCATTGTGATATAAATTGTAAAATTCAGACAGTGATGTATGTCAATTATATCTTAATAAAACTATAAAATAAAAAGAGTTAAGTTGAAAAATAGATATATCATTTAAAAAATGAATGGTCCACCCTCCCTCATGGCACAATGGGCTAAAGCACTGCACTGAGAAGCTAAAGCCACTTCCTCATGAGTTCGATCCCCACCTGGCCTGGAGGAGATCCACATGGCACGGCAGACCTCTCCTGACCTGCCCACTGCTCTCCTCAGCAGTGTACTTGGACAGCCTGTCTGTTCTGCTCCCTACTCTATCTCTGGTGAATCTCTCACTGCCCCTGCACCTCGGGCCTGTACCCCAGTTCTGTATGCATAAATAGATAAATCTTTTTAAAAAGTGAATGGTCATACAGGCATTAATTTATGATCTGTGCAGAAAAATAGAAAGTTATTGCTATCTAACCAGCACTCCTATGTCCTACCTTCCTTATACTTTCATCCAATCTGGAAAAATTCAAAATGACAGCAAAGATTAAATAACAGAATGATATTATTGCATTAATAAAAGTATAAGGGGATCCTTGTAAGGGGTAGAATGAGAAAAGAGTGGACTGTATCCTCTATCCTGAAGTCATTAACATTTTTCATTTTTGAATTAAGGTAACAATGGCTTATGACACAGTATATGACATAGAGATACAGGTAGACCCCATCTCTTCCAGTGTAAGGTGTTCGGTATTTTTGAGAAAATAGCAGGAGTTGGGCCACTGATATAGTGGAATTGGATGAGGAGGAGAAGGGGGGAGTATTCAAAGATGAATTGTTTGCCGTGATGTCTAGTACATATCCCTCTTCTTCATGTCTGAGAAACTTTCAATAAATTACTAAAAATTCAGAAAAATTGGAGAAAATGATGAAATGAGAATAAAAACTAATGGAGTGAATATCATATGATGAAAGACAAAAATGAGTGCTGTGTCTATACACCCATGAAGCCACTACCAGATATTAGGAAAACAGATTCTTCTTTAGACACTCCTGAGAAATCAGCTATTACATCTTGATTTCAAACCCTTCAGAACTGGTTTTGTAATCTGCTAAATTTGTGTTAATTAGCTAGGTAAGCCAATAAATGATATAAAATAGGTGTGTGATTATACTGACTGTTTACACATGTGTGTGTGTGTGTGTGTGTGTGTGTATAATTATGGTTAAAAAAACACTGGGTGACTTAATTTTAAGTCAAATCAGAAAGAAACTTATGTATAGCATACATATGTTACCAATGAAAATATATTATCCTAATATATATAAATCATGGGCATAAATGTCAAGTCTCTCATGAAGTTGGCTGCCATTATTCGTTTTAAATATGTTTACTTTCAGATACCCTAAATGCATGAAACAGTATACATACAATGTAAGGGAAAATATAAATTTTCAAGAAGTGGTAGGAAGACAACTTTCAAATCTCAGTTGCTACTTGAATGCCTGAAAACATATCTATACAGTATACAAAAACAAATTTCATTAGTTCCACATCTGAAAATTAATGAAGTTCAAACAAAATGAACTAATAAAAAAACAAACACACCAAGATATTTATAACTTTGATACTATCTGTCAAAATTTTCAATGTTAAAGAAAATATTAAGTAAAGAAATACTTCATATTTATTCAATAATTAAATACATGATAAAATACTGAACTCATATTTGTATTAAAATTAAATCCTTACTTTATTGACTAAGAAAATGTTACCTTAATTCTGACAACTATATTAATGAAAGTATTTTATATAAAACATCTTTCCTAAACTCCTAAACTTAAAGAGAAAACATGATTTTTATAGCTAACTCAATATTAAACTTACTGAAATTAAGATTTGTTTTCTGCTTTAATATACCCTATCCACTTACAGATTAAAAAAAAAAAAAAGCAACTACCTTCCATTATTCACACTAACACAGAATAAGCATATTTGCAGAAGATTTTGCCATTGTATTAGAAATTAATGGCTTTTTGTTTTCATAGAATATTTTATAAATAGACATGGGAGGTTGGTATACTAATGACTGGTACTTGTTTTATTTCATTTAAGAGAAAGATCACATCTCTTGATGTATTTCTTTTTCTTTTTTTTTTTTAAAGATTTATTTATTTGTTCATACAGAACTGGGGTACAGGCCAGAGGCTCAGGGGCAGTGAGAGGCTTCACCAGAGACAGAGTGGGGAGCAGAACAGGCAGATCGACGAAGTACACTGCTGAGGGGAGCAGCAGGCAGGTGAGGAGAGGTCTGCCACACCATGTGGGACACCTCCAGGGTGGGGACCGAACTCATGCTGAAATGCCTTTAGCTTCCCAGTGCTGTGCTTTAGCCTGCTGCACCACCAGGGAGGGCCACTTGATGTATTTCTTAATACAATTCCATCACACCTTAAAGACAATTATTTAACACAATCAACAATGCTCTAGAACACATCTCTTTGTGTGTGAATATATATATAAAAGAGTGTTTGTATATAAACTACAAATTCAAAACTGTCTTTCTGAATAAACTGGATACACTGATTTCAATATCTTGAGACTGGCAACTATAAAAATAGCTTTAGACTATTTTTAATAAATGGTTATTCAATGTTTAATACTTCATCTGCCAATTACTTCTTACCAAGTTTATTTCTCAAAAATAGAGAAAAGTGCCTTCCCTGGTGGCGCAATGAGTTAAAGCAAAGCACTAAGAAGCTAAAGCCACTTCAGTATGAGTTTGGTCCCCATCCCAGAGGTGATCCACATAGCACAGCAGACCTCTCCTGACCCGCCCACTGCTCCCCTCAGCAATGTACCTCAACAATTAGCCTGTTCTGCTCCCCACTCTCTGGTGAAGCCTCTCACTGTCCCTGCACCTGTGGCTTGTACCCCAATTCTGTATTATGTATGTATGTATATATTAATGAATTCATTCATTCATTCATTCATTCATTAATAGTAAATAAATAAATAAGAGAAGAACTAGGCAGCCAGTTAGATGCAAATCCACAGGCATCATGTTAAAACCTATCATAAACATACTGTGAGCCAGTGTTAAGTTATACCCAAGCCAACTTCAAAATGTTTATCAAACCAAGTAAGGATAACTAAAAGGTGTAACAGAGTAAACACTGTGTTAGGATAATAGGGTGCTGACAGGGTGGATGCCTTCCAGCTGAAACATTTTTCCTTCCTGAAAGATTCTGAAATGGAGAATTAAGCATTGTCTACCTCAGGGTTACTCTGTCAGAATGCATTTCTGCAGATGAGGCTGCTGATAAGACATAGAAATGCACAGTGGTAAGTCTTGCAGAGCCGCAGTGCTTGCAGGCATGAGTCCTGCAGATTGAGCAGACTAGGTCATTGCTATGTCCTCAGTTTGCTCTAGACAGCGACAAACAGAAAATACCATGTTGCTGTAGAACAATACCTGATGGGAAAATAAGCCAAGCATTATATTGTGGTATCTTATGACACAATTGAGAAATGAATCCCCTAGGGGGCCTAAAGAGAAATTCATAAATATGTAAAATAGTTAAGTCTTTGGAAAGTATATTACTTTTTAGGATTAGATTTAGAAATGGGGCAGGCAATAGCTTGCTGATACATAAGAACTTTCTAACTGAAAAGGAGACTTGACAAATAGCACATACATAATGGTAAATGGCAAATGAAGAAATATAATCTATGACTTGGCATTTAGCCATTATACTGCCAACATTGTTCATTATTAGTTCATCCAAGTCAGACAAGTTAAGAATTTGTAGCTTGTTCAATTAAACCTAAATGCAGGGGAATTTCTACTTATTCACATGTGATTATTCATCTGGAGGATATTTTATGTTGAATTTTTATCCTAAACTAACTTCCCTCAGCTTCCAATACAGAGAAAATATACTGTGCCAGCTTATTTGACAAGATTGCCAAAAAAAGACAGTTTTGACTTTAATTCAAGCAAAAAGTACGTATATATAACAGATGATAATTATTCTACTGCTTCAAAGACATTTAATACTCCAAAAAGAAATGTAAATGGTTTTGTGATACACTTACCCAAAAAATACATTCCCCCAAATTCATGCACAGTTAAGATTTACCCATACTTATAAACATGATTTCCTTCTACTATACAAATCTGAAAATGAGCTCTCTTGAGCCATAGAGCAACCAAACAAATGCATGTATAAATTACCTCTTCAACTACATTCTACATCAAGTTGAGCAAAGTACCTGAAGCAGGTATCATTGTACTTTGGTAATGAGGTTCTCAAAAAAATACCTCCTGAAGCTTTAAATTTACTACATTAAAGTGCTTTGTGTGAAATTTGAGAAAATAGTTGATAGTTTATATAAATTAACCTACTGTAATGTAGCTGCTCTGTGTTGTACAAATAAGAACCTAACAAATAAGCATAACATGTGCTTTCTTTTATTAAACCTAACAAATAAGCATAATGTGGTTTCTTTTAAAAAAGATAAGGCTGATGAATAAACTTTATAACTGAGAAAAATACAAATATTTTTATTTTTTTACAATTTCTTAATAAAAGATTTAAAATATCAATTTCCTCATATAAAATATCTAAAAATGAGCTTTATACTTCTGAAATATAAAATATAATTTAACAGCCATCCCTGGTGGTACAGCGGGTTAAAGCACAGCACTGCAAGCTAGCCACCACTTAAGTGAGAGTTCGAACCCCAGCCCCAGAGGTGATCCACTTGGTGAGGCAGACCTCCCCTGACCCGTCTGCTGCTCCCCTAAGCAATGTACTTCATCAGTCTATCTGTTCTGTTCCCCACTCTGTCTCTGGTATATCCTCTCACCACCACTGCACCTCTGGCCTACACCCTAGTTCTGTATGCATAAATAAATAAATCTTTTAAAAATACATATATATATATATATATATATATATATATATATATAATTTAACAAGACATATGTTATACACAAGAACTAAAATCAATTCAATCTTAAAATATGAGAGTATAAATATTAATTATATAATATTAATAGGCAAGCCATAAACAGAATATATTTAAATAATGTGAATATAAAGAAACTGATAAATGTTATTAAAATTAAAATAGTCATCCTTGAGATTTTTTAATAAAACTTCTTGAAGAATAATACACAAATATAAAACAGAATAAGTTTACATTTCAAACATGACTCTTCTGATACTCCCACTTCCTGTTCTGCTGCCCTTCCAGAAAGTTAGCACATTATACCTTTCTACGACCTTGCCAGTAAGAGGGACTTGTAACAGTAGCACTTAGGATTATGGTATCATGATAGAAGATACAATATCCTGTGCTATTGATGTTTATTGACTAAGACTCTAAAGTACATTCTTCACCATGTATGTAATGAAAGATCAGTTTTTAAAGAAGCTTCAACTGTATGAAGATGGTCAATGTCCCTTAGATTATTTCATAACTTCATGTGGAGTATAATTATCTATTAAAATGTGCTAGATTCAAGCATAAGTGAGTATTAAAATTTTGTTATATTAGGACACTAAGATTTAGAGGTGTTTATTACCAAGAGATAATTGAACAAAACCTTACTAATCCACAGATATTGAGTAACTGTAATACATCTTGTCTAGATTCAGGTAAAGTATACTCATTCATGATTTCTTCTTGTTAGAAAAATTAAATATAATAATATTAAAAGAGCCCAGAATTATTTGATATATTTTTTTACCTGTAAAATTGTATTGTGAATCATTGTTATCCAGCAATTAAGAAACTTCTAATTGACTCATACAATTAGCTATTCAAAATATGTAAAACATTCAGAAGGGAAAAAAATAATTTAAAATTATTTCATGGTGTGATACTCATCCTATCTGCTCGCCTAAGATATTTAAGTAAACAATAAGAAGCTAATAATGAATTGTAGATTGGAATTTTATAAATATATAGCATAAATATAAACATATCTGTGTACATATTAATATAAGTATGCATACATATATCCTGCTACTCCTATCACAATTTCAATGCAAAAAATTGGAACATTAAGCTGAAAAAAATTCTACTACCTTGAAGAATTTGTCCAAGGAGACAGAAATTATTTAGAACAAGAATTAGACATGAAGGTCATTTCTTCATACACATGTTCAATGATTGATGGCCTGCTCTGGAGGAGTTTCTTGCAAATCAAGTAAAAAGTGTTACAGAGAAATCACAGGAGTGTAATGAATTATAGTTGGAATGTAAGGAAAAACCATATCATCTGGCTCATAACAGGATTCACTGAAAAGGGAACTTGAATATAGAAAGTTCATGGAACTAATCTAAAGTATATTTGTGTCCTTGAAGAGGAATAGGAAGGAAATAAGGAAAAGGAAGTCATATATTTATAGAGTCCCTGTTGCACATTTTAAAAATTCTTAAAAATATCTGGGCAGTTAGTATCACAAAGAAATATTTTCCAAATATTTATTATATAGAGATCTTATCACTGGCTCTTTGCAAGCCTCTTAAGAATCTAAGATGAGGATATTTCTCTGGAATATTAAACATAATGCCCTAGCAGTTGTTTAATATAATATTAGCACATAAAATATTGTGATATCAGCATTAAAAAAGTCTTCTACTGTGACAATTTAAAATGATTAATATTTATATAGGTTAGATAATTTAGAAAGACTCAAAATGCTTATAAAAATTATAAAGTCACACTGAATTTAAGTCAGATTTATTTAAGGATTATGATATCTTTGGGTTGAAATCTCTGGATCCCAGAGCTATTTCTAGAATAAAGTCAGTTTTTGTGTTTACTTGTGACAGTATGTGTAAGTATTTGTATACATTTATATGTATAGCTGTGTATTTTGGGAGTATATTGTGTATAACCTTTTATTGTGTTCTATTTCATCTTCCTTTTTTATTTTTTTATATTTTATTTTTAGTTTTTTTTAAAGATTTATTCATTTGTGCATACAGAACTGGGGTACAGGCCAGAGGCTCAGGGGTGGCAAGAGGCTTCACCAGAGACAGAGAGGGGAGCAGAACAGGCATCTTGACAAAGTATACTGCTGAGGGGAGCAGCGGGCAGGTCAGGAGAGGTCTGCCACGCCATGTGGATGATGTCACCTCCGGGACAGGCAGGAATCGAACTCATGTGAAAGTGGCTTTGGATTCTTGGTGCTGTGTTTTAACCCGCTGCACCACCAGGGAGGGCCTATTTCATCTTCTTATCCATGTGTCAGTTTTATTCTATTCATGCAAGATATCGAAGACTTCAATAAAGTCTTGATAAAAAATAAAAATACATTTCACAGCAAAAAAGGTCATAAAAGCACAAGCTACTTTTAAATCTAAAGCTAACTTAAAAAGATAACTCTAGTTGAAAGATCAATATTTTTAAGACTTTTCTTTTTAGAGGGTAAGGAGAAAGGAGGGTTTGTCTTGCTACATATAGGTATATTTGTGACAAAGTGAAACTAGGAAAATAAGCATATTTTAAAAGAAGGGTAGCAAAATAGAGTAAAGATTTAGTCTCACTACACAAACCCTCAAATGCTAACATTCTGTTTTCTGGAAGTCAAATGAAACTTAAATAATTCAAAATTTCAATATCCTTGTTAATAACTTTTAGGGAATTTTAATGTCCTTGCCAATAGTTTGTCTTTTAAGTTAGAAAGTTAGAATGTTGTCAATTTTTTAAATAGTAACAGTTGTTAATTTTTTTCTAAAGATCCCCCCCTTAAGTTAAATACCAGGAGGTATTTAAAATTCTTGTACCAGATAAAAGCAAATTAACATATATGTAATTAAAAATAAATATTAATAATATATTAATTAGTACATTAATTATATATTATACAGATTATATATATTTGGACAAGTCTAATTTTATCTTCCCTTGCTTCCATCCTCCTGCCAAAATATGCATATCCCAGAAGATACTGTTAACAATTTGAGACTTTTAAATATGTTACGGTATACAAACAGAAGAGACTCCTTAATCTCAACCAATCCCAAGTGCTTCCCATCTCAGGTTGGCAAGGTTTTGAGTAGGTCCATAGCATGAAAAAGTAATGCCACACTTCACCGCAAGAGCACATATTATTTTTTTTTCCCTATTGGCCGGTATTTTGCCTACCCATTGATTTTATTATGGAAAACAATGTTCCCAAATGCTAGTAATCTAAACAAAATTTAGCTGATTCTAGACTAAGGTTATCAGAGAATATAAACCATTTCTCTTTTAATTACTTTTATTTATTTTTTAATTGAGCTACTATTTGGATACCCCCATGATATATTACTACTGTAGTACACCTACCACCAAACAGCCCATAGTCTAATATGTTTATACCCTGCCCCACCACCACCCACTCTTAGAGCTTCAGTTCTGTAGTCAACTATCAAGGGTTAGTGTTTAAGCATATCTTTATCTGATACTTAGTTTATTTAATTGATATTGCATGTATTAGTGAAACCATCTGGTATTTATTTATGACTTATTTCATTTGGAATTATCCCTTTCAGCTTCATTCATGATACTGCAAATGGCATGAGTTTATCTTTTTTGATTACTGAGTAGTAGTCCATTGTGTATATATGCACTTTAAAAAAAAAAAAAAAAGATTTATTTATTTGTCATACAGAACTGGGGTACAGGCCAGAGGCTCAGGGGTGGTGAGAGGCTTCACCAGAGACAGAGTGGGGAGCAGAACAGGCAGATGGACAAAGTACACTGCTGAGGAGAGCAGCAGGCGGGTCAGGAGAGGTCTGTCACGCCATATGGTCACCTCCGGGGCAGGCGGGAATCGAACTCATGCGGAAGCTGCTTTAGATTCTCAGTGCTTTAGCCTGCTGCGCCACCAGGGAGGGCCAATATATGCACTTTTTTTAATATACTCATCTGTGTTGGGGCACTTAGGCTATACTCATCATTTAGATATAGTAAATAATGCTGTAGTAAATGTGGGAGGTAAGTTTCCTTTTGAATTTGTGTTGTTTTTTTTTTTTTGAATTTTTGGAATGTATACCTAGAAGTGAAGTACTGATTTGTTCATTTTTAATATTTTGGGATACCTTCATCCTTTTTCTCATAAAAACTGGACTAACACATTTCCACCAGCACTGTAGGAAGGCTTCCTTTTTTTTTTTTTTACATCTTCACCAGCATTTGCTGTTTCTGGCCTTTTCAGGATCACCCCAGATGTGATCCACATGGTGTGGCAAACCTCTCCTGACATGCCCACTGTTCCTCTCAGCAGTATACTTCGTTGATCTGCCTGTTCTGCTCCCCACTCTGTCTCTGGTGAATCCTCTCCCCGTCCCTTGCCTCTGGCCTGTACCCCAGTTCTGTATGCATAAATAAATAAATCTTGAAAAAAATTAAGTGAAGGATATACATTTCTTGTGATCATCACTACAAAATATTTTTCTTCTCTGCTTTATGGATGCTATTTTTATAAATATATATTTTAATATGTCATAAAGACCATTTTAGATGGGGTGCATATGATTTTTATAAAGGGAATGAACGGCTAAAATTGAACAAATAAATTATTCTAATAACAATTCAATTCCTGGAAAAAAGAATCTAGATCTTGGAAAGGAAGAACCAGTGCTAGAGTTTCAGGGGATGTATGAGAAAGAATAACCAAATTTCATCTTCCACTATGCTAACTTTTCTGTAGTTTCAAATAGGTGTCTGAAAGTAGTAAATGAACATGGTGGCTTATGAGCATGCTACTAATATAACATATTTGGGTTAAAATATAAATGTCTAAAATATAAATGTCTAAATGAATTATATTTTAAAATATTATTATCATTTTGTGTTTTTTATATGATTGACCAGGGAATTCCGTTTGACTGTTTACCAAGACTTAATATTTTTACAATGCTAAATAATTGCTAGTTCTATTAAAGCACTTGCTAACATAAAGTATCTTACCTTTATTTACACTTAATATGAAGCAATATAATCACAGCACCTTATATTTCAAAGTACTAGTCCTATCAGATTTGAGTACTAGGTGATGATTTTGTTCATAATAACCAGTTACAATTCAGTTCCTAAATGAATAGTTATCATTAAATCGAGATCTTTATAGAAGAAAAACTTGAAATCTTTCAATAAGACAAAAGAACTTTTAGCAGGTATTAACAGACAAATATGCTTATTTCCTTCTTTTTTCCTGAATTACCTATAATTTTTTTAAAGCAAATAATAGTAGTACTTTGGTAATTTTAATTAAGATTCTATGACCAAAGTTTTAATGAACAGATATTCAACACTGACATTAAGAAGCAAACTAAAACAGAACAACATATTAAGAATATAACCTAAAGCACCCACAGGTAATAACTGTTAGTCGTGTCCACTCATTTATTTCTATGGTAAACAAGTTAATGTAAGAAATTGAGGGTAGTGACTTTCTCCCCTTTCATTCTCTCATTTATTTTTCATTTTAGTCTCCCAAGAGTTATGCTTGGCCAAAGATCTTAAAATGTAGTTGAGGTTATAAGTCACATACTGACTATGATCTCATCCTGCCTGGTATTGATTATCTCTCCTGTTGGTAGTAATGTTATGAGCTGATTACAAAGAGTAATTCAAATTCGTCCTTACACTTCAGACTACAGGCAGATGGGAAAAAAGCTGGCCTTGTTCCTCTAGTATTGCTTGAAGTTCAAGAAGAGCAGAAAGAATTGGATTAGCCTCCCCACCTTTTCAATTGGGATTTTCTTTGACCAAAGATTTCATATATTTTGGAAAATCAGTACTTTACTCATATTTGCAAAGACTTGTGTATTTTGACCACATCAAAAAGGAATGGATATAACTTCTAAAAATAAGAAAAATTATCCTTGAGCAAGAGCTAAACCTGATCAAAAAGTCCTGCTCCTATGTATCTGCTTCCTAGACAAACAGATGTCTTCTTCAATCCAATTGTTAACAATGACAATAATAACATAAAGTTGTTATTTGGTTTCCAAACAGCTGTATATTATAAATAAATAACCAATTTAAACTCTGAGGAATGCCGCTGCCTTTAAAGAACCCAGCATGTCTGTAGAGACTGTTATCCTTGGCTGGCTGATCCACCTTGCCCCTACAGAATCCTGATGCTGATCGGTATGTGCTACCCAGCCCGAGATGCTTGAAGCCACACTTTAATATATTTTTTGCATGGCGCAATCATGTCTGTATATAAAAATATAGCTTCTGAATTCTATTTCCCAATATAGTACTACAATACATTCTAGACAGCAACTTTTTTTCTCAAAGCATAGTGAAGGTTGTGGTAGCAAAAAATAAAAGAAAACGCTAGGGACTGGAGAAACTAACCTTGACATCAAAGGTCTCATTTCTATTATATATAAAACATCAAGGGTATATTTACTGTTTCCTTATGTAGAAATAGTTTCATGTACAACACTAGAACAAGACATCTTAAGTTTTAAATATG
This sequence comes from Condylura cristata, assembly GCF_000260355.1. Lineage (NCBI taxonomy): Eukaryota > Metazoa > Chordata > Mammalia > Eulipotyphla > Talpidae > Condylura > Condylura cristata. Next base: position 27,054,317 of record NW_004567111.1, read on the forward strand.
GAGAGAAATAGCAAACATTTATCACTAGATTTCTTTAGGAAGCCCAGCATTTTTTTTTTCTAATGCTGAATAAACTTGATAATCAGAATACATGTAGATTATATTCTTGTATTGGCATACTGGGGGATTTTAGCATGTTCCTTCTTTGAAAATCCTATAAGTCATTGTCTTGATAGATCACTTCTGTTACTGAAAAATGCAGATGACTTATTTACCTTCAAATATGCTAATGATATACAGTGGATCTGTCAGATGACTCAGGTTTATACAACATAACATACATGACTCACTTTTAGATTCACTCTAAAATCCTTTTTGAGTATGATGGTTTATATGTACCATTACATCCAAATAGAACAATAATAGGAAGAAAAAAGTAAAAACAATTATCTTATGTACAACAATTTCTACCACAAACCTCACTTAAATAATATAACCAAACTTTTCATCTTAACGGTTCAAAATTTCTAGAAGGAGTAAACTTTATATATTCACTCATAACTTCCCACTCTAATTGAATTCCTGTATTTTTTACAAGTTGGCAATTATTTATGGTTTAGTAAGTTTATCATTATTACAAAATTACTGCTAAATATTTGTCAGTTTACTCAAAAGTCCTACTAGGTCTTATCACAGAAACAAATTTAACAGTGTGGTTTCCAGGAACTCTCACAAAATACACGACTGTGTGTGTGTGTGTGTGTGTGTGTACACTAAAGTCTTCATTCATTAGTTTCCTGAAAGTGTTAATATTATGTGAGCATTAATCATTAAATAATTATCTAGTTAATTAATTTAATAACAGACTTGTAGTTTATGTGCTTCACACTGACTACTTAAAGTTCTCTTTTCTGTTCAAGCGCTCAAATAAATAAAATGCAAGAAACAGTCTATTATTATTTGGTAAAAAGTATAAGACTGAATTGTGAACTCTAGAACCTGTGCCACAGATCTTGCCAATATGCAAATTCTGCTTAATTTTAGGATTGCATGGTATCATGCATTATGTTCAGGTGCTTTGCATACTCAGAATACCTCTATTTTAAACAGGACTTTATATACCTAGCATATTAAGGAACCTTAAGCAAGTAGATAACATTTTATGGCTCAGAAATAAAATTTAGCAAATGGAAAGTTTTCTACTCTTGACCTGAGAGTGAATACCACAGATGAAAAAAAGCAAGCAAGAATCACTATGTTCACGAATAGAAATGAATGGCAGACAACTTTCATTTTTAACCTTCTAAGATTTGAGAAAACACTGAAATAGTTTATTTCTATTCTATTTCAAGTTTAAAACTCTATGATTCTATAATGAAATTTATATAAAGAGTAAACTTTTAAATTATTTTATATAAGAAATAGTTTCTCCTATACCACAAAAATATCTAAGAAGAAAAGCTGTACTTACATGAAAAAGCAAAGCAAATTGAAATCCCTTAAAATAACTTGCGGGCACCTCTAGGGCATCCCACATTGAACCCTGCATTGTTCTCTGTCAAAATGAATGCAAAGGAGCGAAACTATAGAAATTGTAAAAAAAAAAAAATCACTTACATTAATCTAAGTTGGCATCTGCTGTTATTGCTGAAGCTCTGCTGTTATCTAATACAAGGCTATCTGACCTTGAGGGAAAAAAGTACAGAAGTTTCTGCAATGAAGGAAAAAAGGAGTTTTCAAATAAGTGAATGATGAACCTGTAATTATTTTTATAAAATATTAATTATTATCTTGAACATTATGCATTTATATAAATTAAAACACTGATTGTTTATACCATTACTGATTATTCCCCTAGCTCAAAGAACAAAACTTTATCAAGAATACAACCATATCTGAATATACACAATGGCTAACAATAATAAAGTATGTCTGTGAAACACTGATGAACTTATGTCTACAAGTTGATCTAACACATGTATACATTACAACTAAATAATAATAAAAATAATCCATTTTGTATGGCAATGATCCTATTCCAAATTAATCTTCTGGCAAACCATTTTGCATTGGGGATCACAGAGAAGACTGTTCTTTACTATACATTATAGATCTCAATTTTATTTTTTGTATATATTGTTTATTAAGGTAACACTGGTTTACAGAACTGTATATAATTTAAATATGCAGACCCCTCTATATACACACCACACTCACCACCTGGACACCCATAGTTCTTCACTGTGTTCACCCTTCCTTCATTCCTCTCTACCATGACTGGAAGGCTCAGTTCTGCAGTTGATTCTAAATTTGTTTTTGGTTTGGTGATATCTGACTCTTTGCTTTTTTTTCTTTATTCTACATATAAACAAAATTATCAGCATTTATCTTTCTTTTTCTAACTTATTTCAATTAACAATAATCTCCAGTTCCATGCATGCTGTTGCAAAAAACAAGACTTCATCTTTTACACAGCTGAGTAATATCCCATGTTGTGTGTGTGTGTGTATGTATGAATATGTGTGTGTGTGTATATATACACACACACACACAGGCAAACCAGTCTATGATCACTATGTATGTTCAGCACTAATGTCATTAATGAATTATAGAATTGCCAATGGAAATATCAGGGGTAATGAAGAACAAAAGAGACAAAACAGGCAAGGTAGCAAGATGAAAATGTCTGTGGATTTTGAGTTTAATTAGTTTCATTATCTATGCCTGATACTATCTCTCTTCTTTTTAAACCATAGACAAATTGGACTGCATTGTAACCTAAACTTAAAATTAATAACATATTTGTACATGGTATAACCCACCAATTCAATGAATGTTTTCAAATAAGTACATTCAGTTCCTTTATTGACATGTATATTAAAGTGGAACAATGTTGCTATAAGATTGTTAGGTTGTTTAGCAATTTATTCAAATATTATGAAAAACAGTTATTTATGTTTTTGTTTTCAATGAGTCTTATATATCTGTTCTAAAAGTTCTAGAATTGAAAAAAAAAATTGGACAATCTATGGTGAAAATTCTGTGCTGCTTCAGGCAATCAATGCAAAAACAAAAGGTTATATCTTGAAATGTGCCAAGTGCCCCTACAAGGTGTATTGTGTGCTACTATGTGTGTATGTGTACCGCCTAGAATGAAATCAACTGGTATTATCATGTTGACTCAGGTATCTACAATTGACAGTATACCCTTCAGGCATTTTTGAAACCTTCAACTAACAGTAGACAGCTGACAGGAAAAAGAATGATGAATTAACACACTCAAGTGCAAGGTTAATAGCAAAGAGAAATGGTTAAGAAAGTTTGGAAAGTTGGTTTGTAAATACAATTGGTCTATTATGTTGCATTCAGCCCTTAACCTAAAAGAATTAAGAAAAATTACACTGTATCTTAACATATATATATATATACACACATATATATACACACACACACACACATATATATATACACACACACACAAATATACATTATTTCCAACAATAATAAAAACATAAATTACTTAAGTATTACTATGGTATAAACATATTTTAATAAGTTTAATATTGTTTCTTAGTGGGTATTGAGTAAACTTAGGTCCTCAACAGGAAATATATTGGTATTGTGAATGAAAAGCCTATTAACATATTAACATCAATAACATAAACTACATTTATTTGCTCAGTAGTAAATTCCCAGTCAAAAAAAGTGTTGCTCAATAACTTCAGTAACTGCACAACAGCAGTGAATCTTAGTAAGTGAAACCTGTAACCACAGCATTGCTAAGAACTATTGAGTAAAATCTATACTTAGTAATTATAGATAACCAGATAATATTCATAGTGGTTCTCCATCAGTTTCTTTATTTTTTGGTTAAGTATTACTATGCTTAAAAATAAAAATCACTATTGAGTGTGAGGCCAGTGGGAATATTGGCACCGAGAGCAAATCAAAAGTATCATATGAAATTTATTAAAAGTGAAAGTAAAGATGTAGATAAGAAAACACTTGATATACAGCAATGGCCATGTTATTTCAAGTCCTGTCTCTTAGGAAACATATCAACTATTCTTTAATAGTACATATAATATTTATTTCTGTATTCAATATTTTGCTTAGAATTACTTATTTCAATAATGAGGTTCATATTTACCTTGCAAAGATTTGTTTTTCTATATTATAACCTTCTTGTACAAAAGGAATAGATAATCCGTCATTGTTAAAAACTGCATAAATTTCAGGTTTATATGCTTAACTAACAGGAACAGTGCATATTATTTACAAAACCTGAATCTTAAATGGAATACAATAATATACCAAGGAATTTTATGTCAAATCCAAGACTATGGACAGGATAGAGCCCCGAAAGGAACATTTTTGGGCAGTCATCAAAGTTTAATTTCGGGTAAATTTAGGAGAAAACAATTTAAAATGACAACAAATAAACCAGAGACATTCTACAGGGGAGGGGAGGGGAACAAGACCAAAACTGGGGTGGGAAGAGCACATGGGACTATGGTGAAGGCACAGGGGTGATGTGGTGGTGGGAAGGTCACCGGACTACAACTGAGATGAAAAAAATGTAAAAAGTGTATTGATAAAATAAAAAAATACAGCGACAACAAAACGTATTACTATCTATTGCTTTCCAGATGAAACATAAAATCCAGGTTGATACTTATATTAAACTACATCTAGCAAAAAGGAAAATTAGAGAAATAGTAATTGTCAAAATACAAACTGTGTAACTTTTTGCAGTATGTTAAGAATATGCATTAATTGTTTATAAAAACTATCACCTTCTTAGAATGCATAAATTAACATCGCCAAGAGTTAGCATTGCAATCTGACATCATAAAACTGTTTCTCACTAAAGAAATCTACATCATCTGCAGAAATATTGTGTGCTAGATATTGCTGGAGGCAGAGCTGACTTAAGCACCTCATGGTGACATGTAGACCACTTTCTTCAACAACTGACTGGAGGAGTGTCATAATACACTGAAGAACACAGTATTTTTTCTTATTGTGAGACAGTCACAATTTTAGAAAATGACAGCATTTCAGCAACATGTAAAGTTTAAAGCAAGTCAACATGCCAACGGTATTTATACCATCTAACCTCATTAAGATATACTTAATGAAGTCCAAAAAAGTTTTACATTTGGTATATGCTACACCAAATTTGAAATTAAAAAAAAGTTTTAAGATAATGTTTTATTAGTGCTTTAAATGAACTAATTTTTTGACCCTTGACACTACATCTCCCAGAATTAACATCAATCTCATATTATAAGTAAGTGGACATAGAGAAATTAAGTATATTTGGGAAGATCATATAGCCAGCAACTTATAAAAATAGCTCAATTCATAGTTTTTTTCTTCTTCTTTTTAAATGCCTGATAAAGTATTGTACAGTACATACATTGTAATGACCAAATAATATAAATATATAAATGTAAGTATCTCTATAAATGCTTTATATTTCCATAATTTGAACAGTTAACATATATTCTTATGAAATGGATGTAAACATGTTTAAGTTTTTATCATATATAAATCTGCAAATTTAACATATAATGTATGCGTTAATTCTTATAAATATCAAAATAATTTAAAAACAGTAATGATTAATACTGTTAGCTACATATTAGTAAATATAAGATATAACATAACATATCCATATGAACTAACTTATTCTTCAAAACAGTTGTGGGTCCCACTTAGTAGATTCACAGGAAACTCAAGATAGCAATGTTGCTATTTTTCCAAGATCATATAATCTGTAGGTAGCAGATCCAACATTTGGGCCTAAAAATTACTCTAGGGAATAACCTCATATCTACCACAGAACTTTCTATTTAAGAAGGGAGTATTAAATAAAAGTGATACATATCACTAATAACATTCTAGAACAGCTTTAAATGTGTGAAACAAACATGCTTTAGAGAATACCTAAATTATCTAAGTAACAATCCTAACTTTTCTATAGGACTTGTGAATGAAAATTTGAAGTTATTGGAAACAGGGTGCAAATATAAACTTCTGCTCTATTGGAAACTTTAGAAATTAAATTATCTAAGGCTTAGATGCTTCATCTTAAAAAAGATTTTACTTCTTTCATTCCTATAGTCTCCCATGGCTAATATTATGGTTAATAATGATGTTAGGAGTTACTTACAAATATACTTGATGCATTCTCCCTTTTCCTCTGTTTACTGAAGTAATAACATATTATAATGGCACTGAATTTTTAAATGCTTGATTAAACTTTTTGTGAACTAAATGTGTATTAATCAGGGAAAATGAATAGTTTTCAGTGTGTTGTTACTGAGAGCTGATGAATAAAGAAACTGTGCCATAGGGCCTCCCTGGTGGCACAGAAGTCTCAGCACTAACCAGCTATCACAGCCACTGTGGTGTGAGTTCCATCCCAACCAGGGAGATAACTCACATGACTCAGCACACTGCTCCTGTCTCTCCTCCTGCACCCCTCAGCAGTGTATTTCATAGAAGCACTGCCTGTTTTATTCCCCACTCTGTCCTGCATCACTGGCCTACTATCCCAGTTCTTACATGCATAAGTAAATAAAATAGGTCTTAACCAAAAAAAAAAAAAAAAAGCACCACAGCACCACATAAGTTACAGGTTCATTACTAATTACTTTGTGTATGTACTACCTTAAATTCACCACTAAAAGTCAAAATTTATCCTTCTCCACACCACTGTCCCCAATTTACTTATCTGTTCATGTTAAAATCTATACTAAAATTTTGTTTTATTTATTTTACATGTTTGTCTGTGCTATGTATTAATGAAAACATACAGTGTCTATCTTTTTCACTAAGCATAATTCTCTTTATGCACTCATGTTGTTGCAATAGTCAGAGTTATATACTATAGAAGGGAATCACATTTCACTGTTTAAAGAAGATATCACATTTTCCTTTATCCATTCACCAATCAATGGACACTGAGATTGTTTCTAGTTGTTGGTTAATAAGTAGATTCGATGTAATCGCTATTAAAATTCCTAGGACATTCTTTACAGATATAAAACTAAAAAATTATGAAATTTATTTTAAACAACAGATCTCAGTTTGGTAATCCATTCCAGAGTAAATAGAAAAAAAAAAATGGGTGCCTGTTCCTTTTACTCATTTATGATTTAAAAGAGAGCATTCTCACTGCAATATAGACTCTTGCATGTGTAGTTTCACGAACAATTCAATGATATTGAATTAAAATCTGAGCCTCAGATTCTTCACATAATAGGATAATTACATGTCATTTTAACAATTAAAGAGACGTTTTTGTGCCTTGCAGAGAGCATAGCTCCTGAAATTTGGTAGAATAAAATGGAGTAAGACAGAAAGAGAAAATCAAATAGAGCTGCCCTCTTAGAACAGATCCAAATGTTAAATGCAAACATTTGATCATTTGTATTAATCACTATATATCACTATTAAAACAGGACTTTGGAAAAAATATAAAATTCTAAAAGGGGCATAAACAGCAAGAACATCTAACTTATGTGTTTGACAGTACATATTTTCATTTTCCCCAAATTATTAATAATTATACCCCTTTCATTATTAATATTGGTATTAAGTTATATGGTCACCTTTGATATACAGTGGCAAAGAAATGTTAAAATTTTTTTCGAGAAGTTGAAAGCTTTAAAACTGTCTAATGAAATTAAGTCTTTTGAAATATGACAGCTGAGTCTTTAAGAAAACCATGAAAGATTTGGAGAGGATGAGTATGGTATATTCATCCAACCAAAAGTACATTAAGTACAGGCCCTCACTGAAGCATGAAAAAATTCAATTTCAGGCATATAAGATGCACGGAACAAATTCTTTGCATTGCCAAATTAGATATTATCAGACTAAGCACCAAACTCATGCACTTTATTCATCCTTAAATTTTCACTCAGATGTTTTGAATCTTTCTAGAGAAGCAATGCTAAGAAGTTTACCTATTGTATTCTAATCCACTTCAAATTTAAAGAATTTAAGGCAAAACAGAATTTACAAGAGCTGAAATTATATGAGGCAAATATACTTATGTAATTTTCAGCACTTTTTAAAAAGTCATATTATTTCAATGATAATGAAATTGCAATTATTTGGGGGGAAAATATATTCCAATATAAAAGCCCAACTTGCAATTCTTAAAATATGTGAGAACAACTGCTCCAAAATGAAAATCACCAAATTTACAGTGTGGAGTCACAATAGACACCATCTTTAACAAGTGCTCAAGGTTAATATTGTAACAGATACATATTGACATTATGTAATCCTTGATTTATTCACAGATTACTTTTGTGGTGACTTTCCAATCTCATATTGAGAAAAAATTAAACAAAAATTGAGAAACCTTCTATTAATAACAAAACGATACTATTAAAGGATGCCAAGGTCATAAAATATAATGAAATGTTGAAAGGCTGTAATAGTCTGGAGAAAAACATAATTAGATTTCTATTGCTACTATAACAAATGACCAAATGTTTTAGGAGCTTAAAACAACACAAATTTATTATCTTACTGTTTCATAAATCAAAGGTCAATATAGTTCTCATTGATATAACATCAGATATAGGTAGGATGTGATTCTTTTCTGTTAGTTCATGATATTTCTAGTTACAGAGTCAATCTATATGGCTTGAACTCTAAGACATTTCTTCATATGAAAGTTAGCAACACTCTATTCCCTCAAAAAACTATTCAAAATAGGGTTGAAAGTCCTAGCTAGAGCAATTAGGCAAGAAAAGGATTTAAAAGGAATCCTTATTGGGAAACATGAAGTAAAATTCATCTGGAAAAAATACTGATAATAAATCAGTGTCAGTGAATGGCAGGTTACCAATAACCTTCCTATGTTAAAAGAGTGAGTTAGGGCCCTCCCTGGTGATGCAGTGTGTTAAAGCACAACACTAAGAAGTTAAGCCACTTCCACATGAGGTCGAACCCTGCCTGCCCCAAAGGTGATCAAGATGGCGCAGCAGACCACTCCTGACCCACCCGCTGCTCCCCTCAATAGTGTATCCAGTTCTGTATGCATAAATAAATAAATATATATTTTTTAAGATTTATTTATTTGCTCATACAGAACTGGGGTACAGGCCAGAGGCTCAGAGGGCAAGAGGATTCACCAGAGACAGAGCGGGGAGCAGAACAGGCAGATCTACGAAGTACACTGCTGAGGGGAGCAGCGGGCGGGTCAGGAGAGGTCTGCCTCGCCATGTGGTCTCCTCCGGGGCAGGCGGGAATCGAACTCATGCGGAAGTGGCTTTAGCTTCTCAGTGCTGTGCTTTAACCCGCTGCGCCACCAGGGAGGGCCAATAAATAAATAATCTTAAAAAACAAAACAAAAAAAAAGTGAGCTAAAAGAAGAAGAAATCAAGAATATAATCCATGATAGCAGTCTTCTGCCCACCTATGACTATGCAGGTGCTTCCTTCCACCCACTCTCTCCCTCTGCAGAGCAGCAGCGTCCTGCCTTCTGGTGGCCTGTACCTGCTTCTCCTCACTGACCTCTCTTAATGGAGGCCGCTCTCCTTAGGCTGCTTGCCTGCAACCATGCAGGGGTCTTTCTCTGTAACCTGTCCCTTTCAGGGCACCTATCCCTGCCCACTTATGCCCATGCAAGTGTCCAATACTCCTGTCCTTTTCCCTAGTAAAATGGTTCTTTATATGTGTGTGTGTATGTGTGTGTGTGTGTGTATGTATATATGGTCCTATATACAATCATACCAAAAGAAAAAAACTGGATACTTAGGGATAAGATTAAAAAGAAGGGGAAGGACTGGGACAAGGAAGACATTTATGAGATATTATAAAAGATAACAGAGGGCTCTCCCTGGTGGTACAACAGGTTAAAGCCCTGCATTAGGGATCTCTCACTCTAAAGCCACTGCAGCACAAGTTCTATCCCTGGCCAAGGAGCTGACCCACATGGCATGGCAGAACTCTTCTGAGGTTGCTGAAGTCTTCTGAGTATGCTGCTTCCCTCAGCAATGTACTTTGTTGATATGCCTGTTCTGCTCCCCACTCTGTCTCTGGTTAACCCACCACACCTCTGGCCTGTACCCTATTTCTGTAAGCATAAATAAATAAATATTTAAAACACACACACACAAAATAAAAGACAAAGATAATCTTATGTCATTTGTGGTCACATGGATGGTGCTGGAAGGGATTATGCTAAGTGAAATATCATAAGACAAAGTCAAATACCAGCTAGTGTTACTTATACGTGAAATACAGAGAAACCAGACAAAGGGTGAGGTAAATAGAAACTCAAGGACTATCTATCCCTTGAAAGACTATGAAACTAAGACATTCAGAGCAGGGGGAGAGGGAGAGAAATGTAGAAAGTGGGGAGGGGACACAAGAGACTGGGAGAGTAGGCTATGGGTCCTCTGGTGGAGAATACTACAGTAATAGCACGGAAAGTAGAATACTAAACTTCCAATATACAATCACTAATGTAAACCAACATTACCTCAACAAAATAAATAAATAGAAGAGAGGGCAAACAATTAAATATTCAAAATATTCAAAGTAATAATATATCATGATTTATAAAGCTTTACTAGGTACAATCATATTAGAATTATTTAAATTTAAATAATTCAATTATAAGCTGAATTTTGATAACAATTAAAGACAGTTATTTTAGCAGAGTGTAGTGATTAATTTTCCTCAATAGTCAAACGTTTGAAAAAGAAAAAAAGTCATTTGGCTCTTGCATTTCCACAATCATTTATTTGAAGACTTATTTCAACTACCTTTATAACATCATAACATTGTTGACTACTTACTTAAATTATTCTCTTTGGTATTGAAAAAATGTTGGAAGTTTTTGTGGGTATTTCCCTTCATGCCTGATGAAACAAAGAAATAATAGAATATTCCAACACTAAGGAAATAATTAGCAATGGAATTCTAGGAGCTGATAAAACATCCAAATTTCTAAATGTACAAAGTCCTGCATTAAAACATGTCATTTTTAAATTATCAAAAGTGAAATGAAAAATGGGTGAAAAATGTTTAGGGAGAAGCTATGTTACATATAAGAGCACCTCGACCAGAGTCTCATTCAAATTCTCAGCATAAACTATGTATGCTAAAAGAGAGTGGAATGATATATTTCAATGACAAAATACAAAACCATCAAGCACAATTACTATGCCCTCCAAATTTATCATGTAAATACGGTGGAGAAGTATTTTCTCTAAAACAAAGATAAAAAGAATTTGCTACCAACAGACCCACTCTACAATAAATGGTAAAAATGCATCTACTATAAAAAGAAAAGAAAAAAATTCAAAATATAGATTATAAATAGCAACACAAAATTAAAAAACATCAGCAAGAATAAAATATACAATAATAAAGAAAAGGAGGGAGGTAATGGGCCTCAGTGGCTTATATGAATGATGAGCACAGACTGAGCATGAATGGCCAGAGCACAGGATTCCAAGCTAATAAGACAGAGAAAAAATAAAACAGGAAAAGCTACTCTCCAGTCTAACAAAATAGACTTGACCAAAAAAAAAAAAAAACGTAATGAAAACACAGATATATACACTACACAATGATTAGGGAACAATCCACCAAAAAAATACAACTCTCATTAATATATATATATACATCCAACATCGGTACACCTTGAGAGATGTCAATTATTAACAAACCTAAGTAGAGTTAGTGATACAGTGCATTTATAGTAAGGGACCAAATGCACCATTATTCTTCTTTTTACAAGTATATTACTCATCCCATCTTGAAATCCAGATGGCAAGGAAGTACTTGGGCTGGGAAGAAAGTCACTGATAGTAACAAACAGGACATCATGCAGAAAGCAGAATTTCCAGCCATTACTCATTACTCAATCAGTAGTTACAGCCTCAATTTGTTTTCACTAAAAGTCAACAAAATGCTGAACGATAATGCCTATTGGTCTTAAGTTTCATCGAAATGCTTGACACTGATTTGCAGGATTCTTGCATGTCCTATAAATTATACAACGGACACTCTCCTTCTTCGATGACACTAAAACTGTCAAGAAATGTAAGTATGAGAGTTTGTCCCAGCTGCCAACAAGTTAACCTGCCACCTCACAGATGCTAGTAGAGGACTCAAGATGTCTGGCTAAGAGACAAAAGACTATATTACAGCACAGCAACAGGTATGAGAATTAATATATGTTTACACTGAAATCTCATGAACGCATGAAATGAAGGTCTAGACAAATTCTTATATTAACGGAGAAGAATCCTAAACTTAGGGATCATTAAATCATGGATTTATTATATTCTATTTAATAAATTATATTAATTTATTAAATTGGACGAAACATGATTTCCCCTTACTAAAGAAGGAAATGTTTTCTCTATAGTCCAAGATTATAAATAAACCTTTCCTTTGACTTAAGGAAATATTAGTAGCTCTCCTGCCCACCTGTAACTATGCAGGTACCTCTCTTTTTCATTCTACATCTCCTAGTAAAACATTTAAAAAGGAAATACACATTCCAAGTCCACTTACCACACAG
>NW_004567111.1:27067079-27077301 GCF_000260355.1 Condylura cristata
TGTCCCCACCCCAGTAGAATGTCTCTGGTCTATAGTTGTTAGTTGATGTTCTTATTTAATTTATTAAAATTACTATATCTATCTATCTAGTTTTTTTCCTGATCTCTTACTCCCCTGCTATGAGTAAGCCATCCAGTATTTTTCTTTTTTTTCTGGCTTATTTCACTAATAATGGTTATCCTTGTAAACTCAATTTCTATTCCTTCATAATGGTAAGTGCTCTGGGAAACTGACAAGACATATGCATTTTTTCACAATAATAATTTATCATTTCATTTAAATGTAAGATTTTAAAAGATGAGTAATTTAGTTTATAGCACAAAAATAATTTCCACATTAACATATCAGTAGATGAATACTATCTTTTGATATTGAAGTAGCATGTATGTGAACAGCTTTGTTACTGGAACTATTCTTTCAATAAATTTGGACATCACTGTTTTCTTTTCAAAATTTTGGACATCACTGTTTTCTTTTCAAAATTCTTTAAAAATAATATCCTTAAATTATAATCAATACAAATTTAGATTTCATGTAGAACAAGTTCATTATTTTAGATAAGGGACTGAGGTTAAATGTAAGATTAAAACAGAAAAACTAAATAATGATGAGTGCTGTCTTGCAACAGTTACTTGAACAGTCCTTTAATTCAGTTGTAATGAACTTTTAGAAAGTATTTTCCATTTTCAAGCAAAAAAAATATATATGGATGCATATATACATATATTCATATATACACACATATAAGAAAAATGTTAAACCCATGTCAACAAGTTAATATATACATAATGTTAGGCATTCCATTTAGCAGGAAATGTACAGTAACATTAAAAGTTCCATTTAGATGAATCAATGCCACTATATCATTACAGCTAGGAAAGATCATTTACATCATATAAAATATTGTATCTCAAAATAGTGCAATTTAATAATAGGCAAAAAATATTGACTGTATTTATTCATTATATAAACTAGCAAATAAAGAACCATTGTAAAATGAAGCATTGAAAAATATGATATTTATTTCACATGTTTTTTGACCATTTCATTGATACAATTTAGGAATGCTTTTAGGAAGTATAAAATAACACAGAAAGAAATCCTCTTCTTATGAAGATTTTAAAAATATATTTGGAAAGAACAAATTATCTAAAAATAATAACAAAGTAATATAAAACAAAATGAAAATGCAAACATAGTAGGAAGGAGTTTTAGATTTAATTAAAATATATTTGAATGGAGTGTGTGTGTGTGTGTGTGTGTGTGTAGCTATAGAGGCTTTGTATTGTGATCTGTGGCCACCGGTTTTCAACAATATTTTCCCTTTTCTTGTCTGCATTTTCCTTCCTTGCTTTTATAATGTCTATTATAGTGCTGTTTATTTCAAAATACTTTAACTATGGTACATAGCATCTACTAGGATTTAAGTCTTACTCTTAAATAATTTTCAAATGAGATTAAAAAGTTTGTCAACATAAAATTCTAAATTTACCAAATCATGTTATTTAGTATCCTTCTAAATTAACAGTAAATATTTACCATCATGTGTTTAAAATTTTGTAAAAATGCATAGGTATAGCTTCAAATGATTTCTAAACATATGCAAATATATTTATGTATCATACATATTTTAAATAAATGGATGATATATATGCAAAGATTATGTGAGTCACTATTATGCCACTGGATTATTTTGATTGGCTCCCAGAATTCACAATGAAAAGATAGCATTTTTTGTTATTATATAACATAAAGTAGCAGATACATTATTTTCGTAAGATGTAATTCGTTGTTATCTTGGATAACTAGCACCTTGTCGGATGCAAAATATGTAAATTTTTTCTCCCACCCAATACAGTACCTTTTTATTTTAATGATAATTTATTTTGCTGTGTAAAAGTCTTTCAGTTTGATGTAGTGTCAGTTCTTTATGTTCGCTTTCATTTCCCTGGCTGATGAAGTTAAGTACCCAAAAACATTCCTGATTTAGTAATTTCACTCTTATGCATATATACACAAATATGCACATATATGAAGATATTTGCTACAATCTCATATCAATATCATTTATAACCCCAAGCTAAAAATTACTGAAATGTCCACCAAAAATGGCATGGGACAAGTTATTACATATTAACTATTCCCTACCACAAGAAGAATGGAATATTTCCCAGCACATGCAATGATACAAGAACAGCTCAAATATACTCTAGATGAAACTAAACACACACTTAAAAAAAAACTGTGTGGTGTATGATTCTACTGGACTACAAAAATTGATGAAATTATCTATGATGATGCCTTAGGTGGTGGATATAGAGTGTTCACATACATCTGAAGAGGTGAGAACTACTGCATCTAAATAATATACAATGTTGTAAAAAAATATTTCAATAAAAAATTAATACAAAAAAAAGCGAAAATTTGTTTTCATTGTGGTAACATTAATTTACACCATGTCTGTGTATTAGAAGTATGGGTTCGCTTCCTTCAGGTATTATTAACAACTACACTGACCACTAGGACACAGGACACCCATAGTCTATTACCATACACCCTTTTCTTAAAAGGGAAGAACCCAGTGTAAGTAACAGGCTCATACATCTGCAGCATGAGGCCATCCCACAGCATTGGATAGCTAATAGGAGATTGCATATTTGACCACAGAGGTAACCAATTTAGCTCCACTGCAGAATAAACCATATTGTACAGGCCAGGTAAATACTGTCAGCATCATATGGCAGTGATATTTGCAATCTATGGGACAGTCACTGTTTGAGGATCAAGAAGAGATGAGAGAATTATCAGGAAAAGTCTCATGGCTCTCCCTTCAAATAATCTCTCAAAATTAGCCCATTCTCCCAAACACCCCAATATTCTAAGATGCTATTATCGCTTACCAATATTATTTTCAAGTTATCTCTGCCATCTCACCCATCTTCCCACATAGTAACCATAGAGATTTTATATTTCACTTAATTCAAGTTGCTTCTCTGCTTAAAAATTTCATGGTTTCCCACATCACAGAGAAAAAAGACCAAAATACAATTGAAGTGGAATTATTTTGTGTTTGTGTATAAAACTGTTCTCAAAGAATAATGTCAAAGTCACACAAAAGCTACATTAAAAAGACATCGATTGTTCAAATCTGGGATAATTCAAATATCAAAAAAAGTAATAGTAAAGGACTGACTTACAAATGAAATAGGCATAAATGAATACAGACTGATGTAAACAAAGAAATAAAAGTTTGATCAGGAATAAGACAACTCCATAGTATTAATGTACTTGTCTGACATTTTTTTTCCTGTACATTATGTTGGAAGATGCCCTTGTACAAATGTACATTCAAGAATTAAGTAATGAGGTTATCATTTGTAACAACTTACTCTTAATTAGTTCCATAATAGTAGTCATTTGTACAAATAGCCTTACAACTTCCTGTAAATTTGAAATTGAGATTAATATTTTAAAATTGTCAAAATATATTTAATTAAAAATTTCCTGTAGTTGGAATTTATTGCTAAATAGTACTTCACTTCATAGTGTACTTATTTTCTTAAAATATTTATAATTATTGATGCCAATAATTTTTGACTTAATGCCAGTTTAATGCCAGTTGCACATTATTTAGTACAATGGTTATAGTATACATTTCCTTTTACGTTATAGATAACAAAATTTAGAAATGATCAATAATAAATCTATATTCTCTTGAATACTGTTTTCCAAAACTACCTAAAAATTGTATATCTTTTTAGTTGGACAGCTAATCAGGACACTAAAAGAATTACTTGGTAACTTTTATTCAAGTAACATTTCCCTGTTCATCTTTTCCTATATCTTTATAGGCCACCTGAGTCACTTTTTACTCTATCTTCATTCTTAAGGAGGCTGAAACATGTTTTTCTGTGTGCAGAAGAAAGCAGTACTAGAAATATTTATTTACAAATATGTATCATTTTCCTAGAATATTAAAACATCGTTATGTAAATTGTATACTTTTAATTCCCATTTTAAATTCAGATTTATATTCCAATTTTCTCAGAAGGAAAATACTACACAAAAATTCATACATCATGTATATTTTCTAATGTCTTCTTTTTTTTCTATCCTTATTAAACCTTCTTATCTGTTGCTCTATATGTTGCATTATTTAAAGGCTGTTTGACATATTTACTACTTGTGGAAAGCTAATTCAAGAAGAAAATTGCTTTTAACATGCTGTGATAGATTTTCAAAAAAAAAATCAAGTTCAATTATTTATAGACTAATTTTCTGTTTGCTGTCTACAGAATGGCAAAGTGAAAAGTTCACAAATCCCGCCAGATGACACTTGCCTCCTCATATTCCAGGGCACTGACATTTCTTGGTGGACTGACAGTAAATCACAACTCCCCAGGCTGCTCGTTAACTTTTGGAAGTTGATATAGTAACTTTTAAGTTTGGTCTCTCTTGGATGATCATGAATCCTGCTTATAGATACTATTAAAAAAAGTACTCATGATGGAAATAAATGATGCCTCAAAGACTAAATTTAACTGTAGTAAACTTGAACCATAATCACAAGTGCTACCTTCTACAACTATCCACACCGATGTTTTAGTGGTTTAGGGACAACTGTATTTATCATATCAGATAATAAATTATATTTTCATTTTATCAGACTTAGAGGCTGCCATCAGTCAGTCACCAGGCGATCTTTGAATCATATGTCACTGTTAGTACCTAGAGTTTAGTTTTTTAAAAAAGGCAAAACAATATCAAAGCTATTAAACAATTTGGAGACAGACAGCATTTTACATAGAAAAGACAGCCAATAAAAAAACAAGCTATTGATACTGTATTGCATACTTGAAAGTTGCTGAAAATAAATATTAAAAAGTTCTCATTGCAAGAAAAAAATTGTCAGACCTCCCTGGTGGCACAAAGGTTTAAAAGTCTCAGCACTATAAAGCTATTAGCAGTCACTAAAGCACAAGTTCTGTTGCCAGCAAGGGAGCAAACCCACATGGCGCAGCAGACCTCTCCTGTCTCACCACAGTTTATTTTAGCTAATGCATCAGTTCTACTCCCCATTTGTCTCTGGTGAACATTTTTGCTCTCTCCCCAACCACACCTCAGACCTTATACCCCAACCCTTATATGCATAAATAATTAAAACAAACAAAAACTGTGGGCCCTCCCTGGTGGTGCAGTGGATAAAGCACAGCACTAAGAACCTAAAGCCACTTCAGCATGTATTTGACCCCCAGTCCCAGAGGTGACTCACAGGACAAGGCAGACCTCTGCTGACCTGCCCGCTGTTTCCCTCAGTAGTGTACTTCCTCAGTTGGCCTGTTCTGCTCCCCACTCTGTCTCTGCTAAAGCCGCTCACTTCTCCTGCACCTCTGGCCTGTACCCCAGTTCTGTTTGCATAAATAAATCTTTAAAAAAAAATGGAAATGGTAATAACCCATGCTTTCAATGTAAAAAAACAATGGAAAAAGTGTCAAAAGGAATAATAACAAAAATAAGGTACAGCAAATCATTCAAAATAACAAAAAATTCTAAACTTTCAGGTTTATAAATATTGATGTAAATTTTAAATTTTCAGTAGCATGTAGCAGAGACTACAAAAGTAAAATACAAAAAAATCTACTTAGTATTACTCAATATACATGCATGATGAATGTCTTTGTCATGTAAACTTTTGAATTTGTTGTTTGCTTCTCTGGAAAACTGCTTTATGGTTATCCATCAAGAAAAAGGTCAACTTATGACTTCAGTGATAATATTAATAATTAAGATTAAACAGTATAATAGTAACACAGAAATTTAGCTAATTCATTTCCAGTAAAGGTTTTGATGGAATAAGTCATAATAAGTAAAAAAATATATTTTTACTATTTTTCTATGTTCAAGCAATCAGTCTAATTTCTGGAAGCACTTAAGTAAAGATTTCTAGACTATTATATCTCTTATAATTATTAATCCTAAATTACTTAATCTAAAGTCTCATATTTTTATGCATTTCATTACCGCACAGCATACTAAACAATCTAGATATCTTCTCCAATTAAATCTGAATATATAAAAAAGCGAATTATCATAAATGTAATCTAGTATTCAGTTTGTCTAACTCTAGAACTTCAGAATTTGACACATGTAATATATGCTAGTGTTCAATTCTGCCTTTTGTCAAGAATATAGTACTTCAGATATGTTTTCTAGTAGCTTCCCAAGTTTTCCAGTTGTGTGTCATATGCTTTTTAAAATGCCATTTAATTTCTGGCAACGTTTTGTCTCCTGTTCAGTCAGATTAACTTATCCATCAAATGTCACTAAAACACATATCTTTCTTTAGAGACATTTTATAATGTTTTCCTCAATACCCAATCATGATTAAATTATTCATTTATTCTTGAGTTGGGGAGCTCTTTGTTGTCAAACAGGCTCTTATGACACAATGAGGGATATTTCCCTTTTTTTAACCATTGTTTTCATTATCATCATCATCATCATCATCTCCCACTACAGTGATGGAAGATACCTACTGGTGGGCTTTGATATCCAAGGCCTGTACTGAGTACATACACTGAGCTATCTGGTGGATAAAACTCACTTATTCCTCCCATAAAATTGTTCAAACATTCCTATGTATGATCCCTTCAACTTTATTTTTTATTAAGGTAACCTTGGTTACCTTGCAACACCATGATTCATAAATACAGGATCACCTCTTCAGGGGTTCACTACCACACCGCCAAGGCACCCATGTCTCCACCACAGCCCTCGAGTCTCCTTCCCCCTATTTTCTCTACCCTCTCAATTCCCTTCTTGTATCCTGGGTTTAAAATCAGAATTCTAGGGTTTTTTTCAGTTTGGGTATTGACTGACCCCTTGCTTTGTTCCCTCAACTTTTTAACAATTAATAGACTGTATTTTTAGGGCAGGTTTACATTTAGAAAATGATTAACGAAAACTACAGAGTTACTGTACTTATTCCTTCTGCTGCCACACAGTTTGTACTTTCACCTCTTGTATTAGGATATATATATAATATATATAGAGAGAGATAAATATATAAAATATAATAATGTATATTTTCAATCTATGTGTGTATAAACATATATATTTATATATACACATATATGTTGTTTATATACATTATAATTCATGAAAACACCTATACATTATCAAATTCTATGGTTCACTGTGTTATATAATCTATGAAATACAACAAATGTGTTTATGGTATGCATCCATCATTAGTGTACCATATAGAATAGATTTGATGCCCTATAAATACTATGTGATGCATATTTTTATCTCTCCATTTTCCCCCAAGTCCCTACCATCATAGTTTTATCTTCCAGATAACATAATTAGAAAAAGATGCAGAATGTATGTTTTTCATAATAGTTTATTTCACTGAGCAATATATTTTTATGATCTCTCCATATTTTTTCATGACTCAATAGCTTACTTCTTTGTAACATTGAATAGCATTTCACTGTACGTATGTATGTATCTATGATAGATTTTGAATTGACTTTTCTGAAAGCTTTAAGGTCTGTCTATATTCATTTGAATCTGTTTCTAGTTTTAATATTGGTGATACTAGCATTTTAATTTTATAGTAAAACACACTTGAATAATAAAAACCACTTATTGTTCAGAATATCATACTGTATCTAATAAGCTTGGACATTATCTAAATCTATCTGTTTTCAAAGCCACTGAGACTAATTAATATGCTACAAAGTAGCTTTGGGGGTTCAGTAATCTTTGTAAAGTATTACTTAGCCTAGTTCCTGATGTACAGCAGGTCATAAATAAACTTTTGATAAAAGAGATTAATGAACTAAAAAATGATAAAGTTGAAGTGACAGAATCAAATAGCAGAACATACAAATCTGATACTGTATATTACTGGTATTTATATTCATCTTCGGGTATTCTGTAGGTTTGTAATTCACATTAAATTGCATTTAAGAATTATTTTAGAGTGCTATATAGTTTATAAGAATATGATAGACAGAGAGCCATGAATTATGGATCAAAGAGATTTTATAGATTGTTTTTAAATAATAAGAGCAGACAGTTAATAGCATTTAGAAAGACAGAAGACACAAGATAAAGTGTCTTAATTACACATTAACTGAATTGGGAGGTACTTAGAATCCAAAAATAATCAATTTTTATACTCTTAAAGATACTTTCTCATAATGATATTTTTACTCAAACAATATAAATTCCACTTTAGTTGGCTTTAACACTTAGCTCATCATTATCAAATTTAGGATTTAAAAATATTACTAGCTAATAGTTATAAAAAGAAACATGTGCATAAAATTTAATGCACACTCTTCATGGAAAGTTACTCAAATAGGTTAGATATTCTTTTCAGTTAATTAACTTCTGGTCGCAGCATCCTCATTTATCATATGGCAGGCTTACAATAACAAATACATTCCCTTTTGATAGTAAGATTCAGTATCATAGCTTTAAAAACACCTTTTCACAGAAATTTTCTGACATAGTTTTTGAAAAGACAAGTTGCACATTGTTTAAGGGTCAGAGGAGCACATTAGAGATTCTCTAATTTTTATAATTTTCATATTCCACCTACACATAGTAGATCATTTTCATTAAAATATTAATATCTATGTATAGAAACTGTTTCATTAGGAGAAGAGGCATCAAAATGTTCTATTTTCTCATTCTTTGTAAGAATGATGATAGGTGGGTGTTAAATACAAAAGTTAAAAACAAAACTGTTTTTAAAGACTAATAGCAATGTTGTAAGATTCTTATTTTTAAAGTTTCCTTATCCCTTCTTTGCAACAGTCTGACTGACCCAACAAAAAGCATATGTGATGTTGTTGAAGTCTAACTGAAGTAATTATAAGACATCTTCCCTAAGATAATCTACTTTGAAATTACCTGCTTTTATTACTATTCTAAAAACTTTATTACTATAGCCAGAGCACACAGATGAATTGGTGATGGGAAGCCCATAGGACTTAAAACTGAGATGAAAAAAATGCACAAAAGAATGATTAAAAAATATATGAAATATATAAAAAAAAGAAAAGACGTTCCACAAATGCATCATAAAAATTTCTTTAACTGCAAAAGATTCATCAAATCTGAGATAAAATAATGCAAGCATAATGGCCTAACCCATAAAGAAAATTAATTTGACATTAATGGTGAATTAATTTCACCAGTGTACTGGGAAACATTAAAAAATGTGTGTCATTCAAAAATAAATAAATAAAAACTATTAAATTCAGTTATACTATTATTAAATTTTACCTGTATTTCTCAAAAGTTCTCACATTCAGAACTATGGAATATATTGATATGAAAGAGACATGTATCCTGCATGTTTGCTATGTGTTCTCTGAAACTGGCATCCCGTGAATGAGGAAGTTGGTACATCCCTGTCATATACTGTGTCTTTGGCTATTCATGTTTACATAAATGTAACCAAAAAATTACAGTCTTACAATAGAGACACACACCCATATTTTGAGGTGGATATCTAATCACTAGTACTTAAAGAGTAAGTAACTTAATAGTTAATTTGAAAATATGAATGGTGAG
The DNA here is from genome assembly GCF_000260355.1 of Condylura cristata. Taxonomy (NCBI): domain Eukaryota; kingdom Metazoa; phylum Chordata; class Mammalia; order Eulipotyphla; family Talpidae; genus Condylura; species Condylura cristata. The sequence goes on from NW_004567111.1 coordinate 27,076,674, forward strand.
TAACATGTTATAAAAAGCTACTTGAAAAAAAAAACAGATCACAAAAGAAATACTACTAAGGGAGAGAATATCAGAAATATTCAACTTTGAATTCCTTCTATAGATCATATAATGGTTCTATATTTTATAATGCAATATTAGAATTGCATCAATGCATCTTAATGGTATTTTCTTTTAGGGTTTCAAATAAATATACTGGATTGTGAACTCCTTCAACCTCTAAGTGACATTTGATTATTGGAAAATATTTAAATCAGTTCTTATGAATGGAAGAAACTGTCTTATTGAAGCACTTCATTGGGAAATATGTAAATAATAATTTCTAGAAATAGCCACAGAAAGAATATAAAACTGAAGTCACACTACAGTCATGAGCCTAAGTATGTCACATTGACTGGAGATGATATAGGATGTACAAACACAATTGACATGACTTTAATTTCATGAAATAAACTGCTATTTGGCCTTCATTCAAACTGATTCATTAATTAATTCTGGCCCTGGGAGTTATATATTCATGACTGCCAAATGGTAAAGACTTTGCATCTCTTCTAGCAGAGAGCACTATTAATTATGATACTCATTGTTTTCACAGAGAGAAAATGCAGTACCACAGATCTGCTGAATA
>NW_004567111.1:27078391-27083076 GCF_000260355.1 Condylura cristata
TCAACAATGATTTCTACAAAGCATTTACATAACTTGACTTAAACGAATAAAAAAGATATACACTATATTAGAATATTTACTAATTTTAATGAACATGTTAACCTGGTATTATTTCTATAAAACAATCTGTGTGGAATTCTCCAAAAATTGGAAAAATTTTATCTGCTTTTATTTAAGTATTTCACACACAGATGTGTGCATACACATACACACAAGCAAATAGTGTTTCAAAAATAGAAAATTTTAATTATAAATTTAAGAAGCTAAATAAATTACATAAATAAATAAATGTCAGATATTACAGCACAGTGTGTTTTCTATCTACACTCAAAGCACTCTTTATATATATGTTCAGCCTATAAGGGGACAGCTAACTTTATGCCTTTTAACAAAAGTTCAGCAAGTATTATTCATCTTAGCTGGCACTATTCAAAATAGCCTTAGACATTTTCACTGGGATTTAGACTCTGAGACAGAATGTGTAACACTAACTGAGACTAAAGTGTAACACTACCCCTGTATTGTGGTACCTTCTGATCCACATCTCTCCCACAAAGTATCAGCAGGACACACAAAAAGCATACCAATTAGGAAAGTTGGTTAATTCCATTCTCTATGTGTTAGAATACGTGTGGGTGGGTGTTTGTGTGTAGAGGAGAAGGTAATATTATTGAAATTTATTTAATGAATATCATAACTCTCCTCTCAGAAAGTTATACAAAATATAGGTAGGAAAAGTAAAAGATGACAGAATAGGTTGGTCACTATACCAGAAATGTCTATATAGATATTTTTTAACTTTATTAAGAATATTATAATTTATTCTCTATAATGGACTAATACTTATCTAACATAGCTGATACCACCTTATTATTTGGAACTAATGAAAGGACATCAACTTACTTCATTTGGAAACCCTTCCTGACAAATACTCAGAAATATTAAAGTCTCATTAAATGTAAACAAATAACCACTATTCTTGTATCTACTTCAAACAAATTTTGTTGCAAAAAATTATGCTATTTGAAAATGTAAAATAATAGTTAAGCAAGCATTTATTAGAAAGTATGAGTTCATTATTTATGTTTAATATATCACATTTTAAATATATATTTTTGTCATGATTTAAAAAAACATAAATTTGGTCAAGTACACATAAGAACTATATGAATATTTATGTTATTTTTCTTTGCAAAGGTCATTCTTCAGTTTTAGCCTTTCAGCTAGAATTCTGTTTTCTCTCTACTGTGTGAACATCTACCTCTGGGGGGAAATGTATCCCTTTTTGTAACCAGTTACTGTCTTGGGAAAGGAAATACTGTGCTTTCAGTTCATACCATAAGGAGAGGAGGGATTCACTGAGTTTCTTCTTGGAAAACTTATCAGCTATTTTTGTTCATTTATTTGTCTCATATTTGTTAAACAGTGGTAGCATTAGGTTCCTCCCCATGAGGTATGGCCACCATTGGGTACCTGACACTAATGACCACAGTCCACCACTTTCATCCATTCTGCTTCTTCTATGCCTCCTTCCACTGAACATTTCAGTTCTATCCTATAGTCAGTTTTCAAATGTTATTTTTCAGTTTGTTTTTCTCTGATTCTTAGTTTGGTTTCTCTATATTCCACATATTAGTGACACTAGCCATCCTTACCTTTCTCCTTCTGATTTATTTCATTTGTATTATCCTTTTGACTCCAACCATATTGTTGTATATTTGTTGTTGGTGTGAGTAATACTCCATACACATACACATTGTGTGTATGTGCTACCTCATCTTTATCCATTTATCCTGTTTTAGGTCCTTTGGGTTGTTTCTATATATAACAGATCTTGTCTATTATAAATAGTACTGCTATGAACCTAGGGGGTGTAGTTTTCCTTTCAAGTTAGTATTTTTGTATTTGGGGTATATACTGAAGAGTGGAAATGCTGGACTATATGGCAGGTCTTCTGCGAAACCCGCACACTGCTTTTCATAGGGGTTAGACTAGTCAACATCCCAATCAAAAAAAGTAAGAGTGTTCTGAACTTTTTCTCCTCACCCTTGTCAGCGTGTGTTTTTTCCTGATCACTTTGATGTAAGCTATTCTCACTGATGTGAGGTGATCGGCCTCACATTGTGGTTTTGATTTGTATTTCTTTGATGTATGCATTCCTTGTAATGATCAATATTTTTCCACGTGCCTAATGGCCATCTGCATATCCTCTTTGGAGAAAGGCCTATTTAGCTTCTCTGTCCATTTTCTGGTTTGTTATAAGACAAGTTAAAAAGTCTGGAACCTCTTTAACATTTACTACCCCTGGACATTGTTAAATGATACCTTGAGTGGCTTCAACACTTTAAGACTTTTAAGGAGATAAGAAATTAACTCAAACCCTACATGCTGAAAATGGGAACATTAGAATTTAGATGAGTAAGGCTACTAAAAACAACACAAATTATTTCATCAGGCTATTTATTAGACCAGACTAATCACTGAATTCATGATATAGCAGTAAAAAGCTCTCTTGATATTATTACTGCCAGTTCTAGATATCTTAACCTACCTTCAAATCACCACTTTCAATAAGACCAATTCAGAAATTATTTTATCATGACATGAAAATTTCATGCACATTTACTAGGGCCTTTAAGAATAAGAAAACTAATAACCAGAAGAAACTAGTATGACTCAGAAAACAGAGATTTTGGAAAAACTTAAAAACAAGGCAAATTCACATTATATATCTTACTTTTCAATGCAATGAGATCTTTATAAATATGGAAAGGTACAAAACCAATACATATAGAGTTTAGGGTATGGATTAAAAAACTTGGCAATTGTAAATAAATGCATATGTATGTATATACAAATAAATGCGTAAAAGTATACACACATGTACTTCACAAATGCTTATTCATGAAGAAAATCTTAACATTATTATTAGTGATTAGAAAAAAATAAAAAAATCATAATAGGAAACTATTATCCAATAACACGTTTGTATTTATTTTAAAACCTAAGTATACATGTTGACAATTAAGTGGAAAAGCTAGAACTCTACAAGATTGCTGCTAAAAAATAAGAAATGCCATATGACTTTACATAAGAGTTTGGCACTTCATAAAATATTACACATTGATTTATCCTATGACCCAGCCATTACACTCCTAGGAATTCGCTCAATAGAGCAAGCATGCTCATACAAGTGTCTGTACTATACACAGATGAACAAGCTTAAGATGAAGAGACTATTCTGCATGCTGTGGGTATGATCAAGTAGTCACATATCTACAGAAGTGGAGGCTGAGCCAAGACCCGGAGAACCAGAGAAACAGAAGAATTTTCTCTGTGAAAACTGCCAATTTGCATAAGGATGGCAGACTGTTTTATTTTCTGTTACAAAGAAGCACAATGAGATCAGAAAGTTTCAAAGTATAGTGTTTTGGTTCCCTGGGATTGGCAAAAAAAAAAAAAAAAAAAGGACTACCAACTATTATGCAATAGAAATATATTGTTTCACAGTTTGGGAGACTAAACATTTGTGGTAAGTTGTATAAGCTCACCGGCCATCTTGTATTAGGAATTGAACTATTCCAATATGACTATTTGAACTTACTAAATCTTCAATAACTCTATTTACAGTCATATTTTAAGATATTATTGGTTAAGGCTCCCAGATGGTAATTTTGGAGGACACAATTTAATCCATAACATGTAGAAGACTTCTACCAAGTATAAGCATGCACATAGTGACATTACCTATAGACTAGCACACAAAGGTAACTACTCTTCATATATTGATGCATCTCTTTCCAGTTGTGCTATGACATATAAGAATTATATTTACCAGTATACATTCTAGTCTTGTTTAAAATACAGTACTTTTATATTTTAAAAGTTGTTATATAAAGAAATCTTAATGAGTGTATACACATTTACTTAGCCAATTCCTTACTGTTGGATGTTGTTGCTACTTTAGGAGTTTAGGTTACACAAATACTAATCAGAATAGCATTGTGTATATGCTTCTTAAGTACCTCTTATAATTTTCTGGTAAAAAGAATTTTCCATAGTGGAATTTCTGTGTATAAATATTATAAATATTGCCAACTGAGAATATGTCATGAGTCAGACACTGTTCTAGGACTTTTTGCAGACCAACAACAGGGGAGAGAGGAATTCAAGGGTCTATGGTGATAGAATATCAGTTCTATGGTAGTTAGTGAGAACTAGTGGGATTAAACCTGACAGGGGAAACCAAATACTATACAAAATGATATAAGATCAAATAATAACAAATTTAATTTAAAATACTTTATGCAAACCAATGTTTACTTTACAATGTCACTTTGAGATATATAGACTTACTATTTCCATTTCTCAGCTGATGAAACTTAGTTAAGCAGAATTTGCCCACCATCATAAAAAGTTTGTGACAAAGTTGCCCTGCTTTGAACCAATAAATACCACATATCTCAAAAGTATGTAATCTGAATTACAGTTTTGATTAACATATTGTTAATTTGTACTCTAGAGCATTAACTGAAGTGTTTCATTTTTGGCATAATCCTAGTGACAAAGTTTTCCAAGGCTTCTTGTTCCAGCCATTATACTTTTCAATAAACACCAATTACAAGAGTAAAAACATACAGCATACCAGAAAATGAGCTGAATTTGCTTTTTGTTGTTGACTTTTA
>NW_004567111.1:27083338-27113672 GCF_000260355.1 Condylura cristata
GGGAATCGAACTTATGTGGAAGCAGCTTTAGATTCTCAGTGCTGTGCTTTAACCAGCTGCGCCACCAAGGAGGGACCGAATTATACTTTTTATAGTGAGAAAGTACTTCTTTCATCATAGTCCTTTCTGCCTATTTTCAATTATATGGCTGTCCTCAAGACAATTCCAGTTTACAATGAGCTTACCAATGTCGTCTTTTCTCAAAATTTACGAATTTATCTTCTTTCCCACAAACATATACTCATTTCCTTAACATTCTCCCATCATCTCAGAATTGTGTAATCAGACAAACACAAAGATGCATATAGACAGGAAGATTAATCCCTTTTAAAGATCTATCTGCTAATTACTTACTTAGAAGGTTATTTATCACACTCAGTTATTAGTGTCACAGTAATTCTTAAATTCATCTTAAAAATGACAATTTCTTCATTTAGAATTCAACCATTCTCAAGAGATATTTTGGGAACAATATGATCTACTATTATCTAAATATTACAACATAAAGAATAACATTTTCTTGGCTCATTTAAACAAAGTAATTCTACTGAGTTCCTAAACTCCAGAAAGTAAAAAAAAAAAAACGTAAGTTTCTACCATATAATCCATACCATTAGTAAAACCCTCATATGTCGATAGTTTGATCAATTGTGAGTTTTCATCATATATTCTGGCTTCTAGACTACAAATAGAAGATGAATAAATGGGTGTAAATTTAGCTTCTATTCTTTTCCCTGTATCACAATGCAAATTCTGGCTAACATGAATGAAATCCTGAGGCTGAGGCAAGTTACTTCTCAACTACATAGTAAAAAATCACCAAAGTCCATGGCACAAATTGTTTCATCAAACATTTTCATGTGTAATTTTCAATGATACCACATATTATGAGAAGGCATAATTATAGTCTCAAATATTTAATTAAACACACACACACATATTCTCATGTCACGTTATGTAAATACTCCTATACCTAACAAAGTGAATCCTCAAAGCAGGATATATAAATGAGTTTAATTATGACTGGCAGTGCTTAAAATAAATTTAATTGTAATTGTGAACTTCAGCTCCTGGGCTTTAATCTACAAAGTAGCCTGTAAAAGTTTCTAAGATCTTTCTTTAACTGAGGACTTACAGAGTTTTCCAGTGAGAATGAAGAATGCAAGTAGTTGGTTGCCTTTCATCCCCCATAGCTGATAAATAAGATTCTTGTAAACCCACCCAAGTATAATTTCAAAATCTCATTCTTCGAACTCTAGGTGAATTCCATTTCAAGAGTGTATTCACTGACTACTTAAATAATCTATCCAATCATCCCTCTTCCATATGATTTCAGTTTTATGGATCCATAGGTATAGACTTTACATGATCAATTTGTAGCCTCACAGAGGAACTTACTTCACTTGGGAAGGCAAATTTTGTTTGTTTGTTTGTTTGTTTGTTTTTTATGTCTGATTTGATTTTTATTTCATTTTACAATGAATAAGGTGATACCTTTATAATAAGCAAAGGAATTCTAAATAATGGCATATGTGTTTTCTCCTGTAAGTACTAACCTCAGAGAGAATCCTTTCCATATGTTTTGATTTCTTAACTAACATACAATGGATGGTCTGTTCCATGGACAAAACACAAAATGCACAGAAATATTTTATCACTTATCTCTATCCTCTTAAGTCACTGTCATGTCTGAGTGAGTCACTACTACATTTTATCATACACTATAGCTTCCTCACAACAGATAAAATGAAGCAATGCAATTATATCCTAGGAAATGAATGAAGATTTCCTCTAATTGAAACTTTTGTTCTCATCTGTCATTATCCTGTCAGTAAAGGAGTTACTGAAATATGTCTACTACTGAGAATGTATTCACAAAAATAGTGTCCATCATCATGTTTCAGAAAGTGCTCACAGTATATCAGCATGCATTTTTTTTCTTAGAAATAAGCCTGCCTGGCACTTGACAGGCATAAAATAATGTACATGTGCTTCTCCATGGGACACTTGTCAAAATCCCTCAAAAATATTGGTTTCTTGCAGCCCTTTTGTTTATAATTCCTTTAACATGAAACAATCATGATAGCCTATATTCTCCTGCAGATAAACCAGTGACTAGATACATTAGTTCTTCTCAGAGTTGTCTGAAGGCTTCACTTACTGCTAAATCTACCTACAGGGCAAACAATCAAACTTCCTCAATTGGAACTATTTACTGCATGTTTCTCCTACAACTTTTTGTCAGATAAAGACAAGGAACTATTTCAAGAATTTATATATCCTGACAATCTGCTTAAAATTCACAAATTTATGGCCCTCCCTGGTGGCGCAGTGGGTTAAAGCACAGCACTAAGGAGCTTAAGTCACTTCTGCATGAGTTCCATCCCTGCCTGTCCAGGAGGTGATCCACATGGCGTGGCAGACTTCTCCTGACCCGCCTGCTGCTCCCCTCAGCAGTGTAATTCGTCGATCTGCCTATTCTGCTCCCCACTCTGTCTCTGGTTAATAAATTAATATTAATAGTGGTAATAAAACTATGTGAACAGAAAAATCAACATAAATATTTTAAGAAAAATAGAGCTCAAAATGATTTTAAGTCAAAGAAACAAGTCTTCTTTTAAGTCATTTTTATTAGGAGGAAGGAGAGTATCTTGGTGTTCTGGTCCTTCATGATAATAATTTCATGGTACATTTTCTAAAGACTTATGGAAGGGGCCTCTCTTGTGGCTCAAAGGTTTAAGTCTCAGCACTATGAAGATATCTGCAGCCACTGCAGCACAAGTCCTATCCCCAGTCAGGAAGCTGACCCTCATGGCACAGGAGACCTCTCCTAGCTTGTCCACTGCTCCCCTCAGCAATGTATTTTAATCAATCTGATTGTTCTGCTCCCCACTCTGTCTCTGGTGAATCCTCTCTCCCCCACCTCTGGCCTGTACCCCAGTTCTTATATCCATAAATAAATAAATCTTGTTTTAAAAGAAGAATTATGGAAATAAACTTTTAAAGATGACACAGTAGGGCCCTCCCTGGTGGCACAGTGGGTTAAACCACAGCATTGGGAAGCTGAGGCCACTTCATCATGAGTTCGATCCCCAGCCCTGGAGGTGACCCACATGGCGTGGCAGACTTCTCCTGACCCACCAGCTGCTCCCCTCAGCAGTCAGTCGGCCTGTTCTGCTCCCTACTCAGTCTCTGGTGAAGCCTTTCACCACCCCTGCACATCTGTCCTGTACGCCAGTTCTGTATGCATAAATAAATAACTTAAAAAAGCAAAAATATGGCCCACCCTGGTGGCGCAGCGGGTTAAAGCACTTCACTGAGAAGCTAAAGCCACTTCCGCATGAGATCAAATCCCGCCTGCCCCGGAGGAGACCACATGGCGTGGCAGACCTCTCCTGACCCGCCCGCTGCTCCCCTCAGCAGTGTACTTCGTCGATCTGCCTGTTCTGCTCCCCACTCTGTCTCTGGTGAAGCCTCTCACCGCCCCTGAGCCTCTGGCCTGTACCCCAGTTCTGTATGTACAAATAAATAAATCTTTAAAAAAAAAAAAAAAGCAAAAAGATGACACAGTAAATATGAGTTCTTTAAAAATTTAATGCTTAAGGATATTATTTTTAAACTACCCTTAAGAAGTAAAAAATGAAAGGCTTAATAAATATAGCTTTAAATTAGGAGTGAAATGGCAGTGAAAAGTGGATTGGACGAAAGGAAAGAATTAGTTTTTGGCAAGAAGCATTTTTCTAGACATGTCATGTAGTGTCAGAATGGCATGTAATATGCTTGTATGCTTGTGAGTAATTCTAGAAAATCACCTATTAACTGAGCTTTTTTGAAATTCTAGGAAGTGAGGCTGTCTTAGAGATAAACTTTCTCAGAATAGCTCAAATACTACCTCTGTTCATAAAATGGTAGCTTTCTGAATGCATTTCTAAAGAATACCATTTAACTACATGAAAATTGGACAATTCACTCACCATTCTAGTTCCTTCTGAATTTCAGAATACTTTGATTTCTCAAGTCATGTAAGGTATTTATATCATATACTTACAATATAATATTTGTATGATTTTGGTACAGTCTTTAAATCCTAGCTTTGTCTCATGGATAAAATATAACCTATTTTATAGAATGTAACAAAAATAATATAATACAAATACTAATTGTCACGGTTAATATATTTGATCCTTCTAATCATTCAGAAATAATCTGTAAGACTGAACATATAATTTCATCATATCCTCCTAAATTTAACCAAGGCAATCATTATCTTATGTTTACATAATGAATTTTTTGTCTTATGTAGCTTCTTATGATATACTCTTTGTAATGTTGATACCTAGCTTATTTATGAGTATGCTGCTTAATTTCCACATACTTGTGGATTTTTTTTTTCTAGCATAGTTCTGCTTTTAAACTAAGAAAAGTCAAGTGGCATTTTTCCTTTTCTCCCCTGAAAGATTTTGTGCAAAATTTAAATGTTAGAAGAAGTTTCTAAGCACCACTTAGTTAAAAATCTCCCACTTTGAAAAATTCACTGCTTCTTCTGGGGATTTATTTGGGTTTTTTGTTTTTGTTTTTCTTTTTGTTTACATATTGGCTCTCCCTAGTGGAATAGAGTTTACATGATCTTCACTACATACAGCCCTATCATTTTTATAATTTTCAGGGGGTGGGGAGGGAAACTGTGGAAGTGAATGATCAGCAGAAACATTTAAATGATAAAACATCACTGTTTTATTCCTGATTCCAGTTCTGCCATTTTCATGTAAATCCACAAATAGCTCTGGAACTCAATTCATGCCTTATCGTGTGGAACTTAATACTTGTTTCAAATTATTTTGTGTATTTGTTCCTAGAAGATATGATCTTGGGTTACTTGACTTGTTTAGTTTGAACCAATCTTCGATTTTTTAAAAAGATTTATTTATTTAGCATATAAGAGCAGGAGTATAGACAATCTTTGAAAACATGAGAAACGAATAATATGGGCTGACAACATCCAAAGCAATTTGGACAAGTAGTTAATCCTTGGAGAGGTTTGTGTTCAAGACATTCTGTTTTCATCATAGAAGTTACAATGTTTTTTTCTTTCTCTTCATTAGTTTTTACGCATCATCTCCCACCCTGGACTCAACTTTTATACTGTTTGCTTCCATACTGACAATCACTCCAACTGCGCTTACAATATATTTATATTTAATAATATCATTTACGTACCTGCAACTGAATTGTAATTTTATATATCACTAATTTCAGGTGTGAAATTAATTCTATCATTTTCATACTTGAACAATATCAATGCAGGATTAAGAATTCTAGAATGACAGTTATCGTATGGAAGATGTCATTACTGTATCACAGTTTCCATTGCTGTTCATGGAGAATCAGTCTTACTGTTTCTCTAAGTTTGATTTTTTATCCCTCTACCCTCCCCTATTCTTGAACAGAATTATTTAAAGAATTTCCAATTGCCATTTATTTTCGCAGTTCTAATAAGATTACTTAGACATCAAATTTCTTAATATCCCTCGCAAATATTCACTGAGATATTTAAAGTTTGACATTGTCTCTTTCATACATTGTCTTTTTTCACAAGTGGCTCTCCCTCATGTGGTCAAACTGACTTGTATGCCAACAAGAAATGCCTATGTGTTTACAATAGTAGTTTAAAAAATTGTAGAGCAATGTGAAACTTTGACTGAGATTACTCTCCTCTGATTTGACTTAAAACCACCTAAAGTCCCTCAGTTACAAGGGTTTTGAAAATTTCAACTTCATTTTACACAAAAATTTGTCGTATTGCTGTTTTACCCCAAAAGATCCTTTTTTGTGTGTAGTGAATGTTCTAGAATATTGGTTACTGTGACTTGATTTTTGTCTCTTATTTTTCAACAAAAGTAAATCTTACACTTAAGAATATAAGCATTTGGAGGGTGTTTTGCTTTTTGGACACTAATATTTCTTAGAATTTTATTATGTATGGTTCTACTATCTTGTCAGTACTACAGTATTTAATAGAAAATAAACACTGTACCCAACTTTCCTACTTATCTTTAGCAAGAAAATTTTCCCAAATAAGTAACCTATGATTTCTAGAAAATGGAATTTCACAGATATAAATGAACAAAGGCAAATACATGGATATTGATTATTAGTGTTACCTATTTCTCAGAGCCAAAGAAGAAGAAAGGATTTGTAGTTTCCCTACATATGGGGATACATTCCTCATTCTCAAGTGATACTTAAATACAAAGTTAAAATTTTCTTCTTGATGTGATTAACATACAATCCCATTTCCCTAGTCAATCATGAAAGTTTTAAAAGATATAACTTACTATATACATATGGTAGATAAAGAAGAGCTTTGTATGTGCCTGAACTGTTAACTGACAATAAAACAACTGCTGTTCTAGAATTGAATGTTGGTGAAATACATGGTACTATATCATGCTATATTTTCTTTTATCTGGAAGTATTTAAAGTACTGACATGACAATGTTAACTGAAATCTAATTGTTTATGTAAAGTCTAATGCATATAAAATTAAAAACCACAATATCAGTCAGTAAAGAAAAATTATTTTTTACAAATATAAGAGAAAGCATATTCAATGATTTCACAAGTTTAAGATCATTCGATCTTTTTAGTCTATGGCAAACAACAAAGAAGCAAATGTGGAAACAAATTAACACATAGTAGCTGAATCTGTTGCTCTCTAATGTCAAAACAGTGTTCAGAGGCTTTCACTCCTATCATTTGGATACATCTGTTACAGGCATAAATGAAAGCACAGAATAATTTCAGCGTGCATTTGCTTGTTGAATCTTAAACTATTAAATTTTCTACTGCACATTCCTTTTCAAATCAAAGTCTTTTTAAAATAAGTTTCAAAATTATTCTTTATGGCAGAGTCATGGATATTAAATGTTAATCGAAACCAAAGTTGTTTACAAATGCTTATTTCCAAAAATAAAGTACATTTTGCTTTTATAGCAAATAGTTTATGTTGCTATTAATTTACTACTGTAACATAACACCAAACTATATATCATTATATTAGGTTTTTTGTATTAAATAGTATTCATTTTTAATAAAAATTTGCATACCCATCTGTACTAACAGGGAAATGCTATTTCTTAAATTCACTTAAAATCAAATTGGTTTACTCTCATTCTCCAAAAGTTCCCTTTTGGAGAAAAGCTACTATGAATACTTTGAATACTATGAATATTACTATGAATACTTTATTAGTTTGTTGAGTCAACCCACAAGAGTCAGGTTGTTTTAGAATAAATTATGTTTTTAAATTTGAGTAATAAATACATTTCACTTTCATTACTTTAAATTATGTTATTTAAACACTAAAATATTTGATTAATACTTGTAGTTGTGTATACATCTCAGTCTATCTTTTCCTTTCACCTTACATTCAGTTTTATATTCCTTGCATCATAATGTAAGCATGTTATACTAAAATACAAAAATATAGCAGGACCTGGGAATAACACTTTCAGAATTTTTAATGTTAGGTATATTTTTAAGGAAATGTCTTAGGTATGGTATTGTAACATACAACCGAAGTGGTGTGAACCTATACATATGAGTCCTATACAGTGCTGTAAAAGATTCAGAACAGCAATATTACCTTAAAACAATGGAGAAACTGTGCTTAGCTACTAATTTAACAAGATGATGTTTTTTTTCTATTTTAGCATTAGCTATCTCAATTTGATTTTTTGTAGGACAAATTAAGAAAACCTAATTTAATTTTAATGATAATGAAATAATCTCTTATCCTACTTTTTAAAAAATATAAAGATGTATAAAAGCAAGTACAATCAACAGTATACCTATTCACTATTATTTTATATTTAAGAAGAGAGAGTCCTTGAATAAAATTTTTCAATTCAAATTAGAAAGGAACATAAATCATTATTTGGTTAATACTTTTTTCCAAGTCAACACATTTAAAACAATAATAACATGTAATTTTTCACTTTATTTTCTAGCTTTTTATTATTTTAATCATGAGATTTTTTTAATGTTCAGATTCAGGAATAAAAATAGACACTAGCTGTTTGGGAATAAGTCTTAAACCCCACTGAGAAATCCTTCATAATGGCATCCTGCCTTCAGTAGTAAATTGAATCACACTGTGATGACTATAAGAAGCAGCACTTCCATCAATTAGATGAATTTAATCTTTAAAAACGAATCTCAGTTTGCTAACCATTAAGTTCACCTTAAATTAAAACAAAGAGAACATACTTTTTTTCTCAACAAAATTAATCAAAAATAGATTTTTAACAAAATTCATGTATCATAATTTGGTTTGGATGACAGGTATAGATAATCTACTTAAGTCCTCATGGGCACTATATATGGATCATTAATTGTAAAGATAGCCTTCACTATTCAAATTGTCGAAACTTTGTAGGTCTCTTTTTTTTTAAGAAAAAAAGTCAAATTATTTAAGTTCTGAATGTAACATACAAGCTTGATGTACATATAGTAATAGCTACCACATGAGAAAAAGAAAAACAAAATATACCATACCAAGAGAAAGGACTACAGATAAAAATGCAACTTAGTTTTTTTTCTCTAAACTTTATCTTTTTCTTATATATGTCTTATTTTGTAAACTATTTAGTGTACAACATTATTTTTCTAGCATTTATATTTTGGAAAACTAAAGAAAATCTTTAAGCTCTCTTGAAGAAAAGAAGAAAATCACCCAGAGATGATTATATTCCCAGCAAGATAAGGACCTATGTTAGGTGGACCTGAAAATCTACAAAGTGCTACTGTGCAATAAAACAGTTGGCCTGAGTGGAATGTTTCAATTTTAAATGCCTAAACCTGATATTGACTCTGTGTGTGTGTGTGTACATAAGTAAGTGGACACATCCCCCATCTGGGATTCTATCCACAAGCATTCTTACTTTAAATGTACATATTAAATTAATTTTTGCAAGCCTACCAAAGATGAAAACACTGCTATGTGCCAAATCAAATTAAAGTTCACATTTTCCAAAGGCCTTCTCCCATCATTTTTACCAAAGTGCAGTTTCTCTCTACAGCATGTAATGCGTACAAAATGGCATCAAGTTCACTTCTGAATATATTAGCTTAATGTACAACTAGCCATCGCCATCTAGTAAAAATGACCTTTACAAGTAAACTATCCTTCTGCCAACAGAGCAATACACTGCAAGCAAACTATGCATACTAGTATATACTACTTATAACTCAGTCCCACATGATAGACACATGGTCCTTTATTTTTAAAATTTTATCACAATCTGCAGAGTCCATGAAGGACACTGTGTTAACATTCATAGCATTTGCCAGTAGGGATAGACAGTAATGATAAATAATAAATAATATTAGAGATAGGTCACATTTCTAACAGAACTGGAAATATCTGAAAAAACAATTGGAAGGTGGGGGCCTCCCTAATGGCACAAAGGGTTAAGACTCAGCACTATGAAGCAATCTGCAGCCACTGCAGCATGAGTTCAATCTCCAGCCAGGGAAGTAACCCACATGACACACACAACAGACCTTTCCTGTCTTGCCTGATACGAATCTCATCAGCATATTTCAGTCAATCCACCTCTTCAGCTCCCCATTCTGTATCTGATGAATCTTCATACCCCTTGGACCCTTGGGCTACTCCCCAACTCTTATATGTATAAATAAGTCTTAAAAAAAGAAGAGTAGGAAGCAAAAGTTCATAAATATTATGTAATATATATCTCTAGTTTCAACATCAACCATTCTTAACCATTCACATATACTATGATTATATGTGTTATGTTTTTTTCCTTTAGTTTAGGATAGTATTAAATCTTTCCCTAATTATTTTTTTAAGAATAAGTTGCATATTTATTGAATTCATCTTCATGGAATGGTCTTTGAAATCCTCAATTACTCCCCTATTATTCTCTCCAATTTTTTTTTTCACAGATTTATTTATTTGTGCATACAGAACTGGGGTACAGGCCAGAGGCTCAGGGGCAGTGAGAGGCTTTACCAGAGACAGAATAGGGAGTAGAACAGGCAGATCTATGAAGTACACTGCTGAGGGGAGCAGCGGGCGGGTCAGGAGAGGTCTGACACACCATGTGGTCACCTCTGGGGCAGGCGGGAATTGAACTCATGCGGAAGTGGCTTTAGCTTCTTAGTGCAGTGCTTTAACCTGCTGCACCACCAGAGAGGGCCTCTCTCCATTTTTTATTACACTGTTCTTACAATACTTAGCACATTGTAATATAACTATTTGATAAGAGAACTCCAAACTACATTATTGCCTATCATTTAAAGTAAAGCATTCATTTTTATGTTTTTCTCATTCTCAGTCTCACGCTATTCTTTTTATCCCACTTTTTTCCAGACTTCTGTGAGTGCTGTGGAACATATATTAACATTAAAGATGAATGAAGTGATGCTATGAAAGACCGTCAGCATTAGCAAGTAAATAGTGGGGTTTTTTGTCATTCATTCCAAGAAAATGAATGATGAAAATAATACACATACCTCGTGTATCTGATCTCTTCCTCATGGCAAGAAAAGGTGAGGATACAGTGGGAAGGTAGATATATAGGAAAAAACAGACATCAAAGAAAAAAGATTGAATTTGAAGAAGATCAAAGAGTGAAACAAGTCTGCAGAAACTCATCTCAGGTGTGCTCTATAAAAACTAATGGATGTCCTACAGGGGATAAAAGCAAAGTAAGCTACACACTAAAATTTACAGGCATAAGAACCATTTCTTTTTCTTTTAATTACAGTGTGACTTTAAATCTGTTCTATTGCTCACCCTCCACTGCTAGCCTCTGGTAATTCATAATGTTGTTCTAGTCCATTGATAGATTGATTTAGGGTTCATAAATGATTTGACACTAGCTAAAGAGACATACACAGAATTTATATAACTGCTACAGTCAACTATCTTTGATCTATCTATGGCTACTACCTGCCATCTAGCCAACATTTTAAAATGAAGAAATAGCTCTTTAATTCTGTTTCCATTCTTTGACTAATCTGAGTTGAAGATACTAAGAACAGCATAGAAAAAGAGTAAAAATATCAAGCCATTCCTTGGTGATATTATCGAGCTACTGATCTAATAAAGCATAAAACAATTCTACTATTGAACTCTCCAAATTTTTAAACTTTGTGCATTATCTCTTCAAGTACTCTACCTTCCCCCACCCCAGGGGCTCCAATTAGATATATTTTAGACAATTTAATATTATCACACAGGTTACTAAAACTTAGTTCATTGTTTGTCATTTTCTTCTGAGCTATGATTTATATGGTTTCAATTGTCAACTTCACCATCCTTGTTTCCAAGTTTTTAATGCTCTAATGAACCCATTCAAAGAATCTTCCATACATGATATTGTGTTTCTATCAAAATTCATCTTTATTTATACAAGCTAAATAAGTACCAATCTTTATGTGTGCACATGCAATACATACTTCTAAAACACCAAATTCTTAAAAGATTATTCATGAATCTAAGGATTAAATGGACAAATCATCTAAAATATGCCCTCATATATCTGATCTTCCTTTCTCTACTAACATTCTTCCTTCATCAATTTTTATCACTATACAATGTACCTACTTTTCTCTGAAACTATCCTAACTTCTACTTAATTAATTTATAAATTCTTCATCCTTACCAGCAGACCTATTTCAACAATTACTAAGTCATTAATTCTTTAGTCTCAAATGTACTTGGTAAGCGATATCTCTTTACTTTATATTAATTATTCTAGTTAAATATCCACTACCTATCAACCATGTGTTCCTCATTTCCATCTCTAAAACTAAGCCAAGATTCTGTCACATCAACAAATGATTTTCTAGTGTTTTCAATTCTCTTTTCCCAATGATAATCTTGTTTCAATACTGAATGTGGATATTAAAAATTCAGTAGAGTGGCTACTTTCTTTATTTGCAGTCAGATTATTGAATAAATAGGAATTTTAAAATTCATAGACATATACAAAGATCATCACTTTACCTGAGTCTTCAGTAGCATAACTGATTTTGTTTTATTTACCTGTATAGTGCTTTTTCTCTTATTCTTCATGAAATCAATTTTTAAACATTTTACTCTTTCATATCTTAACTACCACCTATTCCATCTTACAAACCACCTGCACTGGCAGAATACTATTTCATTTCCATTTTCAGAGAAACTATAAACAACTGAACGAGAACTCCCAGTTTCATAATACCAACTCACAGATGTGTCTTCCACATCTCTTTAATGTACTCTCTTCTTACAACAGAAATTCTATTAAAAGAAGATTCATCTTCCTAGAACACATACCATTCCTCATCAACTTAATCACTTTTATTCATTAATTTTTTTTCCAAGAAATTTGCAAGGGAATATTACTTTTTAGGTGAAGTCTTATCTTACAAACTTTCATCTACTAGACATGTTTATTCTGCTACATGCTCTCATAGTAGCATGAAATTCTGGCTCACTTTTTAGTTTCTTTTGAAATAGGCTTTTACACACATACATAAAAGTCAAAGAGAAAGCCTGTTTGGATTTTAACACCTCTCTCTAGAAGAAAAAGAAAAGGCCTTTATTTTCTCTTAAATATGCTGTCTAACACAATTTATATAATAATTTTGTAATTGCTTGCCTTAATTGCTTACTTAGCCCAAAATTTAATGCTCATAATTGTGGAGGCTGGGGATGAAAGTTAAAAACCCAACATGATTGGGTTCTCATGACTATCCTCTTGCAGGCTGCAGACTACCAACTTCTAGCTTTGACGCTCCTTTGTTAGAAAAAATAGCATAGCTTTCTGGGGTCGGTTTTAGAAGGAAACAATACCAGCCAACCATGAGGGTTCTACTTTCTCTGAGTTCCATCACTCTGGGAATTGAGATTCCAACATGCCAATTTGGGGCAAACACAATGTTCTTTTATAAATAACCCTGTAACTTCTATTATTCAAAATACTCACATATGCAGTAAATATTTAGTGCATATACACTGCAGAAGATATACATACAAATATAAACATACTTACATATATATATATCATTTACTCAATGAAGTAAAACAGTTTTCTAGTGACTACTAAGGCAAGAGGCTAAGCAACTAATATACCTGGGTTTAATTTTAATCAATCTACACTGTAGTTCCATGACACTAGAGATATTGGGGTCACATTCCATTTCTCATTCCACAAATTGAGCATAATAGCATGTTTTTCATATGTTTTCAAGTTTTAAACATTTTTTCTAAAAAGTGCAAGTGCAAAATTGCTTTAGTGTTAACTACTATAATTATCAACTAGCATTCTGATTTAAAAAAATGAATTAGAAATTAAGTTAAAAACAAACCCAGTGAATGAATACCTTAAGAAAATAAATGTGAGTCGTTGTTCTGCAGCTCCACGGTTGCTATAAAACCTGGCACACTATGGATTCTTAGATGTATAAATTATAGGCTAAATTGAAAGTGCAGAAACTGTGTCTGTAAACTGAGGCCAAACTGATTGTATTGGGAAGGGAGCAAAATAGTAGCAGTATTGCCAAAATTAATACAAGCTGGGTGAAAATCTACAAAAACAAGACAGAAGTTATGACTTCATTATTTTAGGTGTCAGGCAAATTCAGAATATATAGTTCAAAAAGAATATAAACCATGGAAGATATAATTCTTGGCTAAGAGTTTAAGTACTTTTTCAAGAACAAAATAGGTCTCCATATGCAATAATTTAATTCTTATCATCAAATCTCTCATGAATCCTTTGCTTCTCATTCTCAAGATAATGTCCAAACCCTTAACAAAATCTACAATGTCTTCCATAAATTCTCCAAAGCTTTTATTTTTTCCAAAATCCCTTGTGATTTCTCTCTTTATATGGTATGGGTGTGTATATATCATGAACATCAAAACCTTGAGCCATTACCTGAAAGCTCCGTCTATTCTGCTAATGCCACTGCACAGATAATTTGTTTAGGTTGTTCACCTACTCTCATCTATCATTCTTTCAAAGTAAAATTCATGGTTCAACTTTATCATAAGACTTCCTTGAAGAAGTAATATGGATAGGGAAGATGAGAGAAATGTGGACATATAGTGAGTAACTTGTCAAACAAAATACAGCAGATGTGATCACTTCATTCTCAGTCATGGACATTCTAAGGGTTCAGAATTAATGTCCTACAAACAATTTCAGAGCTGAGTTTTTAAGTCCCACTTTTTTCATTCCAATACTTCATTAGTACACACATATTTCTCTCCAAGGAACATTAAAATTAACAATTCTAGTCACTTGTAACAAGGTCACAAGTTGTAACCTTGTAAATACCTCCCAGTAAATTTTTCTTCTGGATTTTTTTCAAATTTTGCTCCACAATATAACAATTATATTCATGGGGGCTTCTTGAAAATTATAAAGGATTTGGGAATGTCACAGGATAAAGACCAATATTTTATCTTTGCCATGGTTTTGTAGGTTCCAGACCCTTCCCCTCCCTAACACTATCTCCTGTCATGCTCTCTGTAGTTCTTGGTATTGCACAAGATATGACAAGAGTTACAATGACCATTTTACTGTGCTTCAAATGTGCATTTGCTCCTACTTGTGGAGCTAAACAAGCTATCTTCTTTAATTTTTTTTTTTAGTACCACTTAAGAAACTGCTTTTATTTTTATCTCTCAGAAAGCATCAAAAGTAGGCCATTTTAGGGGATTTTTTTCTGAAATATTAGTCTAATTCATGATCTTTGCTAAAAACATTTATAGAAACATGAAAATGTATGCTTTTGCTTCGAAGCATAATAATCATTTGCAACTCGTTAGAAGTATTAGCATATATAGTTAAATAATATAAATATATGCTTTATGTTTTCAATTTTACACTCTAATCTCCTGAGAACACAGCCTCATCTGTTTTTGCTCATCATTGTAACACCAGCACTAAGCACAGTATCAGATATATAAAGGGTGTTAGCAAGTACTTTAAGAAAAACCAAGAATAACACAGCTTCTTTGAATATAAAATTATGTCCCAAGGAAAATAACATTGTAAATTTAAGCACTTTGGGTATATGAATTAATTATCGAAACTCTAGTTTGATGTACATAACGTATTAAGTATATGGTTAATTTGAGTTCTGATAAGAGTGGGAAATTTTTTAAATGACAAAACCCCTAAATTCTCTTAACATTTTCACGAACTCAGGAGTTAGTTCATTCTATTAATTACAATTCAACAGTTTTTTTCAGCCTTGAAAGTACATGACATTACAACAAAATTCAATGATTGGACTGTCAATTAAATATGAAAATACACTATAAAAGCTGTGTTTCTTTATGGCTATCTTAGCAGTTTTATCATTACTTAACACCAAAAATAATTTTAATTCTATTGCACTGGTATCAGTTACAGTAATGGTAAATGTTGAGAAGAGTAGGGTGTGAAGGGAGCTCAATGGACTAAGGGGAGGTCTACAGGTACCCTTGTGGTGGGTGTGGTGTGAGCACATACATCTAAAAAGTGTGATTTTATGCCTCTGAAACATATACATTGCCATAAACCAATTATACCTAAATTTTAAAAAAGAAAAAAGCCACACACACATACAAATAAAATTTATGTCATTTCTCAACTCAATAATTTTAACTGCTATTTGCCCATAGGATGCATATGCCATACAACCCAATAATTCTACTCCTCGTCATTTATCTGAAAAGTTCAAATATACTAGTTAGAAAGGAAGCTATACTCCCACATTAACTGCAGCACTTTTACAACAGTCAAACTATGACAACAATCTAAGTGCCCAAAAACAGATAGAAGGATTAAGAAAATACACACACACACACACACACACACACAATAAAACATCACTCAGACTATGTAATTTGCAGTAGTATGACAGATCTTATAAGGACAATACTAAGTGAAATAAGTCAGAAGAAAAAAATACAAATACTGGATAATATTACTTACCTGTGGAAGATAAACCCTAAATTAAAAGTCAGATAAAGAAAAGCTTTAAAACTAATCTTGACACGGGTGAACTGGTGGTGGGAAGCCCACAGGGATTACAACTGAGAAGGAAAAAGGTACAAAGCGATGTAAAAATAAACTATTATATTAAAAAAAAAAACTAACCTTGAAAGCTGACTATAGAACTGAAGCATCCAGAGAGCCAGAGAGGGGAGGGAGTAAGGAGGGATGAGCACAAAGAGACTGTCTTTGATTTGAGGTCTGAAGCACTCGAGTGGCAATACCTAAGGTGGCAGAATCCTAGACTTTGAAAATCCTAATACTAATGTACGCCAAAGTTACCTCAATAAAAAAGAAAGCTCTCTTGAACTAGAGTCACCTGCCCCTTTGACTATTCCTTGTAACTCAAAGCAGATCATTAGTTGATTTTCAAATATACTTCTGTGCTTTCACTTGTGTTTTTAAGCAAAACCTTTGTGTACTGCACTGCCTCCATCACTGTGTTCATATTAATCTATCATAGGGGTCTGATACATAATTTAGATAACAATTTCATGACATCTTCAGTTGAATAAATAGAAATAACCTCTCCTGGTATTCCTTCTTAGCCATATCCTTCTCTATGCAAGTTTTAACAATCTCTTTTCTCAAAAATGTTTACTCAAGTTTTTGATTAAGTGACTAGAGTTTACCTAGATTTTATAAGTCTATCAATGAGTTTAATCTTGTATAGATCACCAACACATAATCCATTAATGATTTAACAATCATAATGCCTGATTACAGTATTGGAAAACACTGAGTTGCATTAATTACATCTCAGGTATGGTAGTCAGTATATTTATTTCCCCCACTTTCCCTTACTTAAGATATGGGCTTAAAAGTTTCCTGGAAAAATGTAAAGACAACAAAATGCTTGACCAACTGAATTTTAGGCCATGTACTGTCATATGTTGACCCCACGAAAGTCAAGAAATGATTTATAGAGATAAATTATCAGATTTTATAAGTAGAAAATATTCTAAGAATTTTTACTAGCATCTACATTTCATCCTTCAAACACCACTGTTAAAGACCAAGTAGAATCTTGTCAGGGACCTTGTCTCCTTTGATATTTTAGGATGAAAACCAAAGCTAAGAGTTTAGAGGATGTTCTTTAATGCAGCAAATTAAATGAATTTTACATAACAGGCAACTGGTTTTTATCAAGGGAATAATGGAACAGAGGTAGTAATCTCAAGCAATCAATTGGAGTAACAAAAGGGAGAAAGAAAAACTATTATGCAAATATGACTCTGTACTGCTAATCTACTTTGCGAATTTCCACATAAGATACAGAGGACTGCATATTCAAACTTTCTGCATGTGATCCAATTTTATTTTAATAATAGAATAACAATCATATAATAACAAATGTTATGTCATAACAAGGTCAATGATTAACATGGTAATGCTAGATTACTTAGGTGAGTATATATTATTTCCCTATTCTGTGACCATTATGTCTTTTACTATTTTCAACAATTACTATCTTAAATAATATGCATTAATAATTTAAAAGTTATTTTAGTTAATTTTTTTAATATTTAAGAATAACCAAAATTTACCATGCCCAATCTACCATTTAAATAGGAATCTAGCTACTAAGTATTATAAACTATCAAGGAGATAATGTAGGATAGTAAATTGAGAGAGGTCTATAAAAAAATTTAATGAATATTAATTATTCTGTAACTCAGAAAAATAATAAAAGTACTGAATTTCTTAAAATATGACTGATAACGTGAGTCATATGAATGTACAATCCTAGTTATGTCAGATATAACACCAAAATTTAAAAAGCATATATACTCATTGAGTTTAATGATAATAAAAGAAAGTGTTAAAACACTACCATTTTTGTTCTCTTGGTCAAATCACTGCATTTATTTTACCAGTTCTCTTCTGTCTTAAAAAAAGAGATGGTCATAATAGCTTTCTATAGGTAATCATCTCTCCTATGTTTATAATTGCAACTCTCTAAGTTTTTTTGGATTGCATTCTATTAAAGTGTTCAACTGTGTTGGCTATTCAATTTCACCCTATCTCTCCTTATCTCTTATGTAATCTCTATCAAAAAAAAAAGTCACCGTAAAAGTTGACACAATTATAGTAACATATTTTGCAAAATCAGGTTTTCCTCTTAGCTACAGAATTGGATCATTTATGAGAATCCTACATTAAGAGTTATACAAAGATAAACAAGATTAGAAATTGAAGAAAAATGTGTCTTTAACACTGTTTAAATAAGAAATAATGCTTTACCACTCTGTGAAATTTGTGCCAGACAGAATTCCAGAAAAAGTGATAGTGATAGTGATAGATGTCAGAATGAATTGTGATGCAGTACAAAAATTTTAGTGGGGAATAGCTGAAACAAACAAACACATTTAAAAAAGTGAATTGAAACAGAGATAGATGTTTTGAAAGTTAAATAATAGTAAAACATTAAGAAATGTTATGGGTTGGCTAGGGACTTGTGACAGAATAAACAAATTAAATAATGCATTCTTTTACACAAATGAAACTTTTAGTGATAAACTATGGCTGAGGGATTAAAGAAATCCTAGTATCAAGTTCATTAAGAGAAATGAGCCAGTAACTTTGTGTTGTCTAGGTTTTTCACATTAAATAATGATTACATAAGAAAATATGTAACTTGAGGGAGATATGATTTAAGAATAAAATTAACTTCTTTATACTTCTGTAAGATAGACACATAGAATATGATCAAAAATTGTAGGTTAGAAATATAAACATCAACAGCATTTCTAAATGTAGAGAAAAAAGATGGAATGGATTTTCTCTAAATATAATGTGCTTCTCCTAAACAGTAGTTATTCCAACAACGAATGCTTCCTCAGAGTAGGACCATCTGTAAAATTTAGAATTATTTAGTGTTTGCTATGAGTTAGCTATGAGATGCATTTTTAAGGTTTTACCCTTAAAATTATCCAGTCAAATAGGTGTTATTATTGTATCCAATTTAAAAAAGAAAGAGACAAAATAAACAGATGAAAACAAAACAAAACAAAAAAAACCTTGGAGATCTGACTATAGAACTGAGGTTAGGAGAAGCAGAGGGTGGGGGTCAAGGCTGCAAGTGAGGGATGGTGCCCAATGACTATGGAGAAGAGTATCCATGTCGTATAGTTACATACCTTTGTAGAACCTATACTTCCAAACCACACATAGTATTGCAAACCAATGTTATCTCGATAAATTTAATTTTAAAAAATATGAGTCTCTGAAATTCAAACAAATAAAAGCAAGCTATAATGTAAACTAGGATTCAGGCCAAAGTGAGGGCAGTTCCATGGTGTAAGCACTACTCTTCACTGATTTGTTAGGATAGATGAACACCTAGAAGGGATGCTATCCAGTGTCAATTTAAGCATTAGACAGGTGGCTGTATGAAATTCCAGAAGTGTAGGAATAATAACACAGAAAGCAAAAAGAACAAAAAACAAAAAGAATTACTACAATTAAGAGCTAAAATTTGCAAGTCTGTATGAATTGAATTGTTTAAAAAAAAAAAAGAAATTCCAATCACATAGTTTAAGGAGAGATCATTTTATAATGTTCCTTCTAATAAATTTTAATTCTGTGAGGCTATATGAATTTTTGTCCAATATGATACAAGGAAAAGTTATGTTAAGGACCTCTTGGTGGTGCAGGGGTTAAAGACACAGTGCTATCAAGCTATCTGCAGTGTAACATGAGTTCAATCCTTGGTCAGGGAGCTGACCCATAGAGAGCAGCAGACCTCTCCTGTCTTGCCTCCTGTTCACCTCAGCAATGTATTTCTGTACATCTACCTGTTTTTGTTCCCCACTCTTTGGGGTGAATTTATTTATGTAGGCATAAATAAATTATTCTTTAAAAATATTATGTTAAGGCCCTCCCTGGTGGTGCAGCGTGTTAAAGCACAGCACCGAGAATCTAAAGCCGCTTCCGCATGAGTTCAATTCCCGCCTACCCCGGGAGGTGACCACATGGCGTGGCAGACCTCTCCTGACCCGCCCACTGCTCCCCTCTGCAGTGTACTTCTCCATCTGCCTGTTCTGTTCCCCACTCTGTCTCTGGTGAAGCCTCTCACTGCCCCTGAGCTTCTGGCCTGTACCCCAGTTCTGTATGCACAAATAAATAAATCTTTAAAAAAAAAATATTATGTTAAAATTCATTTATCTTACATTTCCCAAATAACTGGCTTTCTTTCTCTATTCCTTTCTCTGTTCTGAGACTAGTGATTCGCAGATATACCAGTGTGAGCCAAGTCAATAGGAACTGAAGAAAATTATATAAGGAATCCAAGACATAATAATTGTGTGAAGAAGAAGTGAATTCCTGTCCTGGAACCCCTATCTACCTCTAGACTATAATTTCAGAAGCAATTAACTCCTGCATTTTTATAATCACAGTATGTTATAATAACATAGCCTATGTCCTGACTTTATTATGGGTTTAGAGAAGAAATAACAATGAGAGTTAAAAGAGTTAAAGAAAATTTTTGAGATAATTGTGAAAACAAAAAAAATTAAAAAGTATAAATAAAAGCAATAAAGATAAGAATTTCATAAAATCAAGGGTATGTAAATCTGGATTTAGATGTTGGAGGTTTCAGTGGGAAACTGAAAACAGTTATTTTAATTACTTATCCTACATAACACATTTTTGATAAACTTAGATATATATTCAAAGAAAATTAAAAACATTAAATTTAAATTAAAACCATTATTTCTACCACAGGAATATATTACAGAATTACAGACCCCTTGCTGCTATTGCTTTGTCCACACCAACTGTTTTGTGAGAGCCCCACTTCCAAATGACTAAACCTTTAGAACTAAGCTTGCTCTATTCAATGCTACTTTTTGGTTAAAGCTTAGAAATCTGGCACAAAGTAGTCAAATGGAATGATCTCTCCCAGGAATTTGGAATTGGTCTGACCTGATGGCTAGAAGTTTGGATCAGTATTGTGTCAGTGAGCATTGTAGCCCTGTGTGCATAAGGAATTCCAGTAAACAAATTAACTGGAACACAAGCTTGCCAAGAGAAACGGAAAAAGAGGCATGATCACACCTCCTTGCACAAGACATCGTAGATGAGCTGCCCTGATTCCAAATTCTAGTTCCTGTTTCTGTTCCTGGTTCATGAGTCCTAGATGTACTTCTAGCTTTGGTGTTGTAATCTAAGCCTACATATTTATAAACAGCTGGCCAAGCAAGCATACTCAGAGGAAATAAGAACCAATCTTGAATAAAAAATCCCTTCTGTTACTCCGGAGAACAGTTCCAATGCATGAACAATTAATCTCTAATGCAGTTGTTTTGGTGAATGATTCTGTATTGCTCTGAGTTTCTTATACCACTAAAAACTGAAATTTTTATGCCAGTAGTCTTTATTTTTGGTCAAAATTTTCAAACAAATCATGAAAGATTAGCTTTCTTGTAGTAAGAAATCATTGAACTTTAGAATTTTATATTCAGAGTTGTCAATTTGTATCTGACTTTTTATTGTTTTTGCCATGTGTACATATATATAGTGTGTGTGTGATTGTGTAATGTCAAATGTAATCAGAAATTATTTTTAAAACTCTTGGAGAAAAGAGCAAAAATGAAATAGATTTCTATTTTAGATTAAGTGAGCAGATAAATTCTCTATAAGAAAGTAGCGCCCAAATAGAATGAGAGGAAAAAGTACCAGCAAGGAGAATAGTAGAAGAAGGCATGAGTATAAATGCTGCAAAAAGGAACAAAAAAATCCCAATTAACATAGCAGGAGATGAACAAAAATAACTTGGAAGGTGTGAAGAGTAAACAGCTTCTATAAAGAATATTCAGTTTACAGCTAAAACAAAAAGCAGCAGCTAACCTGTAGAGCAATTGTTGGGAATATTAGAAAATGTAAATAATATTATCTAGTTTCAGGGGGACCCATGCAGAGTTTGGGGGAATGGGAAAGAAGGACTACAGAGTATGAGTAGAAGAACTACTGAATGGTAAGAGGACTTAGATCCAGGTTCATGGTTATCTCTCTTGCTTTTCTTAGATTTCCTGTAGTAACCAAGTCAACTTGAGAAGATTTGTATAAAAATATTAGTCCTAATAGTACCTTAACAATTAAGAGTACATATAACTCAGTTGAAATACATGGCTAACTTGGCAAGTGTTCATTTATTTTTCATAACAATGTTTTATTGAAAGTTGTGTAAGACATTTCAAACTCAACTGCAAAAGACAGTTATTTAGAAAATGCTTACAAATTTATACAATCACATATTCAGAAAAGATAGTTATCTAAGTGACCTGCCATCACATACAGTTCCCCACCTATCTAGCTTTTGTGGTAGGAGCTTACGTTAGATAATACCCTAAACGCTTTATACTTTGGTGAATTATTTTCAAGGCAAGACGAGCACAGTAACAATGAGATCTTGCTTTATACTCATTAGACTGACAATTGAAAAAATAAGTTATTGCATATTCATTTGGTACATAATTTCTTACCATGTAATGCAGAAAAAGGGACATGTACTGAAATTTAGAATACATTTGCATTTATACAGTTTTTCTGAAATCTACCCTTAGAAATATAATACAGTATACATAATTATGAGCAGGAATATTTTATCATTGTTAGCAAAGGTGTTCACACATGCACACCCACACATACACACATGCTGGACAATATCTACAAAGGTTGTACTGAGTATATATGTAAAATCTACGCAATGATCATACTAATTTTCATATGCAGATTATGGAAATATGCATAAATAAATCTTCCTCATCCAATCAGTCACCTCATGCTTTTATTATTTAAATCTACAAGGACTCAATGTCTTTACAAATTTTATTTCCTCTTCCTGAAACTTACTATTCACAAAAACTCACTTCTAGTTACCTAATACCTTCTTTTTCTCCTTCTCTTTTGTATAGTATATATCATCATGAGAAATACGAAATATTAACTGGTTTATGTATTCACTTAGTATTTACTTCACTAGAACATGAATTCTAATATGAGCAAATATTTTTCTTTAATTTTTTTATCACTCTGTCCACCAATACTTATCACAAAACATAGTGTATTTTATTTTAGCACATGGTACTTTGAGCCTGCTATACTTAAACATAGTATTAAAAGAATTATTCTGCTATCGAATTTTAGGAAATAAGTCACTTCCTTTTCTAATTAAATTTTATTGATGTTAAATTTTAATACTATAAAATTGTCCCTTTTTCTAAGTTTATAACATATACAGTCAAATTCCCAACACCACAATTGCTAAAAAATAGTTTGTTCTTTTTAATGTATAATCACCCCCTCTAGTTCCTAAATGTAAAGAGTGATTTCTTTTTTCCTTACAATTTTATATTTTCCAAAATATTATACAACAAATAGCACAATACCTTTGAGATCTATATAACATTCCATTGCATATATATACTATAATTACTTTATCTATTAATTTGTTAATGTTCTTTCAATTTGTGGAAACTATGAGTAAAACTGTAATTTACTTTCACATAGAAGGATTTACATCAGCACTTGTTATGTCTGTCAGATGATACATAGGAATAGAATATGTGTCATATGTGTATGTAGAACTATTAAAAAATTCAAATTACAGTGTTCTGATTTTTTACATTTTATATTTACATCAGTAATGTATCTGAGTTGTTACAATTTTAACCTTATTTGGTACTGTCATGTTTTGTGTTAATAATTTTAGTTGGTGTTTAGTGCTTTATCAGCTGCAGTTTTATTTACATGTCTCTGAAGAGTCATGTAGCATGAATAGCCAATGTATAATCCAAATGAAAGAAATAAAATGCTTACAACCTAGAAATAAAGGAACCAAACTGTATTTCTGTAGAGATGCCATGTTTGTCAGCACATAATTCCAGGAAAACTTTAAAAACACTACTATTTCTAATAAACTACTTTAGCAAGATTGTGTCATACTAAGATCAATATCAAGTATCAATTAAATTTCTCTGAATACCAATATAAGTTAGAAAGTTACAAAGCAAGAGTTTTAAATACTATATACAATATCATCAAGAGCTTTAATCCAAATGTTTGATTCTAACATAAAATATTTAAGTTCTACTTGCTGAACACTATAAATCAATATAAAATCATAAAGTGTTGCATATACAGTACAAGACCCTAAATAATTGAGAGATATGCTATGTTCATTGTTTGGAAAATATTTCTGGCAAGGTCTCAATTCTCTATGAATTTATTTCAATGGAATTATTTAAAGATGTTGAAATTTATAAGTTAATCTATAATGTAAGAGAAAATGTAATAAACTTTGAATAGCCTATACAAAAGGAAAATATGTCTGGAAGACTCATCCATGATATTTTCAATGTATAATAAGACAGTACAGAAATGATAAAAGGTTCCACTTCAAATAGATCGAGTATAAAGAAAAGAGAACCTAAAACTGGATAAACTGACTGAACAAATGTACAAAAGCAATTCAATGGAGAAAAGATCTTGCTTTGACAAGTTAAGTTTCACTGGAGATAAATGTATATTTCACAGTACATGCAAAATTTACTAAAATACCTAAAAATATGGTATTAGAGAAAACAGATGAGCATAATTTAGTTACCTTATGTTGGACTGACTTTTAATTCCAAGTTACCTTAAGGCAGAGCCCTTGGGTTGTGATTTTGTTTCTTTCCTTTTACTTTCTGCCCATCTTAACCTAAAGGCCAAGTCTTCAGAGCATCAGGCCTGCACTTAAAGAGATTAGCCAGGCATCACAGGTAACTTGCATGTTGTAAGACTACAGATGTTAAAGTCAACATATGGAAGCCCTTTCACATATTTAAAATTATAAATTATCCATTCAGTCATCCTTATAAAGTATCCTAAACATGTTGTAACAGTATGTTCATGACAGTATATTTCTTCATCTGTATCAGATGGTTGGTTGTCTATTCATGTTTACTTGGAGGATCACTACAAAGAACCTACTACACTATTGAAATGTTTATGTTCTGTGAAACTTATTCTTTCCTTTTACCATATAACAGTAACTGAATTTCTATATATTAAATAATAGAAATTATGTTAGTTCACAGTTTGGCACTGTGTTCTACTGATACTCTCAGTGTTCTTTTTGCCCTTATTATATATATTTATTAAATGCATATATATAATAATAAACCATACATGTTTTTTCAAGTGGCAATGGCATCTTTTTTTTTTTAAATATATATATATTTTTTTTAAGATTTATTTATTTGTGCATACAGAACTGGGGTACAGGCCAGAGGCTCAGGGGCGGCGAGAAGCTTCACCAGAGACAGAGTGGGGAACAGAACAGGCAGATCGACGAAGTACACTGCTGAGGGGAGCAGTGGGCGGGTCAGGAGAGGTCTGCCACGCCATGTGGTCACCTCCGGGACAGGCGGGAATCGAACTCATGCGGAAGCCGCTTTAGATTCTCAATGCTGTGCTTTAACCTGCTGCGCCACCAGGGAGGGCCCTTTTTTTTTTTTTAAGAGCTAGCAGCATTCTATTATGCAATATAACACGTCTCTTAATCCACTCAACTGTCCTTGGATGCTTAAGTTATTACAATTTGCCTGTATTGAACAGTGCTGCAATGAACACGAGTGCACATGGCCTTTTAATTAGTATTCTGACATTCTTGGGATAGTTATGTAGGAGAGGAGTTACTGGATTTTATAGTAGATAATTTTTAATGTTTAGAGTAACCTCCATACTATTTCCATAGGGGTTAGATTAGTCTACACTCCCACCAAGAGTATACAGGGAATCTTTATCCTCACACTCTCACCAAAACTTGATGTTTCTAGTCTTTTAATTTGGTCATTCTCAAATATATTTTTTAAAGATTTATTTATTTATGCTTAGAGAACTGGGGTACAGGCCAGAGGTGCAGGGGCAGTGAGAGGATTCACCAGAGACAGAATGGGGAGCAGAACAGGCAGATCGATGAAGTACACTGCTGAGAGGAGTAGAGGACGAGACAGAAGAGGTCTGTCATGCCATGTGGGCCACCTCCAGGGCAGGGGATCGAATCAGCACTGAGGCGGCTGTGGCTCACTTATAGTGCTGAGTACTAACCCATTGCCCAAGCAGGGAGGGCCCCCATTCTCAAATATTTGAGGTGTCTCATTATTACATTTTCCCTGGCATTATCGCATAAATGTGATAATAAATGTTTCCATCTGTCATCTGTTTGTCTTCTTTACAGCAGCATCCATTTAGCCCTTCTGGCCATTTTTAATTGTTTCATGTCTATTTTGTAGATTCAGATGTATGTACAATTATTGTCTCCCACTGAGTATGCTGTCTTCAATTTAATGGTGCCTTGTTTTTTTTTTTTTTTGTTTTTTTGTTTGTTGTTGTTGTTGTTCACTGTGCTGAGCTTTTCTTTAATGAAATCCCATTTGTTTATTGTTTGCTTTTGTTTCCCTTGCAGTTGGAATACAGTTTCCAAAGAGAGCATTGAAGCCAACACTGGGGTACTTTTCCTACTGTTTCTTCTATGTATTTAATGACTTCAGCCCTTGCACTCAAATCTTTAATTCATTTTGCATTATATTTTGTGTATGGTATAAGACAGTGGTCTAGTTTCATACTTTTGAATGAAGCTGTCCAATTTTTCCTATCGCACTTGTTAAAGAAACTTTCCTTTCTCCAATGTACACTCCTGGCACCTTCCTGTAGATGAACTAGCCATAAAAGTCTGGACTTACTATAATGTTTGTGCATGCAAAATCAAGAAAGTCTATCTTAAAAGAAAAAAAATTATTTACACCTTTTAAACCTATTTCTATTAGTATTTCATGATAAAAATTCTCTTTAAAATAAAATGAAGAAAAAGATATCTGTACTCTGTGCTATGTCAGTTTTTACACCTTTACATCCAAATTATATATTCTGACTGTCTTGTGAAAAGGAATCCCTATAATCTTCACAATGGCTTCCCCTCTTTCCCACTCACATACTTAAACATGAAATTCATGCATATGACCTCTGTGTACATAACTTCCTTCCTCAATCTCATCCCTCTATAAGGAATTTAGTGATTTGCCAGACAAACGTATGTACTATTAAATATCACATACAAAATGCTTATGGAATATTTACATGCACATTAATGCAATCTTCCCATTTGATAGGTTTAAGGGAAAGTCTCTGGGCAAATCCACAGTATAATGCTAAAGACCTGTCTGGTTCTCAGATTCAGTACCCTGTCAGCACATCTTTGATCTAACAGCTTAGTGAGATCTCACTGGAGTCAAACCACGCTCCTGTTCAGCTTTTCAATCATGCCCTCACTGACCCTGGCCAATATGACCCAATTTCTTCTTTACAGCATTATAGAATTTTGAGCCACGATTTTTCCACTTGAACTAGTATTGAGTCTCAGATAAAGTTTTCAAGGGATCACCACAAACAATTTTATTTAGCTTATGAAAGTTCAAGAGTCATGAGGTGATTTCTCACTCTATTGAATATGTTCTTAGCCAGACTTAAAGTGACCAACAAAACGGTAGAATTTCCTTGTTAAAAATTGTTCTAATTGAAGTTCAGTAAAAGAAAAATCTAAAACTAAATTCATGTCCCAAGTTTGAGAGACTTTATATGGAAGAATTTCATTATTTCTTGTACTTGCAGGCCATACGTTATGTCTTTTAAGAAGTTCAATAGTATATTTATAATAGTGACATTACATCCAAGTCAAAGTAACATTTAAAAATAATTCATAATATATTCCAATAAAATAAATAGAATTAAAAATATATACTGATGTTTTCTAAGAAAAATAATTGTGTGCAAACATGCCAGGCCCATTATCAAAGGAAGCTGGGAGATTATAAAACTCAGGAAGTGTCTCAAAATTACAATTAAAACAAAAAGAGTTCATTATGAAATTTGTGGAACTGGCTTACATAATGCATACTCCCTCCTCAATCAATATGATGTCTCTTCAGAATTAAAAAACTTAACAAATCTGCTGTGATCTTATGATGTTTTCAAATTTATATATAAGGCACATTTTATAGAAATTGAGATTATCTGGATCACTCTACATGGCCATTCGAAATAAGAATTATATATTTTATGAAATTATGATATGTATTTTTGTGGTATATAGTCTTAAAGCTAAAGTTAACCACATATATAAGATATGTGAATAAATTTGGGATGCTGAGTTCTCTATTATTCTTAAAACTCAACACTAAGTTAAGCAGTATTTTTTGGTTGACTAAATATATTATTTGCTGTATGTTTTTCTAAGTAAATTAACAGGCTTAGATAACCTTTATTGAACCTTAGCGACAAATTCTCTTCCTTCAAAGTCTCAACTAATCTAATTAAATCCCCGAAAATCCCACAGAAAGAGGCATATTTTGAATGAATAAAATACATTATTTACTTAATTCCTTTTTAACTTTCAAGTATATTCTTTTAATTAATATTAATATCAGAGCTCAATTATCAATACA
Source organism: Condylura cristata (assembly GCF_000260355.1). Taxonomy (NCBI): domain Eukaryota; kingdom Metazoa; phylum Chordata; class Mammalia; order Eulipotyphla; family Talpidae; genus Condylura; species Condylura cristata. Next base: position 27,111,894 of record NW_004567111.1, read on the forward strand.
AAAAGTCAGTCATGAGGAAATTACCAATGCAGAAATCCAGAAAGATTCTTGAAGTATTTTTCTCTTCCTGTTTATTTTATATCAAAGTTGTAATAAAATGCAATTTATTTACTCCATACAAAAGGCAAGACTCGGGATTCTTTAAAATGAATTACAAAATAGCACATAATTTATAAAAATGCAAGGAGAAAAAAATATCATATTTTGACACTGCTTTAAAAATAAGGAGAGTATTATTTCTGGACCTAGTATTTTGACGTCCATATTTCACAATTAGAAGACATGAATTCCATTAATAACAGATAATTAAAAGAAAAAGAAATGCACTTTGTCTTTAAAATATTTAAACAAATAACTTCCTTTTTTTCAATTTTTTTTTTTTTGAGGTAACACTTCTTTACAATGTTATATGATTCAGAGGTACAGGTTTACACATTTTCAGAAAGATGTTACCACACCAGACTCAACAACAAGGCTATTAGGCATCCTCCACTTCACTCTTCTTCTGTCACCCTTCCCCTATGACAGTCTCACCTCCATAGTCAGATTTCTAATGTTTTTTTATTTAGTTTTATCTGTTCCTTTTTTAAATTAGTATTCTACTACACATATAAATGAAATCAGTCTTTCTCCTTCTGACTTTTGTGTAGCATAATCCCTTACAGTTCCATCCATATTATTGAAAATGGTAAAATTTTATCTTTTATTTAAAGCTGATTAGTATCCCACAGATACTATAAGATTTAGCAACTGCACCACTAAGTATCTACCTGAAGATGCAAAACACTAATTCATAGGGATATTTGCAATTCTACATTCATTGTCAATAGCCAAGTTATAAAAACAACCTTATTGCCCAATAACAGACTATCTGATTAAGATGACTGTGGATTATAAATCAGTAATTTTTTATAATTTCTTAAAATATTTCTCAAGGGGTCCTAATGTTTACTGTGAGTGTGATTTATGCATCAGTAAAATAAAAAAAAAATTACTTAGTGTTCAGGCCTCCTTTGTAAGCAGGATATCAAAAGTTAATGTCCATATAGGTAAACGAAATATGCAAACTATATTTATTTATACTTCCATAAATACTAGTAGTCATCTGCATATATGCCTAAATAGGCTGAAAATTAAATGGTCAATATGTTTCATTCTTGAAGCATAAATTCTACAATAACAAAGATGGCATTGAAGAGAATTATACATATATATTATTTTCCATCTATATTAATTTGTATATTTGAAAATTATAGTTTAAACCATTTTTACAAGCAGAAAGAAAACAGAAAACTAAAATTTCACACTCATACATACTAGAAAAATGGAGTCTGCTTTTGTTTTTTTTAAATATTGTTTAGATGTTTTTGTACTAATCTCTCAATTAATGTATCTGGCACCATTTGTAATCTGGGAGAGTTTAAATGCAAATAATATATGTTTTAATAGGATAGAGGAGAGCATTTGATAATCTTTGTTTTAGACCATAATGTAAGCTTCTTTCTTCTTCCTCCCATCTACATAAGACTCAGAACATTTCGTAAACCTATGCATGAAGCCATCCTAAAATAGAAGACTGAAAGAAAAAAAAATGGAAGACTGACAACCTGAAGCGGAACAAGGTGGTTAAAAAGTGAAAGAGATCTGAACCCCTCCTAGTCCGAGCCCCGCATCCACATTAAACCGGGTCCCCACTTGCAGCCCTGCCAGACCTGCACCTCGCGCCGTCCACTGTCCCTGCCGTCGCACTCCGAGTGCAGCCACCACCCCGCAGATGAC
>NW_004567111.1:27120936-27139545 GCF_000260355.1 Condylura cristata
ACCAGAAATAGAGGTATACATTAGAATTCTAAATTCAATAATTTGTCAACTCTTTCCTTCCATGCCTAGGGAATACATTAGGTACCTAGAGTTTCACAGATACTATATGCATGAACATGAACGTGCTTGTGTTTGTAGACATAATAGAAGCATAGTTTTGAAAAATCAAACACAAATAATTAAGCTAACTAAAAAGGAATAATTCAGACAAGAAATTCTGAAAGTAATTCACTTTCCTAAGGTTTTCTAATTTTCTACTGATTATTGTATAGTTTTAAACTAAAGATATTCACATAAAAGGAAAAATGATATGCTAAAATAACTAAATGTCTAAATAGTAAAATATTAATACCAAAAACTTCTTGTTTAATACTACAAAATATATTTTTTCCAAAAAAAGCAACAATGTTATCAATAATTGCAATTTGTAAAGCAAAGATAGGATGTTGATGTGTGCTTCCTTACAAAACTTGTTTCAAGTAAAGATTAGAAATTGGAGGCTTTTGTTTTCTGATTTTTCTTGGACTTACACATGTTATTTATATAACAAGTAAAGATTAACTGAGATTGGATGCTTAAAAAATACTCTTGAAGTATGCAGTGAATTTTTTTTTTTTAAGATTTATTTATTTGTACATACAGAACTGGGGTACAAGCCAGAGGCTCAGGAGCGGTAAGAGGCTTCACCAGAGATAGAGTGGGGAGCAGAACAGGCAGATCTACGAAGTACACTGCTGAGGGGAGCAGCGGGCGGGTCAGGAGAGGTCTGCCACGCCATGTGGTCACCTCCGGGGCAGGCGGGAATCGAACTCATGCGGAACTGGCTTTAGCTTCTCAGTGCAGTGCTTTAACCCACTGCGCCACCAGGGAGGGCCAGTACACAGTGAATTTTAAAAAACAAACCATGTAGCCTCAGTAAAAAAGAAACATGGAAAATATGTTCATAAAGAAAAATGATAGAAAAGTTACTATTCTACACGTAATTCTTAGTAATCATCTTAATTTTGGCTAAGCGTATTGCTGGTCACAAAAATCCACACTCCCTAGCTTCCTTTGCAGCTCATAACAGCCTAACACTAGAACAAGTTCTAGATAATGAGATTCACTGGGAAATCTTGTCTAGGAAGGTGACTTTACTAAAAGGTCTTTCTTTTTATCCACCTTTTACCTTTATTGTTTCTTCTTGTAATACAGAAATTATGCATAAAGTTCTGGTGTCCATCTATTACAGGAGGGTAAAGTTCAGAGCTAATTCCACCACTGTGAAACAGAAATCTCAAACGAGTCTAGTCTGGTAACTTTTAACTGTGGAACTACCATTTCTGCCTCAATGTGCTTCTCCAGCAGTATCTTAGAAGAGAGAATTGACCTGTGTTTGAGCTACTCTATTAAGATTTTTGTTTTATACAAATGATGACAATTCTCACTTACATGTTAAGGAACATTAATGATAATAATTTAGAATCCTTGATGATTAATAGCATTTACTGACCCTAGTGTACACAAGGAATCACTCTGAAAAAAATAGCTGACAGCTCACCAAATCAAAAAAGGTTAAACTTAATGAATAGCTACTAGAGAATCTTTTTAAACTACTGTCATCAAAACTATTTAGCAATAAAACATGCAGTATGTGATAATGCACTCCATATTCAAATGTTCATAAGTGAAAATCTGACTAGATTGGATCACAGTTTTCCTTTAATAAAGGCAAATTGGTACCTGTTGTGGTGGTAACCGCCAGTTTCAACAGCATGGAGAAAATGTCACTCCATTGTTTCTACTGACATAGGATAGACTTAAGAACACAGAAAAAAAAAGAAAATTCCTTCCTAGTATAAGTATATATTAAACACAAATGTCATCTTTTGATCTAGATGAAATTAAAATAGTTCAATGTTAAGCAAAGATCTGCTTCGTGTTCTAAACACATCTGTGAACACATACAAAATATTACCTCCAGCAAAAATAAGCAACCCAAAGTCATTCCCTATAATGGCATTTAGCTTCAAAAATAATGTATCTAAAATACAACTCTTTTCTTCTAACCTTACAGTATTTGGAAAGCTGCAGACTAAATTTAACCATACCCCAACACTCTATATTATACTAAGCAAAGAAAAACTAATTTGAAAAATTATAATTCCTGTGAAACCAGAAATAGAGGTATACATTAGAATTCTAAATTCTGTAACTATTTGCAGTGCTTAAGTTGGTAATTATGACTTTCCCTTCCATTACCCATATGTTCCAGTTAGCATTCTTTACCTAGGAGTACTTTCCAAATATCTCTGCAATTTTAAAATTATGCCTGATTATGTTTTAATAAAATATCAATGGTCATATTATTACATCTAAAACTATTCTTTCCTGCTATCACTCTGTGAGAAATGATATTATATCTCTACTAAGGCACACCAATCACCCTAGCATGCTCACTAGGTATTCTTCCACTTTCCTCTTGGCAGGAGTTGTTTAAAATGTCCAGGTAGTGACTTCAGATTCTTATCAGGCTCCTAATTGTATTCCTTACTGGAAGTTTTTTTCATTTAATTATGAAAACTTCCAAACAAACTGAAGTCAAGACATACAGATTATAGGCACAATTTGTAAGTGTGTCATAAAAATATTCTTTTAAAACATCACCTGCAAATCTACCGTTTGCTAACTGTAAATGTGCCCATGCACATGTTAACACATACACACACAAAAAGGCAATTGTAGAGGACATATAATAAATTGTTCACTGGCTTAAAGGATTTATACCATTCAGAAAGAGAATATTACTGCTTTCATTTTTTTTAAATAAAGCAATATTCCTAAAAAAATACTTTTAGAGCAATGGGCACTAATTGCTTTAAGGAAAAAGATTTGCTGATCATCTGATGTAGGCCCAGCAATGTCCACTAAAAAAGACAAATTGGGCCCTCCCTGGTGGCCCAAACAAAGGATTGGGATGCAGCACTTAAAGCTAGCCGCAGCCACTTCAGTGCAAATTCAATCCCCTACCCCGGAGGTGACCCACATGGCATGGCAGACCTATCCTGACCCACCCGCTGCTCCCCTCAGCAGTGTACTTTGTCAATTTACCTGTTCTGCTCCCCACTCTGTCTTTGGTGGATACTCTCACCACACCTGTAACTCTGTACCCCAGTTCTGTATGCATAAATAAATAAATCTTTTAAAAAAACTTAGAAAAAAGTCAAAATGTTCCCTGAAATATCTGTCATAATACAAATTTTGAATGATATATTTAATTTTAATTTTTTAGAGTTAAGTATTACCTTATCTTACAGAATGAAAATACTTCCCATTTAAATATGAAAACATTTCCTAATAAAATTAATAAGAAAAAAGAATGCTATTATTTTCATATGAGCATCGCATACATTATTTTCACATAAACATCACATACTAACACTTAAAATTAAAGCATGGTAAATGAGCGAGAATTCAGTGATAGCATGGACAAATAGGTTCAGAGAGTTTGGCTTACACTAGTCTTATTTTCTTAAGCCTATTTCCATATATACTACTTTTAGAGCAATGGGCGCTTGCATTTGATGACAGGGTACCAGTGAATTAAGTTCAATTGATAGCTAATTTGATGAGATGGTTTATAATTCACAATGTCAAATTTGCTTCATTTCAAGGTCCCTATTGGATTTTTATGTATCTGAGCCAATATACAGAATATTCATAATAATCTCCTATTGTTTAAATTAATAATTTTAAAATTCACTTGGAATTATTTAATAGAAATAAAGCTATTTTATTTGACATCTATACTGTCCAATTTACTTATGTTTACTATCATTCTATAATTACATTCTATGTTTTTGGAGTTGGTTTTTACAAAATCACTTAAAATTTTTATCACTCCAACCCTAAAACTTTAGATTAATTTCATCCCATCTATTATTCAAATAATGGTGACTTTTGAAGTACAATAGCAGTTAGCTAAAAGCTTTCGATGTATTTTACACAGAATTTCTCTAAAAAATAATCAAGTTACTGTTCGAATAAAAAGCACTCAACAACACAAAAGTTAAAACTAGCAGGCAGCTAGTATTTGGGCTTAATGTACACTGGTAAGAAACAAGCTTCAGAAACCATACCAATAATTTAACTTTTCATGATATTAACAAACTGAATTAGCCTGAAACAAGAAACATGAACATGAACATTTGTTTCCTTCACACACAATCCTGTTCTTAGAAACCATTTAGTCTATGAGCCATTAAAGGGGATATGATTTACTAGCTCAACAAGTGATTTATTTTTAAAATAATTGAATATTCTTATGTAATTAGTATTTTGTGTGTGTGTGTGAACATAAAACATGCCATGTAGTACACAACTCAAAAATGTTTTCCAGTCCTAAGCCAGTCAATTCCTCTCCCCAGAAATAGCTGTGTCACAAAGAACTCCCATGCACAAGAAACTAAATAATGTCATTTATAAAAAATCAATAGGCTTCTGTTACTATTAGGTACATTTTTAGTAGTAGTATTAAGTACAATATTTCTCAAGTGACCAAAGACTTGGCTAAAGGAACTTTAGCCTCATTCCTAGTTCCTCATTATCCTACAAAAACACAAAACAACAAATAAACCATCTTTCACTATGGAATTCACAAATGCCCCAGGCCCTTCCCCAAGTACTCTCCTTTGCATCCTCTTCAGCTGGCCTCACCATTATTGATAATTCTTTGTATGTCTGGTCTCCTCTCACTTGAAAGGGAGGTCAGGGGTCACAGGCCTTCAACAGAAGAGGCTTCTTGCCTGAACTGACAGCTATTGTCCCAGTTTTTGTTACTGCTGTTGTGTTACAGCTGATTTTTTATGTATTCATTTATTAAAATTTTCAACTGACAAAACACTACAAAAGTAGTGGTACAAAAACTTTTTCTATGAAAACTACGGGAATGATTTGGAGACAAATCTTCATGATGATCATTCTAGCATATTTGATCCATGAAAATTACCAATTAATTCTTACAAACATTATTACAGCAAACACTTTATCCTATATATCCATTGCACAACCATCACAATCAGGAAATCAATACCAAGATAGTCCTACTATCTAACCCTTACGGTTCATTAAAGTTTTTTAAATGCTCTGATAAAGAGCTAACCAAGGGCCCTCCCTGGTGGCGCAGTGGCTTAAAGCACAGTGTTAACAAGCTAACGCCACTTCAGCATGAGCTCAATCCCCGCCTTTTTTGGAAGTGATCCACAAGGCGTGGCAGACCTCTCCTGGCCCACCGGCTGCTCCCCTCTGCACTGTACTTCGACGATCTGCCTGTTCTGCTCCCCACTCTGTCTCTGGTGAGTCCTCTCACCACCTCTGCACCTCTGGCCTGTACCCCAGTTCTGTATGCACAAATAAATAAGTCTTTTTAAAAAAATGCTATTCAAAAGAAAAAGAAATAGTCCATTCACAACCATCCATTACTTTTAGTTGTAGCTCTAAATAACTATATAGATATATTGTCACATTACATAAAGCTTCTCAGAGTTTTAAAGATAACAGGAAATGCATTTAACTGTGCTTCAACCTGGTTTTGTTTGGTGTTCCCTCATAATTAGTTTCTAGATTCATTTTATGCATTTTCAGCAGTATCATCACTGAAATGACACTGTTTCATTGAAATCTACCAGGTTACATCCAGTTTTGATTTCTTCTTTTATAGGTGGCATTAATTTTGAACATTCTCTTAAAGTGAATACAAACATATGTTCTGTAAAATTATGGTTCATCATGTAAAACAGTGTCTAGTAGGAGTCACCTATGGGTTTGTTAAATCTGGGACCTTTGAAGAGTGAATATCAAGCTTCATATTTTCTGAAATTTAATGTCTTTGACGTATGCCCCATCTGGAGTAGTTAATTGATTCATTTGTTCAATAAAAAATAATGTTTCCGGGCCCTCCCTGCTGGCGCAGTGGGTTAAAGCGCAGCACTAAGAAGCTAAAGCCACTTCCGCTTGAGTTCGATTCCCGCCTGCCCCGGAGGTGACCACATGGCGTGGCAGACCTTTCCTGGCCCACCCGCTGCTCCCCTCAGCAATGTACTTCGTCGATCTGCCTGTTCTGCTCCCCACTCTGTCTCTGGTGAAGTCTTTCACCACCCCTGAGTCTCTGGCCTGTACCCCAGTTCTGTATGCACAAATAAATAATTTAAAAAAAAAAAGATAATGGGGCTCATTTTGTATTTAATTCTGTCAACACTGAGGACATGTCATGAACAAATCCTTCTTTCCTTTTCTCAGGATCATGAATGTTTTTAATTATTTTAAGTGGCACAGAGACAGAGAATGGTAGAGGTGAAAGATACTTTCTTACCTAGCAATGCCACTTTTCCCCTTTCCCCCAATTCCTTTTTACTTCATCCAACATAATGTAACTTCTAACAGAATGTATCTTTCTTTACAGAGGCAAGAAAATTCTAGAAAGTCAAAATTTAAGTTTGGTATAGTCACATATTTTAAAATATAAATAGATTGTGGGCTCTCCCTGATGGCGCAATGGGTTAAAGCACTGCATTATGAAGCTCTCCGAAGCCACTGCGGTAGTTCAACCCCTCTCCAGGCAGTTGCCCCACATGGTATGGCAGACCTCTCCTGATCTGACAGACCTCTCCTGCCTGCTGCTCCCCTCAGCAGTATACTTTGTCAATCTGCCTGTTCTGCTCCCCACTCTGTCTCTGGTGAATCCTCTCACCCACCGTACCTCTGGCCTGTAACCCCAGTTCTGTAAGCATAAATAAGTCTTAGAAAAAAAGATTGCAATAGGCATTCTACTCAAGGCTTTTGTTCTTTCTAATAAAGAGATTTTTAAGGAGAAAACAGCCTTCTCTTTGGAGACAGTGAAGTAAACACAATGCCAAGATGGATGCTGATTGTCCAGTGATCCTTGAGGAAAACGCAGAATGAAAGCCAATAGCTGAGATTGAGAAGAATATAGAAAACTCCAGGGCCTTGATGATGACATCATTGTGTAGCTAAATGAATCAGACCTCCTGGGTTCTCGTTAAGTGATTAAAAAAAAAATCCTTATTGCTGAAGTTACTGTCACTTTGGTAGGTTTGTTATTTGTTGCTGAAAGAGTGCCATCTGGTTTTCATCATCTGTCCATGATGGTCTATTCCAACTCATTCATCATTCTGTCCTGCCCTTAGCTGTCAGTGCAGACAGACTGCCATTACCTCCACCTTCATTTCAATCCTCAGAATCCCACAGAAAGAAATTATTTTGCTCCTACCTGGAAACTGAAAGGTTGTTGCAAATCATCTGCTTGTATTCCTAAGCACTGATTTTACCACTTTGGTTTTACTCAGCTAGTTTTGCCTGAAAGGCAAAGTAAATATTCCTTCTACAAAACTTTCTGTGGTATTTCTCTCTTGACCCTGGATGATGGGATAGGGAAATAAAGATGTCTTACACTGAAAAATCACTGTCGCCTACCACTACTTCATACTCCTCTCTCCTTTTAGCTTCAAACCAAGCATTTTTCCTACTATGAGACACTGAGTTCTGTTTCTTCATTAAATTCTCCAGAATTCTATTACTTATGCCCTAGGTTCTGTCTATTCTTACTAAGGATTCATTATATAAATTTCAAAAAATTAGAAGTAACTGCTTTAGGCTAATAAAGTCAGTGAGAATACTACCATCTATGTTCTGCTGGAGTGGGTGAAGGCACAAAAGGTATCAGAAGATAGCAGCAGTTTCATTAATATTTCAAACATATGAACCTGGCACAAACATATTTACAAAATCATTCTTAACAAAATTTTTTGTTGTCTTCATACAGTACTGTGTGTGTGTGTGTGTGTGTGTGTGTTTTGGCAAAGGGGTTTTGGCAGAGGGATTGCACTTCCAAAATATTTCTCAGAAGAATTTGGAAATAAGAAACTATTCCTACCTAGCGTAATTTAATTTTTGGTATCCAGGGTACACAACACTGGCTATATATTCATCTATTTTGAATATCACTTTAAGGATTCTTCAGTTGAGTTATCGCTCATGCTATATTTTACTGAAAAGACTAACTCCAGAGGCATTTCATAAAGTACTTGTTACAGAGGTCTTCTGAGGTTTTGCCTCAATATCTGAAAATACATGACTGGTATTAGGGGAAATATAATTCTGAGGTTTAATTGGTTAGAGGCATAGGTCATTAGGGAAAAGATCACCTTTTGGGAGAAGTGGGAGTATGGGAATCACTTAAATGGACCTTTGATGATATAAATGAGAAATAATATTCTTTTAATGAAAATAAAGGTTTGAAATAGTACCAATTGCTCTGCATATTAAAGCCTAAAATTGTTTTCCTCTGGGCAAAATTGCCTCCTTCTAGGAAGATTATTACAATGTTGAAGTCTATTCCATAAAATTACACAGGGACAGAATCTGTCCTTCTCTTACAGTGAAAAGAGTTGAGAGGTTGCTTTCCAGGTTGGGGGCAAGGGGGTGGAGGCAGATGAGTAAGGAATCCCATTTATGTGAAAGAAACTGATTCCTATAACTAAACAGCAGCTACGAGTAAAAAAGAAGTCAACAGAAAAGCTTATGAAGTTGATGGATTCTGAGACATATTTAGTTTTACAATTTTCTTCTTTTCAAAAAGTCCTGATTTGCATCCAATTTATGTTCTTTAAGTTCTCAATAAAGTAGCACAAGATGTTAAAGTTGATCTCTATTTCAGATATTTTAGGGTGTGTGGATAAGCACTCTATTTGTATTTTAAGAATAACATAAAGAACAGCTATTGAATAATTAGTACTAACTTGAAAGGGCCAGGGAAACTTTCAATTGTGCATAACTAACTAGACTTACAAAACACATAATATCCCATGGGGAACATCCACATTAAAAATAATTCTTAGCCTTATCACATATAATGAGAAATTAAAAAGTGCTGCTTCTTATAGCAAATACCATAAATGGCTGTCATCATCCATTTCTGTTGCTTCTACAATACCCTAATAAAAGGAAATAAAAGAATGCAATGGCTCCCAACCACCGCCACCATCAGCATGAGTTTCACACAATGTAGCATGGTAATCCTATGCAGTACTCCTCTAAAATATGCAACCACTGGTGTTATAGAGGCACTCACTAATTGGAATGGAGGTCTGCTTTAACACTGCAGTGGAATTATAAAGGCTCTTTCTGCAAGGGGCTGACTGCTAGAAATCGAAGTGTTGCACTCAAAAGCTACTGAAATTAACGTAAGGGTACTATTCTAGGTTTGCCTAAGTTAGCAACTGTTTGGTAAGCATGTAATAGTATTTTAGTATTTAACAAATGGAAAGGTTATATTGCTGTAAATCAGATAAATATCAATTATGTTCAGTTCACCTCGCCAGTTATTTGAACAGTACTTACTGATAAAGAAATTTTCTGAGTGACTGAGCCCTAGGAAAATTTTACTTTGGTGAAATGAAATAAAAAGTACATGTTGAAACAGCACCTATTTCCACCTCCCCCTATATCCTGGTAACCACTATTCCACTACCTGCTCTCTTGCATTTCCTCAATATAGTTAAAAATTATAGGAAGGGGAGAAAGAAAATTGGAGGGCTTAGTGATACAGTACTAGATGTCAAGCAAGATTTAGAGAATTTGTAAAGTGATATACGTTCAAGGGATACACGTGAGTTGACTCTACAGTAGATAAGCAAACTAATACATCATAGATACTGTAAAATAACTGCTAATTAATTTAAGTATTGATATTACTAACAGAAGTTAAATTTAGCAAACATTGTTTATTGCCTAATTATTATCAGAAAAACATTCAAATTTCCTATTGGTTATAGATTATCAAATAATCTTCTCTTTTAAAACGCTTACTTGGGCCTCCCTGGTGGCTCAAGGGTTAAGTCAGCATTAACAATGATAAAGAATGAATTCTATCCCTGACCAGGGATGCATGATGCAGCAGACCTCTCCTATCTCTCCAGCTGCTCCCCTCAGCAGTGTATTTCAGTAAATCTGCATATTCTGCTACCCAGAGTCTGTCTCTGGTGAATCCTCTCACCACCCACTCCCAAACCTCTGGCCTAAACCCCAGTTTTTCTAGAAAATTAATACATAAATATTTTTTTAAACTTAATTATCAATTTTTTAAAAAAATAAAAATGCTTTCTTAATTTTTTTTCAAATTTCAGTAAATTTTAATAATAATTGATTTTTAAAAGGGTAGACAAAACAGCTCCATAACCAAAGAAGGAAAAGATGGCTTGTTATTCAGTTTCCTTTTAACCAAAACTCAAAGACCAAAACCTGAACCCTTCTTGGTGGTGCAATGGGTTAAGGGCACAGCACTGCAAGCCAGTGCCAGTTTGACCCCTGGCCCACCCCCTCCCCCCAGGTGATGCATGGGCATAGGGAGCCAGACCTCTCCTGTCCAGTCTGCTGCTCCCCTCAGCAGTTACTTCATCAGTCTACCAGTTCTGCTCCCTACTCTCTCTGGCAAATCCTCACCGCCCCTGCACCTCTGGCCTGTAATCCAGTTCTGTATGCATAAATAAATAAACCTTAAAAAAAAATAAAAAAGACCAAAACCCAATATGCTATAAGACAAAGAGAATAAATAAAAAAATAAACACAAATACTACACATAATGCAGTTACATGTATACAGATTCTGAGTGAATGTTCTTTGACAATGCAAACTAAGAATCGCAGAATCTCTGTTTAAAAACAACTTACAGAATTATTCTAATAAGCTGAATTAGAGTTGGTGATGCCTAAGACTAAATGCCTTACAAAAATCTATTTAAATGTGTAAAATGCTATGGACTAATCACTATGGCTTGTTTTCAGAATGAGTATTCTCCCATTCCTCCACTACCAATTTACTAAGTCGCAACTAACAAATGTTCCTGACCTCACAGCAAAAGCCTGAAGAGACAAACATTTGGTTGTCACATGCTTCCTTCTGCCTCTTCCAAATGAACCTTTTCTCACAGAAAAACTTTTAAACGTGCTCCTGCTAATAGTTGACATTTATCAGCTAAGTCTCCGGCTTCATTTACCTGCTTGTGGAGTAATACGTTTTTATCTTGTTCTTCTGGTTACAGCTTCTGTGTTTTTTCCTTTTATTTACTGCCCAGAATTTTCTACAATCACTTACATTTTTTTCTCCTTAAGAACATATAAAGTAAGGCATTCCATGGCAAAATAGTATTAATATTCCAGGAAATCATGTTCTAAAATGTTTTTAAAAACTGTTGGGTTATCCTTTAGCCAGGGGTAGTTCCTCTGTCCTCAATATTACTTTTGCAACAACTGTGTTACTAATTTATATTTACAAACACAATATGGATTATGTGGGACATGTTCACACTGAATTTTTTCTGTCAGTCGTTAAACCAGACTTAAATTCTATCCAATTCAGACATATAATTAAAATAAATGTCAGCCTCAATTTACTCTGGATCAAAAACTTGGTGTCATGGTGTCATTTCTGTCATATCACTAAATCAAACAAATAGAGATGATGCTTCAAAATATGTCCAGGTTATTGAATCTAACACCAACAAATAATCACCACTATGACAAAGTTAGTTACTGTGTTTGGCTCTCTGCTCTTTTTCCTGTTTTCACGTCGATCCCTTTATAGTTTTTGTTCCAGATAACAGAAAAATAATCTTTTCAAATTTTAAATCAGATCAGCTCAGTCTTCAATGTTCATTTCCCCTCTTATACAAACTAAGAAGAATAACAAAAATGACCATCCACTGGCCCATAAAGACTTCACCAGGCATTAGCGTGACTTACCTCCTACTTCTCTTGGGTTCACTCAGCCTAGGCACAACCCCCTTGCTGGTGATCAGAGCCAGCAAGTGTAGCTGTGTTCTTCAGGATCTCTTCACTTGATCTTTCTCCCAGCCACTAGCCTTTTTTCATTCTGCCCAAATGTCACTTTTTCAGTGAGGTTCCATGACTATCCAATGAAAAGCTGCAATTTTTTTATCTGTAAAACTTCTATTTTCCTTACTGATTTATTTTCTCCATAGCACTTATCCTCTGACACCCTGTATACTTAGCTGTTACCCTGTTTGTAATTTGCCTTCTAGTAAAATGCAATTCCAGACTCTGGACTCCAGTATTGGACATAAGAAGCTTGGAATTGCCACTCCATTCTAATCACAAATAAAAAGCTGTAAAAAGTGAAAAACCAACCACTCCACTTGGACCCCTAAGAGAAGTGAAGTTGCAGAGCAAACCAGAGTGCCCACAATTGCAGAGACCGAACAGTGAATTATATAGTATCACAGTTTACCAAATCAAAATCCCATGAACAGCAACCTTTCAGCATCAGGACAAACTGAGCTATGATAGGTAAATTACTAGAGGTTCTATGTGGATGAAGCTGAGTTAAAAACTACAGACTCAGAAGTCACACTTTTGAAGTTTTACCACTTAACCTAATTCTTACACTGAATATTAGAGAAAAAGCCCTTTAGTTTCCAGCAGAGATCTGGAAAAAAGAACCATTTCTGAAATACAGAAGAGCATTCTGTTCTTAACAGAAACTACCCTCAGGAAAAACAATTTAACTAGTGCCTAACATGCTGAAGTTTTATCAGAGACTTATTGACCCAGAGAGAGGGAAATAAGCCAACGCCAGGTCCCATTAGTCTTTCATTTGGGGCCAGAATGTGAGGTGTAGAAAACGGCTCTCACCCCATGCCCCAGAGGTACAAGCAGCATTCCCACCACCTCACAGTCCAGTTGCTTTGTTTCAGGGGCCAGACTTGGTCTGGCAGGTCTGGGAGGCCTGGAAACTTGTAACCAGTTTCCCCCATTGGAAAAGAGGGAGTCGTTCCAATGAGCACCTGAACAGGAAGGAGCAATGGGAGCAATTTATGAATAATTAAGAGGGGTCCCCCTCACCACCCAGAAAGGAAAATACCTTAAAACCCCACTGGCTCAACCATAAATAGGCGACATTCTGAAGGGAGGGGTTGGAAAAGGGGTCAAAAGAGGGAGAGAAGAGCACAAGGGACTATGGTAATGGTTCACCAGTGAACTGGCAGTGAGAATTTTACGGGGACTACGCAATGAGATAAAAGATATAAATTTGTTAAATTCCATTTAAAACCCTGCCCTCTTCCCATCCTGCCGCTGCTGCCTTGCAGAACCCTGTCCTAGGGCGGCCCGTGAACTATGTTACTGGCCGCATTCTGTGCCTCCTGAAACTCCTCTCTCCAGAGACACCAAGGACCTCAGAAGTAGGGGTCTTTGACAAAAGGGAGTATTCATCTCCACCCTAATTCTGCCATTTAGCCACCAAAGGGTAAATGGAGGTGATCAGGTTTTTCCCCTTGGGCCATTAGCACCAATGATCCCCACCCAGGCCTCCCTCCTGCCCTGCATCTGATCCGCCTCACTACAAGTGGTGTTGACAGATCATTAAAAGCCAGAAAAAGCCACTGAGGGCTCCAGGTCTCCCTTTCCCACCTGCCAGCTCACAGAAACCCTGCTCGGTACCTTGCGGGTGCTACACGCCGGTACCTACAGGGAGGTAAACGGCGAAGCAGGTGCGAAGTGCATCCAGCCATCAGGGTTTACAAAAAGACGGAGATTAACCACAAAACATACCTAATCAGAAGCAGTTTTCCTCTGACTGTTCTTACCTGTGAGTACGTTCTTAGCGTAACAAAAGAGAACCCAGGGGACAAGCTGAGAGGGGGGCTCACTCCGCAACCAGAGAGGCTCAGAAACCCCAGACAGGTCAAAGGCGCAGCGGGGACCAGGCGTCTTGGAAGATAATAGATCTCGCGAGACCAGGGTGAGCAATGGTGGAAGCCGGGCAATGCTGGGGCAAGAAAAATGGAGGTGCCAGAGGTACCTATGCCAAACTAGGCTAGAAGGAATTTCACTCATGCCAGGAATCGTGGAAAACCTAGTCCTGCTGGATGCACACTTTCTTCCTGCTACTTGCCTTCAAAGTCACGGGCAGCAGCGCCAGAGTGTGCACCTGGCCAGGCTTGTAGGAAGAACTTCGGCCCTAAGATAAATAGTTCATAACTAACAAAAAGTGAGCGACCTGCCTTCCAAGAAAAGTTAAAAGAAGCTGTGTAGGGAGAAAGAATGGCATATAGGTCAGATGCTCAAATCTATAGAAAAGAAGGAAAGTAAAATATAAAATGTTTCTTTTTTTTGACTCTTAATTGATCTGATGATTTGTTGATAATAATAAAAGCAATATATTTGATTGTATACATATATAATGTATATTGTTATAATTTATAAAGTACATGGAGTACAATTGTTATATGTAATATATATTATAGATCAGTCAGTCTGTAATCATTTGCCTGGAAAGAGAAGGTATGAATCCTGAAACAACTTCACATCAGGTATCAAAAAGGTGACTCTAGACACATACGTTTTATTGTTCACAAAAATGAATTCAAAATAGATCATATATCTAAATGTAAATATGCCATAGGAGAAAAATCTAAGCTACCTTGGAATTAAAGATGACTTTTTAGATATAATTCCAAAGGCATGATTCATAATGAAGTAATCTGATGAACTATAACCCCAAAAAAATACAAGGAGCTCTGAAAAAATACTTTTTTTTAAAGATTTATTTATTTGTGCATACAGAACTGGGGTACAGGCCAGAGGCTCAGGGGCGGTGAGAGGCTTCACCAGAGACAGAGTGGGGAGCAGAACAGGCAGATGGACGAAGTACACTGCTGAGGGGAGCAGTGGGCGGGTCAGGAGAGGTCTGCCACGCCATGTGGTCACCTCCGGGGCAGGCGGGAATCGAACTCATGCGGAAGCGGCTTTAGATTTTCAGTGCAGTGCTTTAACCCGCTGCGCCAACAGGGAGGGCCCCTGAAAAAATAATTTTAATGGAAAACTCAACGAAAAGTTTGGCCAAAGGCATTGTCAGAAACTTCATCACATTAGACATAAAAACTGCAAACAAAAATTATGACAAGATGCTCTATAATATGAATGTCATTTTAAAAAATGAGATTCTAATACATGCCCATTTGACTGGCTAAAATCCAGAATATTCACAAATGCTCACAGGATTTGGAACAGGGATTCTCAATAATGACTTGTGAGAAGGAAAAATGATGTTGCTACTTTGCAATATAGTTTGGCAGTTTCAAAAAAATACTTACAGAATATACTCTTACCATGTACACCTGGTTGTCTTTACAAAGGAATTGAACACATGTCCACAGAAAAATCTGCACACCGGTTTATAGTAGTTTCTTGATAAATTACCAAAATGCAAAAACAAACAAGCTGTTCTTTAAAAGTGAGTGGATAAATTAACTGCAGTACAACCAGACAATGGAGTATTATTCAACACTAATATGAAATGAGCAATCAAGAAAAAAATACATTGAAGAATCTTAAATGTGTGTGTGTGTTGTATAGGGATATATATATATATATATATATATATATATATATATATACACACACACACACACACAAATGTATGCATATACACATATTTATTTATTAACACAGTTTTGTTTGTTTGTCTTCTCTGTCAAACCCTGAGCCAACCACTGTTCCCAGCTGCCTGGGGAGGTACAGGAAAACAATGGGAGATGGAGATGTCTCCTTTGCATGGCAGGCAGGATGAGCAAGGCTACCAAAGCAAAAGAACCCCCTTACCTCTGCAAGAGCAAAGTCCACAATGGTGTAGTAAAAGAGGTCTTGCTGCAGGGAAGCTTTTCTGGCATGATGGTGAGGTGCCCATACGTAGTCCCAAATCCAGCCCCAGAGTCACAGCCCCTAATGTGGCAAACCTAACCCTATGAACTTGGCTGCTATGCCCATGTCCCTAGAAATGGTGCTGATTTGGAAGCTGTGGTTAGAAATAAGTGAGTTTAGCGGACTCAGGACTGCCAAGTTGCCAGATCTCACCTGTCAGGGTCTCTGACAGCTTCAGCACCACAGTAAACAGTGATCTACGAAGCAGCTGAAAGGTGCTACCGACCAAGGAGTGGTGGAGATGAAGCTGGTGCAAGCGTACATTTCCAGAGATAAGGAGAGGTAACAGGTAAGCTGCTCCCAGTGCAAAGACAGAAAATGTGTTTTAAGTGAAAGAAGCCAATCCCAGTATACTGTATGATTTCAATGACATGATATTCTGAAAAATGCAGAACTATGAATATGTTTTTAAGAGGAAGAAATTAATGTATGTCAGGGATTAGAGGAAACAGGGAACAAATGGACAAATAGCCAGAGCATAAGGGACTTTTACAGCAGTGAAAGTAGCCCATATGATGTACAATGGCAAACATATATCATTATAAACTGTCAGGAATTTTTCAAACAAATAGAATGTATAAGTCCAAGAAGGTTGTCCCAATAGAGCACTTTTTCAAACTAAGAGCATGTACAATATGAAAAGTAAACCTTAATAGAACATGACTTTGGTCATGCAGTGTCATCCATTATAAGGAAAGTCCCACTCCAGTGGAGTTGTTGATAATGAGGAGGTTGTGAATGTTTAAGTGTAGAGATTATAAGTGATCTCTTTTTTCCTTCTGTTTTACTGTAAGCCTGAGTTTTCATTGTGGACAATTATTTATTCTATAGTGTTATACTCTCAGAACTTATAAGGCAGCACATACAAACACTTAGCTATTTGTTGAATGAACTTCTACGTGGATAAGTAAGGGTTTTTCCATAGTTGCCCACTAGATTTCAGTAAAGAGTAAAAATTAATAGAAATCTTAAAGTGAATAATTGAGTCTCAAAAGCCTCTTCCTTTGTGTGTTTATAGTAAGCGGTGTGATTACAAATGTTTAGCGGTTTTTTTAGTTCTTGCTGTTAGTGTATACATGAATAAGTTGGTATAAATTATAAGAATAAAATATATAACTATAATTTTCCTAAAGAAAATAAATGCAAATACAATGCAGTACTTCAGTGATTTACAAATATATTGTCACTCTGATATGAAGACAAATGTACATGTTGCATAATGATTTGCTATAAAACATTTTAAGAATAGCATCAAACAAAAAAGAAACTGATCTCTGTAATGTCAGTCTGCATCACATTATGCAGTATCAACACTAGAAAATTCAAATAAGCATATTATGTGACTTCAAAGACTTTTTTTAATTTTTTTTTTTTTTTCAGAATTCAAGTAATCACTCCAAATTCCTAATGAGGGAGATGGGAGCTGTCTTGGTCTCCTAATGTTACACTGCTTGATTTACCAGTTTTCCTAAGTTAGTTCTTTATCAGTTCTCACTTCCTGAACCAAATAAAGGATGTCATTAGATTATGATTAGAAAAAATGCAACATAAGAAGCAGTAATCTGGCCTACTCTCAGAAATGTAGGAAGCACTATGTATGGTCACTGAGGAGGGAAATACCTTTCAAGAAGTGTCAATTAGCAAAATTTGGGCCTCCCTAGTGGCAGAAGGGGTTAAGTCTCAACATTATGAAACCATTGGCAATCACTGCAGCAGGAGTTCAATCCCTGGCCGGAAGGCTGACCCATATGGCACAGCAGACCTCTCCTGTCTCACCTGCCGCTCCCCTCAGCAGTGTATTTTAGTTAATCTGCCTGTTTTGTTCCTCACTCTGCCTCGGGAAATCCTCTCACCAACCCTGTACCTGTGGCCTATACCCCAGTTCTTGTATAAATAAATAAATAAAAATAAAATCTTTTTAAAAAATAGAAAATTCCAAGTATCTATTATTACTAAAAGTAAATATGATGTTTTTTATTATTATTACAACAGCAACTCATATAGCAAGAAAGATATGGGGGGAAAAATAAATTTACCTCCACCTAAGAATAATCATTTTTGGTAGCTGGATAAATATTGTAATTAAGGGAGGCATACACATCATACAAATGTTTTATGATTATTATTTTTTTTTTGTATTGAAGAATGGTGTGACCAAATCAATGAAAGGAAAGATAAAAATCACAGGGTTCTATCAATAGAAGCAGAAAAAAACATTTGACAAGGTTCAAAATCCATTTATGATAAAGCCCACAGCAAATTTGGGATATAAAGAATTTAAGGCAACATGGGACAAGCCTACACCTGACATCATGCATAATAGTGAAAAACTAAAAGATTTCCTTTGAAGTACAGATCAAGACAAGAATGTCCACTTTCACCACTACTATGCAACATATTATTGGAAGTCGTAGTAGAGAAATCAGGTAAGAGAAAGATATAAAAGGAATCTAAATTGGAAATGAAGAAGTAAAACTATCACCATTTCAGATGACATGATTATGCACATAAAAACTCTTAATGACATTCCTAGAAATATTCTTAAAAACAATAAATCAATAGACTGTAAAGTATAACTTTACTATAAGCTAACAATGAGAGAAAATAATCCTTTACAATCACATCAAAAAGAATGACATACCTAGCACATTTAACTTACAAAGTAAACCCAACAAAGGAGGTGATATATATCAAAAGCTATAAAATATTCTTCCAAGGGAGGAAGGAAGAAAATTAGGGAGAAAGACAAATGCCAGATGGTTTCACTCATCTATGGAAAATTCAGAAAAAAAAAAAAAAAAAGATCGGATAAAACCAAACCCTAAACAAACTTGAG
>NW_004567111.1:27139928-27141375 GCF_000260355.1 Condylura cristata
TGAGCCTCTGGCCTGTACCCCAGTTCTGTATGAATAAATAAATCTTAAAAAAAAAAAAATTAAAAAAAAATAAAAAAGCAAAAAAGAAAACAGAATGATAAACCTACATTTTCCAATTTCCTTTCACACTGCACATTTCTCAGGTATCAGTGGTGGCCTCTGGAATATTTGGAGGTTTTATTCTTTCAGTACAGGCAGTACTCTTCTCCCCTTACTATGTCCTTATTATTTGTTTCTTCTATGCTCATGGATAAAGGGTAATACCACAATGTTTGCCCAAATAGGTACTTTTACACTTTTTAAAAATAAGAACATATAGTAATTCAATAGGTCCATTCCACCTTATTCAAGTAAAGGAATTAAAATGAAAACAAAACAAAAAAATCTATCCAACATCACAGTCATCACATATTTCTCATATATGTATGTGTGATGTACATATTATTATGTTTCCATATGAAGAAGCTAACAAAATTGAGTGAGTTTATGAGCTATGCCAAAAATCAAGTTGTCTTATTTGTACATCAGATAAATATGACTGTTAATGGGGAGTCTGCAAAGTTCTCAGGAAAATCACCTACAAACACTAACAAGGTCCCATGATACAAGCAATAAAAAAAAGGGGGGGTAGTTGACCCTCTATTAATAATGAATTTGAACGCCTTTATTATGGGTCCTTTTGATTCTATGAAGAATCACTAAGACTAAAAGTTCAAGCCCTTTTTTCTATTTATCTACTTTGATTATGATTATGATCAATTTTGTTTAAATCACCTTTAAGTCTACCGCTAAAGGAGAACATAATTACAATTGAGCCACTCAATCCAGGCTGATATTCTACAGAATTCAAGCTAGCATTTGTTTCTAAATTTAATCC
Source organism: Condylura cristata (assembly GCF_000260355.1). Taxonomy (NCBI): domain Eukaryota; kingdom Metazoa; phylum Chordata; class Mammalia; order Eulipotyphla; family Talpidae; genus Condylura; species Condylura cristata. The sequence goes on from NW_004567111.1 coordinate 27,140,806, forward strand.
TTTATACCACTAAGATTCATAGTTCTAGCAAGTGTACTTAAAAATATCCCATCATGGGCCCTCCCTGGTGGCGCAGCGGGTTAAAGCGCTGCACTAAGAAGCTTAAGCCACTTCTGCATGAGTTCGATCCCTGCCTGCCCCCGGAGGAGATTGCCCGCTGCTCCCCTCAGCAGTGTACTTGGTCCATCTGCCTGTTCTGCTCCCCACTCTGCGCCTGGTGAATCCTCTCACCCTCCGCATCTCTGGCCTGTACCCCAGTTCTGTATGAATAAATAAATAAATCTTTAAAAATATATATCCTATCATGAAATAATTAATCTGCTTCCAAGATGTTTCAAAAATATTGACTCTGTATTATAAGTTCAAAGTACTTATAAGTACAAAATATTCACCTGTTCACCTAAAAAATCAGTGTAACTTTAATATCAATAACAGTTATATCTATGTTTATAATAAATATTCCTATTATGGATATAATCAGGTAAGAGAAAGATATAAAAGGAATCTAAATTGGAAATGAAGAAGTAAAACTATCACCATTTCAGATGACATGATTATGCACATAAAAAC
>NW_004567111.1:27141475-27187691 GCF_000260355.1 Condylura cristata
AAAATATTCACCTGTTCACCTAAAAAATCAGTGTAACTTTAATATCAATAACAGTTATATCTATGTTTATAATAAATATTCCTATTATGGATATAGCTGTTAATATTTGTCATAAAAAATAACATACTTGAATTATTGGATTACTGTGTTCTCGGTTTGTCATTGGATATCAAGAATGAGTGTACTAAGAATCAGTTAACTCATCAGCAATATATAGATATATATTTTTTAAGTGACAGAAATCACTCATATTTGAGAAAACATAATTCTATTTTTCAAATGATATATTGTAATGCCTGTTTCTTGCTAAATATTTTATTTAAAATAACTTAAATCAATGTGGAAATTATGTCAGGTAAATAAAAACAAACAGTTGTTTTTTAAAATTCTGTGTTTTACTCATTACATTGTTTAAAGGATCAGTCTATACATGTAGTATTTAGCTATCATATATTTTCATATGAATGTGATTACATTTTTATTTAGAATCACTTAATATCACAAATCTCTGTATTTAAAAACTAAGCCAGCAAGTTTAAAAATCAAAGAATATTAAAACAAGTACAAATAGTAATGTTTAAATTTTCAGTTTGCAAATTGAAGTTGCTAAACACTTTGCTTTATGTTAGGTAATATTAAAAAATTACACCTTAAAATTCTTGTCCAGACTAAATTTTAAAAAAATTTAAGAAAGTATCTCCCATCTAGGAGTATTCTAGTGGGGCTCACCATGTTTCTTCTCTTGTTTTAAGTGTGAGTAGTCAAGCAAAATACATAGGGTACGGTAATTGTTAAGTATGCTCAAGATAATAAAAATTTTCTTTTATGGACAAAAACTGTTGACCTTTAAGGAAGTTGCTGATGGAATCCCATGATCTATTAGCATAATAGAATCAGAAGCGATCATTTTCCTTTGTTAGGGTCTGAGAGTTACTTCCTCCATTCCTTCACTTTTACTCTGATTCTTTTCAAAGTTTACGACATAGAAAAAAATAAATGCATTAACTTAGCTGTATCTTAGCTGTTATTTTACTAGATACAGCAAGAAAAAGATCTTACTATGTGCCTCTAAAGTCCTATAAAATCATCATGATATACATGTAGAACCAAACACACCTCATTAACCTGCGATTAAGTGAAATCTTGGTTTATAAGAAGATACAAGTTTGAAGGTGTACATATAATGTTGATTAAGCAAATGTTTTCAATTTTATCTTCCAAAGAAAATGCAAAAGGAATACTTATTAGTGTACAACATGTAAAACAAGCAATCTAAAATTCAAATGTTCCATTTCTGTGCATGTCCAAATTTACTTCAACTTTCCTTGCATATTTTCATATGTGCAGCCATATGTTTGAAGTCAATCTCCAATACCCAGATGACAGTTTACCTTTTTTTAAAAAAAAAGGTCTTTAAATCTCTTCTTAATCCTTACTTCTCACATGAAGCATATTAAATGAGTTAAGATGATTAGAATTAACTTATCTTTACCATGGAATTTAGATTGCTGCATTTGTCAACAACTTTCATATTATTTCTCTGCATGCTTAAATCCTATTGCTTGAATAAGGACTTCCCACAACTTCCCAGCAAAAATTGATCTTTTACTCCCCTCTCTTTTCAAAAGATTTTTTCAAAAAAAAAAAAAAACTGAATTATAGTGCTTTCTAGAGTAGGTCCCACTGGTTTTAAGCCCTTAGTTGAAGGAAACTTTCATTTAGTCATTGTTGGCTCCTCCAGGAATGCTTATACATAATAGATGTGAAGTAAATACTTACTAAATTGTTTTGCAAATTAAGATACTGCTTCTCTGGAAAGATTTCTGCAAAGAGTAGTATATTGTACAGCTGTTATTTAGCAGCAAATGCCATCCCCAAATGGTGAAAATCAAAATGTCTCCACACATTGCCAAATATCTCCTGTGGGAGGTGGGGCAAAATTACCCTTGGTAGAGAGCCACCAGTTTAGAAAAAAAGCATCATTGATAAATCTTCACTACCCCCACTCTCAACAGTATTTTTTACCACAAAATTTCACATTGAGCTTATAATATTACCAAATGAGCAGGTTTCTATTAAGGGAATTTTATGTAAGGGGAGTCAAAGAAAGAAAAAATGGAAACTTATGATTATTCCTGATCAAAATGATTATAGAGTAGCAAGGTAAAAAAGTGTTTAGATACTAAAATCCAAACCTCAATTTGAAGTCTCTCTGATTTTTGGTCCAAAGTAAAGAAATGTGTTAAATGGATTGCAAGAATTTCTACGGACAAAGAGTTTCCCATCTAAGTAGTTTGATACTATGGAAAAGGACAGAGTTAGAAGCTTCCCACAACGATCTCTAAATGGCCGTATCAAACTCAAATGATGGTGTAGAGAGAATAGACAATAGAAAGGTCTGAATTTAGCATTCTGAAGTTTTGTTCCACTCTTGAGTGTTGTTTATGGGGTCCTGAATTTTCTTTATTGTACTATTGATGTTATGTGGTGAAAGTATATACAGGAATCCAGTAAGTACATCATAGAAACTGCCAAAATAAGAGTGGGTCAATTAGCAGTCAACTGCTGACTCCCTAAAAGACCTGTAGGAAAAAATTAGTAACTTTTGTTTAATGATACTTTAAAGCTAATGTCATTAGGCTCAACTGTAGAAAGAGAGAATACCAACTTAACATTCTATTAGCATCTCCAAAAAGGGAAAAACAAGGTGGGGGTAGTTGCTATTTTACTAGGGAATGGAAAAATACCATAACGCAATAGCTATAAACTGGTAAATACTTTGAGAGGGGATCTTAAAGCAAATTATAATAAAGTGTTAGACGCCTTCTCTACCTTAGGTGGTACACAGGGTTATTGTCTAATAGCAATAATTTCTTGGTAAAACTGTTACAGGGCACCCCAATGTGAATTGGGTTGCCTGTCTGTGGGTCTTCACCTGTGTGCTTACGATTCAATCATATTATGGACACACTCAAAAGGTTAAATAATGGATTTATTTATAAGGAGAAAGGTAAAGGAATAACCCAGGGAAAAAGGGAGAGGAACACAGGTTAACTAGGGTGTCCTACCAGTTCTGCTGACTTGGACTCCACCTGCAAGCTGAAAACCGATTGAGCGCCAAACTATCAGCTGCGAACCACCAGGCCAAGAGCCCCCAAGAGCCCACATGTCCAGTTTTATCCCAACCTGGCTGCTCAGCTTCGCCCTCATGTCCCTGCATGCTTCTTCTTGGTACTGATGGGATTTGGAGTTCCAGCATCTGGAGTAGGGGCGGAGTCCATGAAATCTGTACCTGTTACAAAACTAGCCAAGATCCTTTGCTTATTCTCAAGATTGTTTACAACTGGGATAAGAAAATAAGGTTGTGTTTAGTTGTATTTCCAAATGGTAGCAAGCAAATAAACATATGGACTTTCATTGAGAATAAAAGGAGGACTCAATCACTTCAAAAGGAGACTATGACAGTCACAGAGAAGAGATCAGGGCAAAATGTGAATGATCTTTAGACTTTTACAGTGAATAGCAAAATTCACAGGGATGGAGTCTGTGCTCCCTCTGCAGTTAGTCAGCCAGCTCATGTCACAGTAGAGTGTAGCTGACACTGGGAGGGATCACTCATGTGGTTCTTGACTATAACTCTCCTCAGTTCCTGTATTGTCACATGACACCAATCAGCATTTAAGGTGAGTGTGGGGAATCAGGAGACATCTGAGATTTCTACCTTAAGAACAATTTGACTTATGGTTCTACAATAGTCTTACAGTACTTGAACGACTTTCTCCCAAAACACAGAGAATTCATCCCAATCAACATTAAAAGTGAAAAAAGATATACATTTACTTGTTGCTTATTTATTTTGCTTAGCTGTATACAATATATTTTAATTTGTGAACCACTGGGGTTAATAACTATTACATTTAAATTTCAACTAGTGACTCCCATGAAAATTTGACTAAGGAAAAAATCCATATGATCTATGTGAATGACCCACAAAATATTTCTGCATCTATACAGTAGAGTTGAAAATAGAATCCTTTGTTTAATTTAAAATTCAGGGCCCTCCCTGGTGGTGCAGCAGGTTAAAGCACAGCACTAAGAAGCTAAAGCCACTGCAGCATTAGTTCCATCCCAGCCCAGGAGGTAACTGACATGGTGCTGCAGACCTCTCCTAATCGGCCCGCTGCTCTCCTCAGCAGTGTACTTTGTCAGTCTGCCTGTTCTGCTTGCCACTCTGTCTCTGGTGAATCCTCTCACCACCCCTTCATCTCTGGCCTGTACCCCAGTTCTGTATGCATAAATAAATAAATCTTTAAAAAAATAAATATTCAAAAGAGAAAACCCATAAAAATATCCTAGAAACATGGAAAAACAAGCAAGGTATGGATTGAAACTGGCAATTATAAAGTTTCTGTCTAGTAAGAAAAGCTATGTTAGCTATTTCATCCAGCTGAATTTAACACAGAATTGTTTACTAATACATTGGAAACATAGACAAGAAAAAAAAAAATGCGACAGCTCAGAGTTTAAAAGGGAGAAATAGACTGTTATTCAAAATTGAAGAAACTCTTTCCTTCCATAAGCCTAAGCTTCTTTCTGCCAGAGGCCAGGCTGATGGTGGTCATTCTCCGACCTTCTGGAGGTACCAGTGAGACTGATGAGGAGTTGGCAAAGGGATTCCACCCAGATCTGTTCAGACTAGTGGTACTTACATAGGATATGGCTTAATTTCTTCCTTTTAGACACCTTTCCAAGGGTGAAACTTGTGATGAACACTCGCCTGGAACCTTAGTTCTTATAACAGAGGCTAACGCAGTTCTATTTTGTTAATTTGCCTTTTATTCATTATTATTGCATTTGTCCACACCTCAAAAAAAAAAAAAAATCCTACTACTGCGACCTAAATACTTATCTAAACAGACCATGTAAAATGTCAACATTAGATATATTAATGCATTAGTTTTTAAAACCTAATCCACAATTATCTATATTCATTCCCAGTTTCAAATTCCTATCAACATTTCTACTTATCTCTCTCAATGATTATTAACTCATAGTCCTTCAATCAAGCTTTTCTAGTCAAAATCATCAATGAGCTCCAATTCAATAGTAAATTATCATCCCTTGTCTTTCTTAACATTTATTTCCTCCAAAACCTTATCTTTTTATGTGTCTTCAAAGATACAAAACACTTCTGATATTACTGTGCTCTGATGGATGATTTCTTTAACTCTTTTTTCTTTCTCCTTGAACTTAATGTGGCACACGCAATAGTTCAGCCCATGAACCTCTGTGTATATATATATTTTACCTGTTCTTTATCTCCCATATATTCACTGCCAATTTGTTTAATGCCCATGGTTAGATAAGAAATATTTCAAATACAACACATTCAAAGTTGCCCCCTAATGATAACCCACCTAAGGTCTTCATTTAGGTAATCTACTATTCATTCTTCATGTTAACTAGGAAAAAATACATTGGGTTTTCATTTCCCTACTGTTTCTTTTCACCCAAATAACATTGGCTTATTTTCAAAACAGAACTGGACAATACCTGATGTGTCCCACATTGTCATAGTGAAGACACTATTTCAATGTGGATTATTGTCATAGTCTCCTTACTGAATCCCTTCCTGATATCCTGTCTTCGTATAGTTCATTCTCAATAACGGAACCAGAATGATCTTTTAATATGTCAGATTTGAGCAATCTTTTACTCAGTCCTGTGTAATGAGACCCATTTCTCTTAGAGCAAATGATACAGTTCTTTCCATTGATTATAAGGTGTCAAATGACCTGGCTTCACTCCCTCAGCTAGTATCTCCTACAATTCGCTCCTTTGTTGACTCTATCTGACTACCCTGTAAGAAGTTGACTATGACAAGTATACTTCAGCCACAGAACATTTGCACTTGCTATTCTCTTCTTGAAATCTCTTATTATAGACAGGCATAAGCCTTCATCAAAGGTCTTTTTAAAGGTTCTTGGTCCTTTGATGACTATATTTAAAATTATCAGTGCCTAATGCTGCAGGACTCTATCTACTTCCCCATCTTTTCTTCATAATCACCATATAATTATATACAACTATTTTAGGTATGCATATGTTTTGTATGTATGCAAATATGTATACACATAACACATATTGTGCAACCTACATGTGTGTTCATGATATATACATATATGTGTATTTACACAAATATCTTTTTATAGCCATAGCTACACACATATAATGTGTATGTGTGTGTGTATGTGCATGTGTGTGTGTTCATCTTCATAACTCCAGATTCAAAGCACAATGCCTGGTGTATATTTATTGAGTAAACATTGTATCAATGATTCTTTGTAAAATAAGTTAAAAATTATCTACAAGAAAAAATAAAATTTGAGATTTAATTATAATAAAATTGACTTTCTTTTCCTTTGTCTGTTCAGTGGAAATAGGAAGATTCCAAAAGTCATTAAGATTTGAAAATTCAAAGTTAATGGCCACTAAAATTTTGTATTGATGTCCCCATTTAAACTTATTTCAATATTTATAATTACATAACAGTTGGTATCCAAAGATCAAAGATTCAATGACTATTTCCTTGTCCAAAGAAATATTTTATCTAATCAAATACAGCTGACACAAATTAAGATAACCCATTTAAGAATGTAAATTCAAAAACCTATGTTACAAACCATGACTCAAGAACAGGTTCTTTGTCTCTCAACAAAGAATTCACCTGTGTTAAATGTAGTTAGCAATTCTGGGCTATGTTAGAAGCTTGTGCATAGGGAACCAGTGTCTTAAAGGAAAACTTAGCCATTCTTGTCAATGGGATATAAGAGGAGATAGATAAAGGTCAAGTTCATGAACTGAGGTGATAGAGAGTGGAGTCATAATTTGTTCTAACCTGGGCTCTGCTAGGTCATACAGATGGGTTAACCTCAACTGCCAATGTGAGCCTGTGGCCAGTCCCTCCAAGAAAGTGTAAAATAAGCATTAGTAAGGACATAATGCCTTTTGTCTAGCAAGGCTCCTTTGTCAGTGTGGTGATCAAAATTGCTTGATCAGGATGTTGGCATACAGCTCTCTCCAGTCTGTAATTTATTCTATCTGGTCAAACAAGACTTTGGGCTACTCTTCACCTACCTGCTCAAAATTTCTTTTAATAGGCTGTCTCATCTATACTAAATTAGTCATATGTGAGAATAATCATAATAATCAAATAGAGGGTAGAGGTCACATGAGTCATTAATGAAACAAATTTCACATTTACAAAACTCATAATGTCATGGAAGCTAGAACATAAAACTATACTCAGTGATTTATATCCTTTTGTTTGTGGAGAAGGTGTCTTTTGAGCAGGAACTCACCTTCCCCATTCCTTGATGAAAGAAAATTTCAATTTGTTGTGCCAAATTTGGTTTCATTTTATTGGCAACATGAACATTAAGTAGAGAAGGAACAAGTTGGAGGCTTCACTTCAAAATCCCATAACAAAATTATTTTCTCTAAATTATTTTTTAAAGATTTATTTACTGGGCCCTCCCTGGTGGCGCAGCGGGTTAAAGCACAGCACTGAGAAGCTAAAGCCACTTCCGCATGAGTTCGATTCCCGCCTGCCCCGGAGGAGATCCACATGGCGCGGCAGACCTCTCCTGACCCGCCCGCTGCTCCCCTCAGCAGTGTACTTCCTCGATCTGCCTGTTCTGCTCCCCACTCTGTCTCTGGTGAATCCTCTCACCCTCCGCATCTCTGGCCTGTACTCCAGTTCTGTATAAATAAATAAATAAATCTTAAAAAAAAAAAAATTATTTACCTGTACAGAACTGGGGTGCAGGCCAGAGGTGCAGGGGTGGTGAGAGGCTTCACCAGAGATACAGTGGGGGGCAGAACAGGCTGACTGATGAAATACACCACTGAGGGGAGCAGCAGGCAAGAGAGGAGAGGTCTGCTGGGCCCTGTGGGTCACCTTCAGGGCTGGGGATCCAACTTGCACTGAGGTGGCTGCAGCCAACTTGCAGTTCTGTAAGTTGAGCCACCAGGCTCTATTCTTAAAATTTTACTTAGTCACATTTAGTTTATTTAATTTTTTCTACAGAAAAAAGTATAATAACCTAATCAAACACCAAATGTGGTCTGAACTTATTTTCAAAAATAGGCATTTTTTTTATTTCCTTCTTGCCTTATTTTCACTTGATCACACAGGATATTTTCTTCATGATATATCATACTCTAGAAGATGATCATAAAATTGCAAAATTTGAATACAAAATCAGGGCACGACAGATGATATTAAATTGGATTCCAAGTTACTGTTTAAGTATTTTATTTTATTTTATTTTTTTTAAAGATTTATTTATTTATTCATACAGAACTGCATTACAGGCCAGAGATGCGGAGGGTGAGAGGATTCACCAGGGACAGAGTGGGGAGCAGAACAGGCAGATCGATGAAGTACACTGCTGAGGGGAGCAGCGGGCTGGTCAGGAGAGGTCTGCCACACCATGTGGATCTCCTCCGGGCAGGGGCAGGATCAAACTCATGCCAAAGTGGCTTTAGCTTCTTAGTGCTGTGCTTTAACCCGCTGCGCCACCAGGGAGGGCCCACTGTTTAAGTATTTTAAAAGGCACCAGAAGAAGTCACCACAAAGTATGTCACTTTATCACAAGAAGTGTATTTATTTTTTTAATATTTATTTATTTATTTATTTATGCATATAAGAACTGAGCTGTAGCCCAGAGATGTGTGGTGGTGAGAGGATACACCAGAGTGGGGAGCAGAACAGGTAGATCCACGGAACTACACTGCTGAGAGAGCATCATGTGACACGGGAAAGGTCTGCTGCACCTTGTGGGTCAGCTCCCTGGCTGGGGATGGAATTTTATTGCAATGGCTGATGATTGTTGAATGGTGCTGTTTCTTTAATCCTTGAACCACCAGAGACCCCAAGAATTGTTTTTAATAGAAAGCAATTGAGAAGAAGCACTTACAAGACAAGATTTGTGCTGGTCTGTATTCTGCAAAAAGAAGGTCATAAATTTATGAAGGTGTTTCTCCTCTCTCTACTAGGAAAAGCTAAAATTAATTCCTGGGGACAACTCTACAGATCTGTGGACAGAGAAGTGGTTAGCCTAAATCTACATAACAAACTTTATTTGATTTGATTGGTTTTTCTGGTCTCTTCCCCTTTAACCTCTCCTCATACCTTACATTCTTTTTTTTTTTTAACTTGATATATTTATGCTTGCATTTTAAGCCATTTCTGGGATTTATTCATTTTTCTTTGTTCCTCACATGTATAAATTAGCTAGGGCTATTAATAAAACTTTGGTTTTTCTATTGTCAATCTGCCTTTTGATATAAGGATCCCAGATGAGAATTTAGCAGGGTAGGAGGAAAATTACTTTCCCTCCCTCATAGTTTCCACTTTATTTTGTTTGCAGTATTTTGGTTTGGCCTCTATACTTATAGCAAACATACAGATTTTAACAGCCTCAGGTATATACATGAATTAATTTAACTGGCAAATTTGATTGGGAAGATTGTGAAACAGCAAAAGCCTTGGGAAATTTACAGTGTTAAATTATAATACACAACATGAAAGAATCTAAGTATAAGTGGAAAATAGAATGAAATAAAAGGATTAGCAATGGAAAATATAATTATTTTTTGTTTTGTTTACATTCTATTTCTTGTTCTCTCTTTTTTGAAATTGAAATAACATTTGTTTATAAGTTATATATGATTTAGGGGGCTAGGAACTCTCCTCTTCATATGTATGTCCCTCCACTGTGCTCAGCACCAAAACACTTGGATTGCTTTACCACAGACAATTCTTTTCAGCATGTGTACTTTATCATTTTACAGACACATGAAGAGAGAGAGCACATTAAGAATCCACCTGAACGTGTGGATAAGATAAATTAAAGTGAAATGTGTGGACAAGTTACCTAAGCCATTATATAATTTACAATGAAAAGGGCTTTTAGATGTAGCTTCAAGTTGGATGCATGCCTGTATAGACTGAAATTTAACCTCTTACTTCAGGATAGAAATAAATTTCAATTATTCTTATAATTTTATTTATATTGTAAGACAAACAAACCTAATTTTACTTTTCCCATATCTATTTTTAATTTCTTATTTAGGTGACAGAGACCACTAAACTATCTAAATAATGCTCTGCTGTTAACTTTCTTTAATATGCCAAATCAGTTTAATTACAGTTTCTATAAATAATCTATGCAAAATACTTCCCAGAACAGAATGCACTTTTCCTTCTGTGTGTGGCACATTTTAATACTTAAAAGCATTAGAACAGATGTTAGGTGCCTGCTAAACTTGTTTTCAGTTTTCTTTTATTTATATGTTAATGAGAATTTAATTACTTCATGAATACTTAAACAACCTGAGGGTGCCTGATATCATTAGCTTGAACATGACAAGCACCTCAAGTGACCACATGGGAAGACAAAAATTGCTTTTAGTTTACTTGAAGACAGAAAGATGAATTCATTTCACCCCCTGCTATGTTTTACCTGACACGCAAAACTGGAAAAGCACAGACTCAATTTTGCTTCAACACGATTGAAAGGATTTCAGCAAAGCACTCAAGAGCATAAATTCTTCCTATTTGGTTTTGCTTCGATGTCTTTTAATAACTACTCTAGCTATACCCTGCTTTAAAATCTTATTTCACTTGAAAGTGTTCTGTAAAAGCAAGTCACTCTATTTTATGTATTATTTCTATGGCAATCTTAGCAGGGCTGTGAACATTTTAAGCATTATTTATGGCACTGAAGATATTCTCCATTTAAGCTCAATCAAAGGGTTTATTTGACTGACTTAAAAGAAAGCTTATAATACAGATACCATTGGTGAGTTCATGCTTATTATTTTCAGCTAAAAATAATAGCTCAAATTAATTGTGCTAGTAACATGAAATTTTATATATTTAAAAATGACCAAATAGATTCTATATAGTGACCATATATTCATTTTAAAACACACACATTTTTATAACATACTCTTAATAGTGAATGTTTTCTGTTCAAAAGGGAGGAAACATTCATCAACTTACAAACATTTTATCAACTATAAAATATTTGGAGTGCATGAAGTAAAGGGGTATATAAGAAGACTACATCAAAGGAGAGAAAAATATTTTAAAATAGTGGAATGTTGCAAAGAAATAGGTCATTTTCTAAAATTATTTCTTAAATGTTATTAAATTTGACCCAATAGTACTTTAAGATTTGAATAGTTTTCAGAATTTATAACTAAGACATATTTTCCTAAATTTGAAGATATTTCATGAGACCTTAGTTACATTTTATTTCTCTCATTTCATAATATTATGAACAAAGATTATAACTTGTTTAAAAAGAAAATTATAAAAATGTTTCCAAGTATGTGCCCTGAATAGATTTTTTAAAAAAAAACTGCAAAACCAAAGATCTCTAAACATAATTTGGAATTCAAAAAAAAAAAAAAAAACCCAAAACCACCAAGCAAGCAACAAGAAGAAACAGTTCTTCAGAGAGATAGGATATATTAGAGCTTTTAATACAGTAATAGGAAATTACTATAGAGTATCTGGATCAGAATTTTTCTTTAATGATGGAATGGATTGAATCTAGGGGCTTGTTTATGAACCGAGTTTTACATTGTCTTCAACTGAATCCTCTGGTATGTCAAGTTCATAGTCCACCTGTGCTATAATGGGGCAAAGGGTGGTTTCACACTGCAGCATTTCTCAAACTTACTAGATCAAAAATGTTCTCAAAATTGGTCTGCCCAAACACCACTTTGGAAATAGTAACTGAGAATAACTTCTCTACATTTATCATATGTGTGAAAGATAAATTTTTATATCTCAGTGTTGTTTTGCTAACCTTATAATGGAACAGAAGCACAGAATTATATAATGAATTCTAGGCATAAAGTGCCATTGTGAAAGAAAATCAAGTAGAACATTATCTTTATAAACCTTTATTCAACAATACCACAGATGAGGTACCAAGGTACAGTCTAACTTGTAAAAGGGGGCAGGGTATCTTATAGGTCTTTAATTAAGAAGGAGGAGTCATGCAAATTGCCCAAAGAGAAAGAAATTTTTCTTGCCAATTACTAGACATTGTTTTGATAATTTGGATTTTATCAAGAGTGGCAGGGAAGAATAGTTGTAAGTGGCTAAGACATGGTCACAGTGGAAAATTTACTAGTTTTCTGTGTCTCTTACAATTCAGAGTAATATCAGCCACTGGGCATTTTTGAGAAAGGTGTCAAGAGATTTCAATGAATAATGCAATGTACATGTACATTTTCATGTTTTTTCAAAAGTATGCAACTTCATATAATACTCACTAGCTTTTCTACAGGGAAAATGATCTTGAGTTGCTTTTTTTTTAATATAATGGTTTATCATTCATCTAAATCATAAACTAAAAAAATAAATGACCACAAATTACTAGTTGTTATGTACAAGATTGATATACTGACAAAAAAATTAATAATGTAATTGAGTTTATAGAGAAACAAAGATTGGAAAAAAAAGACAACAATATATGTCCATGGTTTAAACACAAGGAAGGCAAATTTTACATGTGCTTTTGTCAAAAACACCTTCATTCTTTGATTTTTCAAATTATTAATTTGTAAATGTCTAAGGAAATAGGCTGGCCTTGCATCATTTTTCCAAAGAGAAATTTGTAATGGACATTGTTAAAAATAATAAGGAATAATTTATTTAAGACTATTCCAGTAAAAGTAACAGATTGAGGGTCTCTCTGGTGGTGCAAGGGTTAAGTCTGGGTACTATGAAGCTATGGGCAGCCACCAGCAAGCAGCACAAAGTCAGTCTCCTGCCAGAAAGGTGACTCACAATGGCACAACAGACCTCTCCTGTCTTGCCCCTTGCTCCCCTCAGCTGTATATTTCAGTAGATCTGCCTGTTTTGCTCCCCACTCTGTCTCTGATGAATCCTCACACACCCTACACCTCTGGCATACACCACAGCTCTAGTATGCATAAGTTAATAAAATAAATCTTTGGGGAAAAAAGTAATATATTGAATGCAACTCATTCAAAACAAAAAGCAGAAGAGTTTTTATTGAGCACTGGGCTAACTTAGTGAAAAAGTACTAGACAAAATTATGCAGAAGGATGGGGAATGTGATTAGGCCATCAGTGGTTGCTAATTGTTCCTATTGAAGTGAGGGTCCCACTTCTCTCTGAAGCTGATAGACGGGTGATTTCTTCCTTGATAATTAAATTTCAAAGGAATGGCTTCCAGGTTCCTCAGAAAGACATTACAGGCTTGAGGAAGATTTACATCTCAAAGGGACAGAGAAAAGATTTGCAATTGAGGTTTTCTAAGAAAAAGAAGATCAGAGGCCTATAGCCTAAAAAAACCCAAAGGTTTTGTCAAGCTAGGGGGAATACTAAAGCTGTCTAGGTTAGTATCACTGTCATTGAAAATCATTACGTAAATTATTGATTGTAATTCATTCATGACTAATAGAGAAATAAGAAAAAAAAATGATATTTTCATTCCTTATAAGCAAAGTTCCTTAATATTTTCATGGAAAACTTTATTTTTTGAAAATACTACAAGCATTTATAACTGCTAGGATGCAAATACATAAGTATCTACCTTAAAGGATGCATATAGTAGAATAATATATATCTGGGATAATGGACTTGACTACATAGAATCATAGCACTAAATTGTTTTTTCATTTAAATTGTAAAAAAACAAAATAAGTGTTTTCAAATGCAGTTCTGTATTCAATTCCCTATATTATAATCAAATTGTAGTGAGCACCTATGTATAACATGGTTTCATTTTAGGGTATAAATACTCATACATAATTTCCTGATCATCTAAAGCAGAATTTTAAGTAATTGCTTTGTATGTAGATTCACATGTAGTCTGAATACCCTTGACACTGCGGTATTATCAGTCTAATGGATTCCAAATCCTGTTGTAGTTTTAATTCATTTTACTAAAAAAAAAAAAAAAAGCCATTTTATAAGTGTCATTGTTGCTGCAGATTTTTATACTAAAGTTCCAGTGATTTATTAACAACAAATTGGTCTCTCACAGTCTGGAGGCTAGAAAATCCAGATCGGGCCCTCCCTGGTGGCACAGCAGGTTAAAGCACAGCACTAAGAAGCTAAAGCCACTGCAGCATGAGTTAGATCCTCGCCCTGGAGGTGACCACATGGCGCCACAGACCTCTCCTGGCCCAAAGGCCACTCCCCTCAGTGTACTTCATTAGTTGTCCTTTTCTGTTCCCCACTCTGTCTCTGGTGAATCCTCTTACCACCCCTGCCTCTGAACTGTATTGCAATTCTGTATGCATAAATAAATAAAACTTAAAGAAAGAAAAAAGAGATGGCCCTCCCTGGTGGCTCAGCGGGTTAAAGCACTGCACTGAGAATCTAAAAGCTGCTTAGCATGAGTTCAATTCCTGCCTGCCCCGGAGGTGACCACATGGCGAGCCAGACCTCTCCTGACCCGCCCGCTGCTCCCCTCAGCAGTGTACTTCGTCGATCTGCCTGTTCTGTTCCCCACTCTGTCTCTGGTGAAGCCTCTCACCACCCCTGAGCCTCTGGCCTGTACCCCAGTTCTGTATGTACAAATAAATAAATCTTTAAAAAAAAGAAAAAGAAAAAAGAGAAAGAGAAAGATAATCCACGATCAAGACACTAATGCATTTTTTATTTGGATCTCTTTTTAAGGACTCAAGGCCACTAGTAATATTCATGAGAACTTTCAGATTAGATTTGTTAATATATTACTTTTTTAGGAAGACATTTGTTGCTCACAATTTCTTTCTCACTGGGTTATTCCTCTCTTCATTTCTCCTCTTGTAAATAAAAATTTTTGTGTGCACCTCAGTTGAGTCTCATCATAAATTTTTTTTTGAGCATGTAGGTGCAGACCCACACTCAGGCCAACCCATTTCACTATGGGGTTAACCTGTAACATTTTGGCATCCATTTTGACCATGTTACACTGTGGTTGACCAATCCAAAGTACCCTTTCTTGCATTTATCACCTGATTTCTGCCCATGACTGATGTTCTGTAACTCAATATTGTCTCATCTTGAAAATTATTATTCCTATAACCAAATATCAAATCATCAATGCCAAATGCACATGACATAGCTACTATGAAGTTACATGGAAAAAAATAAAAAATGGAATATTTATAAGTTTGCTAAATTTTAAGATGTCATATATATTTTTCAAATTGTCTGTTATTACATAGCATATTTTAAAGACATTTGTGTAAGAAAGATTATTCCAGAGAAACAGAACCTTATAATAAGAAGTATATATGAAAAAAGATTTTTCATAAAGAATTGGCTGACATGATTATTATGTATACTAATATGTCTAAAATCTGTAGTGATGGTCAATAGGCTTGAGGTTCAAGAGGAACATGCATCATTCTGTCTAAAAGCCAGTAAGCTAGATTTAGGCTGAAGAAATGCTACTAGAGAATTTTCTAGACTAGACTGCTTTGATCTTCCTGCACTTTCAACTGATTGAATATAGTCAACCTACATTTGGGAGAGTAATCTGATTACTCCAAGTTCACAGATTTCCTTATTAATCTTAGCCAAAACAAACCTGTTAAATTGACACATACATAAACCAGTAAAACATCAATGAATCTGAGGCCTCTCTGCAGGTACAGGGATTAAAGCCACAGCAGTAGCAAGCTTTTGCCTGTCCCTGCCAGTCACTGCTTCATGAGTTTGATCCCCAGCCAGGGAGCTAGCCCACATGGCATAACAGGTCTTCTGTCTTGCCCATTGCTCCCCTCTGAAATAATTTCAGTAGATCTGCCTTTTCTTCTCCCTACTCTGTCTCTGGTGAATTCTCTCACTTCCCCACACCTCTTGCCTACACCCCAATTCTTGTATAAATAAGTAAATCTTTAAAAAAATAAAAATAAAATGCATCCATGAAACTGTGTATTCATTTGACATTTAGTTTGCACAGTGTATTATGTTAGTTGCTGTCATTTGAAAAATATACATTCTGTATTCTTTATTATGCAAGCATTAAAAAGCATTAAAAAATATTTTTTCAAAATTTTCATTATTGAAGGTCTGTTTTGTGTCAAGAATGTGAAAGGTCTGCATTTTAGCTTACTTGCAAGCAAAAAAATTAATCAATGTATTAATATTCACATGGCTTCTGGAGATCAAATTTCATTGAATGACAGAAAGAGTGCCAGATGATATCCATCTATAAGCACATTGGATTACATTACAGAAAAACTTTGACCATAGGGAATTTCAGTCTGTTATAATGGGCAAGTTAACATGTCAACCCTTTGTTCTACAGATAGATAATATCTTTTCAATCCTGGACAGCAGACATGCCTGCTACGTGGTAGGAGGGCAGTATCATCAAATTCTATAACAAATCTTTGCTTTTTTCTAACTTTTTTTTCTATTGCCTATGACTAATTGTTATACAAAAACCTTATAAAGCCAGTTCAGTTATGTTTTCTGCTCTTAAAAATAAACAGCTGGAAATTTTTACTTTTGTTATCACAACAATAAAATAGATGAACAAAATGAAAAGCAGTGACTCCTATAGACCATAAGAGATTTGATGTCACAGGAAAAATCCTTTCACCTAAAACTGTTAATAAAGAGATCACAGTTTAACAGGAACAGGAACTGCTGGAGCCAAAAACTGGTAGGAAAACATAAAGTGGAATTGGTGAGCGATGGTAAGCTGCACGTGCGATACCTTGACAGTAAAAACTTCTGGAGATCAGTCTTAGGTGGATATATATATTTTCAGGAACCCTAACAGGTTCTTATGGTGAAAATCAGAGAAAATTCCTTTACGTGTCATCAGCTACAGACAAGTAAACATCCTGAAATATGCCAAGAGACTTCTGCCCACTAACTCTCAAGGAAAAGAACTCTGTAAAAGAAAACAGCCAACTATTGTTTGATTGAGTCTTCCTCCTTCACTTAAAAGTAAATAACAGTAATAATGAAAGCTGATAAGCACTTGTAAAAGTCACAGCTCAAGGGCACAGGCTTACCAGAAAAAACCAGAATTAATCATGAAATAATAGAATGCTTCTTTCCCCTATGTTTTACCACTGTATTGGCAAAGCTCCTGTATGAAAGACATTGCATTTGATAGAATTGCCAAACTCAAAGTCTACTTGAAAAAGTTCCTAGAATAACTAAAAAGTAACAAGACACAAAAATAAAAAAAAAGAAAACTAAATTATCGCACTATCAATCCAATGATCTCAGTTCCTTTTACTGAATGTACTATGTTTATCTTTCAAAATTGTGTAAGTCATGTTAAAAAAAAAGTTTTAAGAGACAAAACAAGATAGAGAGTCATACTGAAATGACAGAGAAAGAATGTTTTTAGTGAACTTTCCAAGCAATAGAAAAAATATTTGGAGTAATGGTCAAGGTTTGTCCAAAATTAAAGACAGATACAAACTGCATGTTCAGAAAACTCAGAGACATCAATAAGAATATCAAAAACAGTACATCTATGTATACCATATTCAAACTTCAGAGAGCCAAAGGCAAAGAAAAAAATCTAGAAAGACACCAGAAGGCACACTTTATTAAAAGAGGAATGGAAAACAGATTGCATTCAACTTCACATCTGAAATAATACAAACAACAGAGACTGAATCAAACATTTATAATTGTAAAAAAAAAAAAAAAGACATAAGAAACAAAATGCAGTAGAAGAACCAAGTTGGGGTATTGGCCCTACCTAACCTCAAGACTTAAAGTTCCAATAATCACTACAGCATGGTACTGGTGAACAGAAAGTAGAACAGAGAAAAGAACTACAAAATAGACCCTCCTCACAAATGTAGTTCACTGATATCTGACCAAAAAGTAAAGGTAATGTAATGGAGAAAGAATGACTTTTTCAACATATGAGTTTGGAATAATGGAGATCCATGTGCAAAAAAAAAGCCAAAATTGTGCTTTTCAAATAATACTGTGAGGAAAACAAAAGGCAAGTCTTAGCTGAGAGAAAATTTTCAAAACCCATATTGATAAGGAACTTGAATACAAAATATACAAAAAATATGTGCAAAGAATAACAACAATCTAATTTTTTTTTTAAGATTTATTTATTCATATAGAGCAGGGGTACAGGCCAGAGATGTGGCGGGTGAGAGGATTCACCAGAGACAGAGAGGGGAGCAGAACAGGCAGATCGATGAAGTACACTGCTGAGGGGAGCAGCCGGCTGGTCAGGAGAGATCTGCCTCACCATGTGGATCTCCTCCGGGGCAGGCAGGAATCGAACTCATGCAGAAGTGGCGTAAGCTTCTTATTTCTGTGCTTTAACCAGCTGCACCACCAGGGAGGGCCCACAACAATCTAATTTTTAAAATGGGTAAAGTACCTGAAAATACATTTCCTAGAAGAATATATACAAATAAGAATATAAATATACTCAGGAGAATTTAAAACAAAAATGAGAGTGTCTAAGTTCTAAAAAATGACTACCATAAAATCTACCAAGAACGTATATATCTTTCAGTATTGGTAGGAAGCAAAAGTGCTTCCTAAGTGCTTCAAAAGTGGCTTCAAAACATTTTGGAATGTTTTTATATAGCTAATCACCATACCTTAGGAATATATAGGAGTTTTCCCAAAGTAACCAATTCTATAACTCTCTAATACCATCTGAGCCCCCCCAATCCAATTCTGACACTAACTACCGAAAGTGAGCACAAGACACACTTGGTCAGAAGCTGGTCAATCACAGGTCACAATTGTTCACATGTCCTATTAACAAACAGGCAGTATATTTTCACGATCCTCTTAAGATTGAATTACTTGCTAGACAAAAGTCAGAAAAACACTTTATTTACTATTATGGGTTTATTTTAAAGGCTATAATTCAGGAACAGTCCAGTTGAGGATATATATAAGACAAGATATGGCCCAGGGACTTGGAACATCCATGTCATCCTCCCAGCACTTCACTGGGTTCATTGACCCAAAGGTCTCCAAATTCCATTCTTTAAGAGGTTTTATGGAATTTCCATTAACTAGGCATATTTGATTAAATCATTGGTTAATGGTGATTCAAATCAATATAGCATTCTCCACCCTAAAATTCAGTGATACAATGGAAAAGTCCTGCACTTGAACCACCTATGTGCTTCCTCTGGCAACCAACCACACTTCTGAAGCTCAATAGGGACCTCCCCTAAAGTTACTTCAGTAAAAACTCAGATATGTTTGAAAAGGGCTTTTATGAATATGAAAATTCCAAGGTTTTGAATTTTTTTTTTTGGCCAGAAACGGGGGGGGGGGGTAAAAATGGCATATATATTTTTAATATTCCTGCTAAGTACATTATGATTCCAAATATATGAAAAAAGGAAAACTATAATTCTAAATATATGAAAAAAAGAAAACTATAAGATTACTAGTTGTCTTGGGATACGGAGACAGGAATGAGTAGATAGAACACAGATGTTTATGGCAGTGAAATTATTCTACATGATACTGTAATTGTGGATGTATATTTACAAAAAACAAGTACTGTCTAACAAAAGGAATGAACTCCAATGTAAACTATAGCTTTTCTGTATCAGTATTTTAGCAAAATGTCACACTAATGCAAACTGTTAAAAATAGGAGAAATTATAACTGAGGAAAAGTAGAAGTACTTGGGAGATATGTCTATATGCTCAATTTTCTATAATTCTAAAGTGGGTCTAAAATTAAAGTCCATTTTAAATAAAACAGTGTAAATACCCTTTAAAAAGACAAGAAGGAAAAGGAAATAGTAAGTGCTTCCCTTGCAAGATGTACAGAAACAGCAGAAAGCGCATGGAGAACTTGGTCCCAAAGTGTGAGATGACAGAAGCATCCAAAATTTACTTTCCAAGTCCCAGGTGACTATTTAGGGGAGATAAGCAATTATCTTCCAAATTAGCTGAAACTGAGCTTCCTTAAAAGGTTCATGTAAATGCTAATTGTGAGGGAAATGTGGAATCATGAGATATATTGGCTTAAGAAACCTAAATCTATTAAAAGGTTCCAAATATCACACTCCATATTACGGTTTGGTGATGGAGTTCCTTTTTACAAGGACAAATCTGTACCGGCCTATTGAGTAGGAAGATTTATTCATGGGGGAATTCTTCCCAATTCTCATCATTACACAAAATGCCAGATATTCTGAAATGAGTGAAAATGGCTAGTATCCTAGGGGGAAATGATACCCTAGTAAAATTCAGTTAAGCAACTATGAAGTGCAATAGGGATCAAAAAATGGGTAACAAACACTGAAACTGACTCCTGTTACATGTAAGGGTAAGACAAGGTAGGCTACGCAAACTAGGAAAAGCCTCTAACTTGTGTTGGTTTCACTTTCATTTCTGTCCTTTCATGTGCTTCAAGTTTAGTGGTAAAACCACAACTGTCCATCAAATCTGTTTTTCACTAGCTTTTCTTGAGAACACCTTGACATAGCACACAATTTTGTGAATATAGCTAAGTAAAAGGAAAAAAACACACTCTTAGACTTGTCTCAATAGACCTGACATGTTTTCCTTCTATCCCTTCCCCCCTTGCTTGACAGTCCTTATCTCCTCTTCACTTTCCTTGCACCTATTAAAGAAGGAAAAATATCACTTCTATGGAAATGCCAGTAAAGTTCTAAAACTTGGCTAACAAGTAATCTAGGTAAGGACTAATGGATCATGCCAAATTTCCCCCCAGAGTTACACAGAGATATTGATGAAGTACTGAGAGGAGCGCATAGCTTAGATATATTGAATATGTCAAGGGAAACTCATAATATTTTATAGAAGAGGATAATTTTAGCTGCATCTGGAAGGATGAATAAGCATTTGTCAGACACAGACTATGAGGGTACAGTTCAGTCACAGAGATCACTTCGTTCAAAGACAGGAGTGAAAAAGGAGCACAGGGAACTCTGCAAAGTTTTTGCTGTGAAAGAATAGGTTTCATGAGGCAGATATGTGGAAAATGAGAAAAGGAAGGGAGTGAACTATTGAATTAGAAAACAGCCTTCTCCGTCATGCCAAGGAAATTGAAATTCATCCCACAGTGAGAGGTTTTCAACCAAAATGCTAAATGAAGGAAAGGATGCTATTAATTTGTTTTTAAAAGGAAAACTAAGTTTGAGTATGCACTTGAAAAGAGGTTTCCAGACTTCTGGAAAAGGCCATGGTTACAGATTTCAGCCATAAACTGGAGAGATGAAAATTGTTTTGATTTGAAATAAATATTATTTCATTTAATCCTAAAAATTTTGAAAATTTTCTTGTCTTTATCTTAAAGACGAAACTAGGACCGAAAGATGACAGTAGCTAGTAAAATGATATAGATCCTATGTGTAGAGTTCACATCTAAGTTTTCAAACCTGAAGAACAAATTAATAACTCTAAGGTAACTGAAACCACATAGTTGACTATATTTCTGATTTACTAAGGAATTTTTAAATTACTGTAATTCTTTTTAAATATTTATTAATATAAAGTAATACATATACAGAGACATATGCCTTTGACATCCCCTCTGGGAAATAAAGCAAAAGTATATTCAATGAGTTCTCATGAAGTGAACACATTTGTAAGCAACCAACAATTTGAGATTGGGACTTTAGTTCTGTCTCTTACATACTAATGTTTTTACCTCATTTTATTCCTCTATATTTTATGATATTTTATGTATATATAGGACATACATTTTAACACTTATAGATATTTGATGTTTTTAATAATATTACAAAGCTATTGTTTATAAATTTATATTTTTCTAGGATATAGAGAATTAGATTTTGTACCCTGACTCTGACTGTTACCAATTATATTTTATATAATCTAAATAGTAGTAGAGTTATGTATGCATTATTATAGACAATGTTTTCTATATTAATATATTAAGAACTATAGGATCCATGTAAAACACTCAATTACTTCAAAGAACAAACTGCCATTTTTTAAATTTTTTTTCATAAAAAATGTTTAGAATATAGTAAATTTTATAACACTGATTCCATCTATCTATCTATCTAATATCTGTCTTCCATCTACCACCTACCTACTTACCTATTTCTGAGAGTTGTATGTTTTCCTCAAATGTACTCATACATTCAGTACAAACTTTATGCAAATGCCTTTCTCCCTGTTTTTATGGTTAATCCTCAAATACTAAGTGTTAGTATTCAGAGTGAATTCCTTGTGACAGTCTTTTTAGATGTGCTGCTCTGTTTACATGTTTTACTGTCTGCATAGGAATCAGATGGAGTACCTTAAAAGAATGTATGTTTTGATGATTATCTTGAAATAAAGCTGTTGAGATGACCTCTTGAATTTAAAACAAAAAAAAAAACCAAAAAACAAAACAAAACAAAAAAAACAACCTACATAGATTTTACTTCCATGCTTTCAAGTTTAACCCTCCCTGGTGGTGCAGTGGATTAAAGCACAGCACTAAAAAGCTAAAGCCACTTCAGCATGAGTTTGATTCTCTCCTCAGAGGTGACCTACAAGGTGGAGCAGACCTCTCCTGACCCGCCCGCTGCTCCCCTTAACACTGTACTTCATCAGTCTGCCTGTCCTGCTCCCCACTCTGTCTCTGGTAAATCATCTCACTGCCCCTGCACCTTTAGCCTATACCCCAGTTCTGTATGCATAAATAAATAAATATTTAAAATTTGTTTTTTCTAGTGTTAATTCCTAAAATGTACTTGATTAGTTTACCTAAGTATAAGGTGAAATGATAGAGTAATATACATCTAAAAGAATTAAAGCAAATAGCTTGTCTAAATATGGTAAGAAGTAAAATGAATGAATTTAATAAGATACAACACAGCATATAACTTCATTAGAGGGAATTCCTAGACCATAAAATTTTATCATATAAGAAGTATCCTCCAATGCACTTGACCTTTAATAACCAAAGTTTTCTTACATTCAGTAAAACCTTGTAGAGGTTCTTTTATTCTCTTTAGAAAAGGAAAATTTCCACTTTCTTCAAAGCAAATATAATTGAATAAATATTAAAATTGCATGTCATAAACAATATTAACTATAGGAAATAATGCTATATGTATGTTACTGTATGTCACAAACAATATTAACTATAGGAAATAATATCATAATAAATTTTAGAAAGAGTAGGAATGACTTCTACATTTTACAAAAGTGGACAGGAAATAGTCATAGTTACAGCCTCCCGACTTGAGACATAGTTCATTACACATACCTACCAACAGCAACATTAAACATTTAATCACAGTAGAATACACCATATCCTTAAACGTGAAAAATAAATATATTATAGCATTTTCCTTTTTCTGTGGGGATTTATTTTTTTCTTACTGGATAAGTTGAAAACATTCTAAAGTTGTTTTTTAATCTTACAAAAACATTTATTGGTGAAAGCAGGAAAATTTACTTTCCTTACAAAAATATATTTCTTTAAATTAAAGCACTATAAATCATTACATATATGCTGTGTTGTCTTAATTTTGCCTTAAGTGTTAAAGTAAACTTAATTTATTATTATTATTATTGAAGATTTATTTTATTTTTGCATACAGAACTGGGGTACAGGCCAGAAATGCAGGGGCGGTGAGTGGATTCACCAGAGGCAGAGTAGGGAGCAGAACAGGCTGACCTACAAAATACACTGGTGAAGGGAGCGGTGGGCGGGTCAGGAGAGGTCTGACTTGCCATGCGATCACCTCGGGGCAGGCGGGGATGGAACTCATGCGGAAGTGGCTTTAGCTTAGTGCTGTGCTTTAACCCACTGCGCCACCAGGGAGGGACTCAAGTTATTATTTTTAATGAAATAATTTAGAAAGAAGCTTTTTTGTTGTTTTAAAAACACACCTTTTTTTTCCCCTCTGAGAAAATGTTTAGAATGTTACAACCTTAAGTAAAAGTAAAAATTTAACATTGAAAATGAACCAAATTTTCATATCCCTTTCTTCTTCCAATCAAACAAATACAATGCAAAATTTAACAATTGAGTGTGAATAATAACTCTCCTCTTTTGGGTTCATTCACATGTACCTCATTTTCTGACACACTATGCTTTGAAAAGGAATCAGGAAAAAAAAAGTCAGCAAGCCAAATAGAACAGGGCCAAGGAATCAATTCTCTGGCAAGAAAAAAACATGAACAAGTGTAAAGGTGATACTTCAGACTTCTCGTATTTCTTTTCATTGTATAACGACTCTGTGGTAGTAGAAGAAAATGCTAAATACCCAGTGCTGAGCTATGTGCTCAATCAAACTTAAATATCTCTGTACAATGATAAAGAACACTAAAGGTTCTCAATGTGATGGTGAATGTAATTTTATTTTTTATGAATTCCCCACAAATGTCTTCTAAAATATAAATTCACATATTTCACTCCGTTGTGAGACTTGATATGATTGAGGACTATTCAAACTATTAAGGATGCATTGTGTAATAACTAAATCTCATTCAGTATTACTTACTAAGTATATATTATTTTCATTTCATTTCATTTTCATTTCACATATTTCCATATGTGAATCACAAAAATTATATCACAATTAAATATAAATTATTACAGTGGTTACATTTACCTTTAAAATATAATTCAAGACTGATTATGAAGGGCAAATTAAGTCCCCTCAATAATTTGCTTCTATGTTGTTCTTCATTCTCATTTTTTGTCATTCTTTTCTTTCTAGATTTAGACTTTATATATTCAATAATAGAATCATACGCTTAAATAACTTAAAAATCTTAAACACTGAATTCTCAGTTTTGAGATAATTGAATCCAACGTGCTAACTTTCATTCCTTGAACATGGTAATATATTATTATTTAATCTGAACTGTCTCATATACATCTTTCAATAAATATGTTTTGTTGTGTACTCTAAATGACATGTTGAATATGCCAAAATTAATCAATTAATTAGTTCTGCATAGGCAACTAATTATATTTCAAGATCAGGAAAAGATGAGAGATAAATTGTGTGTGTAAGTGGTACGTGTATACACATACCTACAATGAAAATTATGTAAAATCAGCTGAAAAATAATTTATTAAAGAAAACTGATTTGGGGTGAAAAACACAACATATTTGGGACACCCAGCTAGAAATTGTGTGTAGCAAAATAAAATATTAAAATTGTAAAACTTATAAATAGTAATTTAACCCAATTTTATTTTTAAAGGACTGAGATAGGACAAAAATGTTATGGGAATTGTTAAGGCCTCAACAAGCATAAAACTTGTGTTTCAAGCTCAATATTTTTGTAAAAAGTCAAGATATGGGTACACTTAAGAACTCAAGTATTTGAGATATCTAAGAAAGGGAATAATGGTTAAGGATAAATTTCACTAGTTGAGAATTTATTGTTGATTCTCTGTGATGAACATTTGACATTTATATAATGTTATGATGTATAGTTTCAATAGAAAAGACAAAAGATTAAAAGTACAAAAAAAAGAAAAAAGGATTAAGATCTTTAAAAATATGAACTGTGATAGTTACTGAACATTCTCATTAAATAAATTCAAAGAAAGAGACTTATAAAATTGCATTGTGTGTCTTGAGGTCAAATTCCTTGAGGCCAAAGTTTATTACTGATTATTTCTTATTATTGACAGACTGACAGACCAACTGACTGAGAGAAAAGACAGGAGCTGTCAAAGTGAAAATATCAAATAAAATCTAGTTCAGGGACATAGGTGTTAAATGAATTTGATGTGTGGTTGATGGTCACCAATGTCAGCAATACGATGATAGGAAAGAAATGGAGAGATGTGGAATTTTTTGATTAGCAAATTAATCATAGACTTAATAATAGGAAAAAAATAGACTGATGAGGGGGAAATAACTGCAGTTAGTTTGATCATGTCAAACAAAGAGCTCTTAAAAACATTTTCTGTCTGAAGACAATGACAGAATATTCATTTATAAGGTTATAAAATGCAACTGTTAAACTGATTGTCAGTAAGTGGGTAATCTGTTATACCTAATTTTTTATTCTCATTAAGATAGTCTTTTATATTTCTCATTGAATATTTTATTCAAATGATTATATTTTAAAGTAATTGCTTTAAGTTTCAGCATCAGATGAAAATTGTTTAAGAATTATCTCCTTGACAAAAGTGAATGTGTCCTAAAATAGTGGCAAGAACTAATTAACCCTTCATTAACAAGTTATTGTTGGGCTAAGAAATAAATAACATAAAACAAACTCTCTGAAAACAGCTACTGTATTTTCAGCAGGAGGTATCTCAGAAACTACCTAAATTATGAAATTGTAGCCAGCCAATTCAAGCTTATAATTATTAATGGAAAAGTCAGTCGCAGATTTTTTTTAAGTCCTTGATAAATTGAAAAATGTATCTGCATCCAAATATGGGTTATGCAAATTATAAGTGAGAACTGTTTGCTTAAACTATCTTAGCTAAGGTAAACTCCTAGGTGGAAAAAAAAAAAAAAAAAAAAAAACCTAGAGTATGCAGTGTAAATTGAATGGTATAGAGAATAATTGAATAACTAAAATGATAAGAATTAGTCATAAGCAAAAGGTTGTTGAAAAAGAAATTGAATAATTGTCATTACTTACATTTTATTGTGCAATTGTATAGTACGCATATGGTATATGGCATTCTTTCTCAGGGAAGGAATATTATATTGTTTCTGTGATCAAAGGCCATATAAATCAAAGTTAAAAATTAAACCTGAGGTACTTCTATGACAAATATTATTACTACATAATTATAAGCTGTTCATCTAACAGTGGAATTAAGTGTTATAAAACATTTCTCAAACAGGGAAATGCTATTCAATATTTATTATTGTGCATTATCATATTTTTGAATGGTAAGCAACAATAAAATAAATCTTTCTATATTATATTTTCTTAATAAAGCTGTAATTCTACTACTAAAAACAAAATATGCATTGTGGAATCATTGGAAATAAATTGATAATATTTGTCTTGCTGTGTATATGATTACATTCATTCCAAATCCCCAAGTATCACTTTTTACTGTGCCGTGGAACTGAATAGCAGATGATTTGGCTAAACAAAAAGGGGCAAGCACAAAGCAACAGCGTAACTATAAAATGATTTGGCAGCAAAATGCAGTTGGACTATTTGTTACAGTCAGATCATTAGGTTAATATGAAGTTGTGTGAGGAGGATGGCTAAGGGGAGGTTTCTATAACTAGAAATATTAAAAAGCAATTTGCACCATGCACACATCCTCACCCTGGAATGCTTCTGAATATGTTTACAATCCACTAAGAAAATAGGATGTACATTTTATTTTAGAATTGAGTAGAACAGGTGTCAGTGCAGTCAGGAGTGGAAAGACAGGGGAGATCTAAAGTTGCTAGTTAAACCTGCAAAGAATATATCAGCTGGCCCGTTAAATATTTATATTAACTCATGTAATATTTTACTAGCTCTTTGAATTCCACTAGCTTTTGAATTAAAAAAGAAAGGTGGTATGTTTGTTTTTTATTAGGATAGCCTTGTGGTTTTTCTCCTCTGCTTTCCATACGTTAAAGAGCAGCTTGTAAGCAGTAAATAGAATGAAATACAAGTTTTCTAGTTCATTATTCTAAGATTAGATTGACTTAAATTGTAACTCAATATTATCTAGTTTTATTTTGCATCTAAATATATAGATATAGCATCAAAATACACACACACACATATGTATGTATGATGAATATGGATGAATAGAGTATATGAGTAGTTTTATTTTCATGCTTACATTAAGTAAGTCTATATTTGTACCTTCTAACTGGTACTGTTATGTTGTATCTTTTATTTTTAAAAAAGATTTTTTATTCATTTATGCATACACGGACTGGGGTATAGGCCAGAGGTGTGGCAGGGGAAGCAGGTGTGAGAGGTTTCACTAGACACAGTGTGGAGAAGAACTACATTGCTGAGGGAAGCAGTAGGCCAGACTGGAGAGGCCCTCCCTGGTGGTGCAGTGGGTTAAAGCACAGCACTAAGAAGCTAAAGCCACTTTAGCATGAGTTCGATCCCAGCCCCGGAGGTGACCCACATAGAGTGGCAGACCTCTCCTGACCCACTCAGCAGTGTACTTCGTCACTCAGCCTGTTCTGTTCCCCACTCTGTCTCTGGTGAATCCTCTCACTGCCCCTACACCTCTGGCCTGTACCCGAGCTCTGTATGCATAAATAAATGAAAATCTTAAAAAAATTTTTTTCAATTCCATAAACGGACTGATCTTCTAAGTTTGCATTGTGACAACTGCCCCCATTATCAGACTCATTCGTTATTCATGGTCTTGAATCTTAATCAACTTCCATCACTTTCCTTCAGCTATGAGTCTTTGTTAACACTCCCCAACTTTATCTGACTAATACATGTTCTTCATTTGTGACTCAAAAGACATATTTTTTAAGAAGTCTTGACCTTTTTTGTGATAGTCTGTATGGACTTCTGTGCATTATCTTATGATAGCATCAGTATTAAGACTAAATGAATTATAAGGGTATTCCTGGGATTTTAAGGTAAGTGAAAATGAGCTCAACTCTGGACAAGGAATGCCAGTCACTGCTGACACACTGACATTGAAAGCAGCAGTGATATTACTCTGTGGCCACATCAGTGGCTGTGGAAATGAAAATTATGCCACATGGTCCTCACAGCAGACTAAATTCTACTCTTCTGCTATATACCATCACTGCTAAGTACTAGTTTGGACTATGTCTGCCTCTATTAACCAAATATTAGCAAGATCTCACAATAAGAACACGCTCACACATTACTAATATTATATGTATTAAAATCAATGCTGTATCTACTGCAGGCATTGACTCTAATAAGTTAATGACTCACTGTGTTCATAAGACTTCATTCTTTGTGACAGGTATAATTTATAACGCATTAGATTCCCTCCCCTTTTGCTCTTTACACCTCATCTGCCCTTCTGTAGCCTTAACTCTGCAGTCATATTTCTAGGGTTTGTTTGGTTGGATTTTGAGTTTCCTTTTTGTTACTTTATATTTCATAAGTAGATAAAATTATCTTGTCTTTTTTCCTTCTGATTTATTTTTCAACACATTTGTAAGAACTATTTTAATTCATGTGCTAAAATGTACACTATAATAAAGAGATAGCATGATAAAAACTGTTTATTAAAAATTATTTTATAAGTATGTTTTGGGAAAAAAAAACCTAAAAATCAATTCAAAAGAAACCTTGCACTCTAATGTGTTTTTGCAGCACTATAGCCAAATGATGGAAAAGACGTAAGTTCCCCCAAAGAAATGAGTGGATCAACAAGATGTGATATTTATTGAATATGGAATAGTACTCAGCAATCGACAAAATTCATGTCATTTATAGCAATATATATGGAACTAGAAGAGATAACATTAAGTGCATTAAGTCAGAAGAGAAAGATAAATCCTGATGGTTTTACTAGTATGTAGACTGTAGAGTAACTAAAGTACAGGTTACAGACAAGCTTAAAAACTAACTCTTGAACTCTGACTACAGAATGGAAACATCCAGAATGGAAACATCCAGAATGGGAAGGGCTGCAGGAGGGGTAAGAATGAAGTGGTAAGGAAGCACAATGGGCCATTGTAGTGGACTATGGCTGATTTGGTGGTGAAGGCAATGCCTGATGGGGCTTTCCACATAGCACCTCAATTAAAAATACTTAGCATAGTTCTAAGAAAAATAAAAGTAACTTTTTAAAACTTTAACAGAAGTGCTAAGAAGAATGTGCAAAAGAATTATATATGTGTCCTACATGAGATGATTTTGTTTCTATGTAAAATATATAAGTACTCTGTGAATGGCATTATAGAAATAAAACCTACTGTGATCACAAAGAATACTCAAACAAGAAAAAAAAAATCAGTAAACTTCTCTCTAATCCAAACTGATAAAAAAATACTTTGTGAAGGCCCTCAGTGGCACAGTGGATTCAAGCACAGCACTATGAAGCAAGCTATTCAAAGCCACTGCAGCATGAGTTGGATCCCCAGCCAGGAAAGTGACCCACATGGCGCAGCAGACCTCTCTGGTCCCATGCGCTGCTCCCCTCAGCAGTGGACTTTGTCAATTTGCCTGTTCTGCTACCTACTCTGTCTCTGGTAAATCCTCCCAACCCCCACACTTCTGGCCTGTACCTCAGTTCTTATATGCAAAATATATAAAATCTAAAATAACTTTATATTTGTGAAGCATTAATTTTTTTCCCAAAAAGAAATTCTACTCATTTATTCTGAAATGTTTGCTAATTTCCACTGGAAAGCATATAGTAGACTTATGTATGACAGCTAAGTGAGCAAACATCAAACAAATTTTCTTTTCTTTCTAATATTTAATCCAAATTTTGAAACTTTGAATGACTACTAGATATTGCAGGGATCTTGTTTTTCATTTGTTACTTTTATTTTTGCAATGTGGAAAGTTTTATCTCATAAGATTACTTTAATCTGTCTGCCCCAATAGCCTAGTGGATAAGATTACTTTAATCTGCTATTTATATTCTTATTCAGTCAAAGCTTGATAAAAGAGAACCGAAAAGACTCTGCTATCTATTTTTTAAGTATTTTAAACTACATTCCCACAGCCTTAAAAATCAAATGAAAATATTACTATCTATTTTTAGTTTAAGATTCAATTACACATTAAGTACATATTTCTTTGAATTTTACTGATAAAGAGAATCAACAAGACATTTCTTCATCTTACTGTTATGTTTTTGAAAAGATTAATTAAATGCTAAGACAAAATTGCATGGAGCCAAATGTAAAGAAGATATCTTGTACTCTTGGAAAAAATTAATTTCAGTTCTACCATCAAAGACTAATGAAAATGTAAGTAGTGGATTTTATTGAAACTCTGTTTCTGAGATTCAAATATTCAGACACATTTTATTTGAGAGAGAGGATGCTACTAAAGAACAAAGACCTCCTCTATGTTATCTTGAGTTTAACGGAAGAGGCATCAAATGTCACTGACATGTCTCCTTTAATTTCATAAAAAGTTTCTACTCTCAGTCAATATAAGATTATAACTCAATTACTTCTAACTAAACTTCAAAAGGGATTTCTATCAATCTGAGAACCATTAGATATTACGGATAAGCTCAGTAGTAGGGGAGGAAGTTTTTAAACCTGAAAATTGACTAATGAGTCTATTTTCTTGCAACAATTTCAGTTTGTCTAAAAATCTTTTGTTTGCTAACTGATGACCTGATTCTTTTTATCTTTCCAAGCTTCTTTTTTTTTCTTGTATCTTAAACCAGACTTTGCTTGTATTTTTCCAAAATATTTATGGCATTAATTTTGGATTTAAAACTCAAAAACTCTTAGTTGTGTATCCTTAAACTCAAATACAACAATTGGCTTCCGACTTCAGATGGCCCCTTCCAATCATTCTGCCCCATTGTCCAGTTTCCACTTTAAATTAGTTGTTGAGATAAGCCATAACTTCATTTTTTTCAAATCAGTTTTGCCTCAGTTTAGGATTGCCAAGTAATAGCTTTTAAGTTACAGGATAATGTGTAACTTTTCAGAAAAATTAGTCTTCCCTCGTAGTCCTCTTCATACCAAGATTTCTTGTTACTATTACTGCTGATAATTTATTCAAATGTATTCAAACCTAACCACTATCTGCCTCCTATTCTTTATTCTAGTCTCAACCTATGTGTGTAAATAAATGAAAATTATTATGGACAACATGACTTAGTGTCTGCTAACTTCCACAAACCATTTTAAGTGCTAAGGTACAGTAGTATCTGCATATATGAAAGCTCTTTTCACAATATTTCCATTCAGTTTTATAATTAAGAGCTACTTAAATATTTGTAGATAAAACAGACAATTTGTCATCCTAAGACTATATATTTTTGATCATTTGAACTAAGATTTCGGACATAACAGATACTAAAATATTTCTGATTCTGACTTGTATGAGTATAAGCTAATTATATTCGTTGATTTTTACTCAATAAAAGTGTAGGTTTTCAAGAAGCTGTCAAACAAGTAATTTGTAGGAAACTTCAGTCCAAGAGTAAAGCTTCATTTCCCAGTTTCAACTGTTCCTTCCCATTTACTATCTCTCAATTGAGTATATGAATTTATTAGGATGACTGAGCTGGTGTACTGATGCTTTGACCTCTACTTCTAATGTTATGCTCATATCCCAATATAGCATTTACTCCTTGAGGGGGAGAATGACATTAAACATTTTGAGAATTATATCTCTGACACCACCATCTACATTATTATAACTCCAAAGCTGCAATTTAAAGGTCACTGAATCACAGTAATAAGGCAGAAGGGGAGAAGATATCAATTTATATAGTTTAAAATTGCTTTGTTGTTTATTTAATAAAGTAAGCTTTTACTACTATAGTGAATATATTTTAAACTATGCAAATCTTGAATTTAAACAAGTAAAATGTAAAAGGAGACAGGAGTCAAGCAAAAAAAAAGATATAATCTAAGAATAAATTTAGACAAGTATATAAGACTCATATATAACTCTTAAATTAGTTTAAAAAATAGCTGATATAGAAACTCATTTATATTTAATTAGCAACACTGCTGAAAAGATAGACCAAGTTCATTGTTCTACTTCTGTACAGTCCTTATGATCATCTTTCATTATGCTGAAAATACCTGTTTTCAAACTACTGATATAAACACATTAGTCATAGGAAAATCATGAAGTAAGTAAAATATCTGGGTGCTCAGTTACAACTTATATAAAATAAAGTTCTCTCTAAACTGCATGTAACCATTTCTTTAAATAGACTTCCTTTCTAAGGCAGCTATCAATTAATTCAATTTAATGGTATAGAATATTAGCTTTCAAACTTTACTTACAGCAGCATGGGTTGGGACCACTGTATTTAAATTTCTAATGGATTCTCAAGTAGTCTGGAACCACACTGGTATGTATGTTGGTAACATAACTAGTGAAATAAAACAATTTTGTGCTCACAGAAGGTGAGCATTCGAAGCAAAAAGGAGCTCAAAAGGAATAGCATCTAATTTAGTCCTCAGTATTAAAAGTAATGAGCACCAACATTAAACACACTTTAAATGAAGTCAGTGTTGAAGAGATTAATTTGCTCATTGCTAGGAAGATTAAAAGGGGCTGTTATTTGAATATTTTTGTTTTGTTTTCCTAAATTTCCACACCCTTTACTAATAGAGAGTGAAATGTAACAGTTAATTAGGGATAACTATTCAAGAAGAGTCACTAAAGAAAAGCTGGATCACACAAAAAATATTTTGCTTGAATCTGGGTAACACTAGAAAGGGGGGAAACAAAAGCTCAATCTTAGCATCACAACATGCAAAAACAGAATCTGATAGCTAAGAATTAATTAAATATTAAAGTCATTTTTCATGTAACTGAAAACTCTCAAGTCCTCAGAAAACCAATAAACAAAAATGTTTGGCATTCATGTAAATAAAATAAAAATATTAGCAACTGAGTTTAGTATGCAGAGAGTTTCCTAAAGTAAAGATTATCCTAAAAATTACTGGAAAACTGAGCAGAACAAAACTTGAAACATGCTGGGAAATTACAAAAAACGAACCTTAAATATCCAGAAAGTTACTCAGGTTCATTCATAGTAAGGCAAACTAAAATTCAAATCATTTTTCTCCCTCAAATTGGCAAAAAGCAAAATGTTTGATTAAATAGTCTGTTGAAAAGATGAGAGACCCTTCTTTCCCTGGGGGTGTAATGGACTAACCCAGCAGCCTCAGTGTGAGCTCTAGCTCCTGCCTGGGGGTGATCCACATGGCGCCTCAGATCTCTCCTGTCTCATCCACTGCTCCCCTCAGCAGTGTACATCGTCTGTCTGTCTGTTCTGCTCCCCATTCTGTCTCTGGTGAAGCCTCTCACTGCCTTTGCACCGCTGGCCTGTACCTCAGTTCTGGATGCATAAATAAATAAATTTTTAAAAATAAAAAAAAAAAAAGCAAGGATGTAGAAAAATTAGGAGTGTGAGTACAAATGGCACTCTATGTAGACAATAACAGTAAAGAGTAAATGTATATTTTCCTTGACAATTTAATTCTAACAACTTTATCACAGATATACTCAGTTTTGTGAACTGGAAATGGTCATTACTATGTATTATGACATTGTAACAACTAGACATACTACCTGTCAACATGAACTTGCTTATATAAGTTACAGAAATCAAATACAATGAAATGTGACTCAGCCATTAGGAAGAAAGAAAAGGAGGCAGCAAAGGTAGGAAAGGAAGAAAAAAATAATAGCGATGAACAAAAACAGGTAAGACTTGTCTTCATTAGATGGCCTTAGCTATATGGCAGTCCATACTGTCATCCAGCCCCACCCAAATATAATGACTTTCTCTCTACTACCTTAATGTATATAAAGAATTTGACTTTCAGTTGAAGACAGAGGAATTGAGGATGAGGGCTTTGTTTAAGTTGGCTTACCATATATTGTACAGTCTAAATTGAGTTCCACTTGAGAGTGCAACAAAGTCAATAAAACTGGTGGAAAGGGAGGTTTTGAATGCAACAGATGAACATTTCAAATACGGGCATATCAGACTGTTGAATAGGAAAACATTCCTAAGTCCAGTGTAGTTCAAGCTCAGATGATCTTGGAGCATGAATCAGTGTTACTTGGTATTCATAAAAATTAAACGAGATAGAAGGGGCAGACTCAAAAACAGCTGATGAAGCTCCTTATGATAGTTAAGTGTAAACCTAGAGGGTGTGTATTTTTGCTTTAAAGTGTTCATGCTGGCAAAATAAAGTTGCTAGAGATATTGCTATTTGATTTGACATGACATTCTAGGATCTAATTCATAGATACAAAATTGGGCTTGTCTTTTTCTCTGCGTTTTTTTTTTTTTTTTTTTTTGGTAAGATTTATTTATTTGTGCATACAGAACTGGGGTAAAGGCCAGCAGTGCAGGGGCAGTGAGAGGATTCACCAGAGACAGAGAGGGGAGCAGAACAGGCCAACCGATGAAGTAAACTGCTGAGGGGAGCAGCGGGAGGTTCAGGAGAGGTCTGCCACGCCATGTGGATCACTTCCGGGGAAAGCGGGATGGAACTCAAACTGAAGCTGTGTTCTTAGTGCTGTACTGTGCTTTAACCTGCTATGCCACCAGGGAGGGCCCTTCTCTGCATTCTTGATATAAGAAATATATTTATGTTAAGGCTATGAGCAAGAATAAATAGGGAAATATTCTCATATAAGGACTTTTGGAAAACCATTTTAAGATAATATCTTACTATATTCATGTATTAGAAAAAAGTATAAAAATATTGCAAGTGTGAAATCACTTACTGAAAGTGGTTCACATAGTAAGAATATTTAAAATAATGAACTATTTCTATGAGGAACCCATTAAAAATCTGCATTCTCATTTTCCTGCTAGATATAAGGAATAGAAATAGATAGAATTTTTCTGTTCTAGATTGCATCATAATTTTACCGTGTTTCCTTTAGAATTTGTGGGCAGCTTAGTCCCAGCAATGAGCTTTTATTCTATTCTTAAAACTACAACAGCTAGAAGGTCCTAGTCTTCTCTCATTTTTGTTACTTTTATCTGAAAATGGTCTGTGTTTTTCAGTACCAAAATTATAATCTCACTGTTTCTTCCTATGTCAAATGTTAACATGGCATATTTTA
Organism: Condylura cristata; assembly: GCF_000260355.1. Lineage (NCBI taxonomy): Eukaryota > Metazoa > Chordata > Mammalia > Eulipotyphla > Talpidae > Condylura > Condylura cristata. The sequence goes on from NW_004567111.1 coordinate 27,177,196, forward strand.
AAATATTTGTTCCATATTAAACGATGCTGCTTAAATGAAAGTTTTAAAATTCTGACTCTATTGATACTTGCTTCCACTGAAAATGAAACTGGAGATTCCCACCCCCATTCAGGGCTCCTGTGCTTGACTCCAGACGACTGCTTTTGGGTGGGGCTGCTGGCAGTGGCCCCATTTGGGCTCAGGCTACTGGCAGAGGACACTAGTGACAGTGGAGGGCAGTGGTCCCCCTAGTGCACCACACGAAGGGGTGCAGCCCCTGGGCCCCATTTCCAGCAATGTGACTCCCTCTAACTGCAGGTAGTAGAGAGGCCCCAGGTGAATTCAGTGCCTTGGGCATGGCTTGGACCATCCATCAGGCATGAAGTATGAGCTGGGGGCAAATGTTTCAATCAGCTTTAGGACTGAACCCGCTGCAATCAGACTGATGGAGGGGACCTGGGAAGAGATCAAGCAGGAGGGAACCAAGCCTGGGACTCTGACCTTTCTGAGGCACACAGACTTCTGGACAAGGGCACTCCTGTGGTGAGACTTGCTGAGACAGTACTCACCTGGACTGCTCTGGACTGGATACTCTCAGACGCATCCAGCTGCTGACCCCCACAGGAGGAAGAGAAGCTGAAAAGCACCACAGAGAAGCCTTACAGCTTCTGGTCTGCCTTTGACACTGCCTCAAGAGGTCTGGTGCCTCAAAGAGCTATTTGTTGTTGATGTGGATCAACCGGTTACAAAGAGCTTGTTTTGCAAGCAGCCTAGGCTGGGCACTGTTTGCTCTTTTTTATTGTCTCATATAAATTTGTTTTGATGTAAATCAATTTAAAATTTTTGGTTTATATGTTGGATGTTATATAGTGTAACTGTTTCTGAGAGGGTACTTTATTTTAAAAAAAATCTTGATGAACAACATCATGCTTGAAAGAAATTTATGTACTGAAAGCTAATATTCTAAAACTGCAGTAGTTACTGTTGTTTTATTCCTTAAAGTAAAATTCAATCTTATTGATTAATAGAAATATAAATTAATATCTCAATATACATTGAGATATTAATTTAAAAAACATTGAAAAATGTTTTTTAAAATATTAATTAAAAAATACATTGAGATCATTAATTAAAAAAACAAGGTGTTTTATTTAATTTAAAGGGACTAAACAGTAAGGTTAATTTAATAATGTAATTTAGTTACACTACATAACAAAACTCCTAAATTTTAAGGCTTACCCCAAAGGAAGAAGGTCAGGAATTTTGGCAGGACTTTAGGAGGCAAAGTTTTTCTGTGGGCTGTTGCTTATGATCACTCAAGCTATTCACTTGGATCTTCAATCTGTGAAGATATGAAAACATTTTTATTTAAATGCCACATACTTTGTCAGGGTCATCTGAGAACTAGCTTATATGGGACCATCTTTTTAAGGTTTTTCTAGCAGTCCTAAATAAGTGTGCTACTTTCATGAGAGCTGAGGGCTCTAAAAATAAATCTCTAAAATATTGGACCTGTAGTTCTTGCAAAGACTAGACTTGTAGGAACTAGTGTAACAATACTTCCATGGTTCTCAACTGGTAAGTTGGTGCCCTGCCCATTTTTAATGGGAAGACAAATAGAACCCAACTTCTGCAGAGCAGCAAATAATTTTATGTCATCTCTACTTCATAAGTGAACTGAGTTTTAAGCCCTCTAGAGAAATGATCCTGAAGTTTGTTTTAATATTTAATGGGGGAATTAAGAAATACTTATTTTTTTCTTTTAAAACTTCATAAATTTAGGCTCAGCAAATGTCAAATTGAGATTTCATTTCAAATCCAATAGCATACAAACTCAGCTATTTTGGAGTTCAATTTTAGAAAAAAGTTAAGTTTGTCTAGACTCTGCTTAGGTTTCCCAATAAAGTATTTCATTGTTTTTGGATTTGCTGAGACCTAGGTTCACTGTTCTTTGCTTAGCTGTCCAAGTTTTTTTAGCTAATTCTTGAGAATTTATGGGTTTCTGTAATTCCTTTGCAGTTCTTCACTAGCTTTCTTTGTAAAATATGACAAGACTTGTCAAAAACCTGGTGAACCCAAAGAACTGGCTGAAGCTCTCCAGTTTTACATTCAATCTGGAAGCTTACTTGGACTTGGCTGAACATGAAATGTCAAGCTAAATGTGCTTGGCTTAAAATGGTAATGTTAGAGCAAATAAGTTAATGCAAATTCATGTAAATCAGACACTGAAGTTATCAACTTCAATAACAAATTTAAGACCATCAGAAAGTGAGGAACCAGTTCTAGAACAAGTTGTAAAGGAGATGACGTATGTCCTCAAAATCCTGCCAATCCTTGTCCTAGTCAACCTCTGACTTCCAAGACACTCATGCTGTTTCTCTCTGTGCCTCTTCTCGAGTCCTGACAACCTTCCCTACAAAAGTCCCCTATAATGGAATACTGTGTACTTCTTAATACATGTTAGTGATTTATATTATATGCACATAACTAACAAATAGCCAATACATTCTATATCTCAGTATACTATATATATGTTATGTAATAATTCATGATTTACACAGCATTAATTTAAATCTTTTCTTAGAATTGACCTACTATGAGGCTTATGAAGGACTCCAATTATATTTTAGTATAAGTACTGATATTATGACTCTGAGTGAATGTTTATTTTTCTTTTCAATAAATTAATGTAGTACATTAATATGACGCTATATATCATGACACAATCATGTTACTTGATGAATTCTTAGCCATGCCTCTTTATAAAAGAAATGAAATTGTATAGACAGTGCTTGGCCTATTTTAAACCATTCCTTACATTCAGATTAATTTTAATTGTCCAATAGTTAAATTTCATAAAAGCATCAATTAAGCTATTGGCAAAGTAAATAAGTATTAAAAGAGGGTCTTCCCGGTGGTGCAAAAGTTAAAGTCTCAGAGCTATTAATTTATCACCAGTCACATCAATCCCCAACCAGGGAGCTGACTCACCTGGCTCAGCGGACCTCTCCTTCTCCCCTGCTTCTCCCCTCAGCAGTGTATTTCAATAGATCCTCCTGTTCTGCTCCCCACTCTGTCTCTAGTGAATCTTCTCACCTCTCACATCTCTAGCCTATGCCCCACTCTTGTTTGCATAAGTAAATAAATAAAATCTTTAAAAACATTCAAATAAAAAGTTAAACTGTGAGAAGCTACAAGTGCAAACTCATTTTTTCTTTACTATTCTGTCATTAAACTCCCTCATTCTTTCAAGGACACGTTTATAAAGATTAAATCTCTTATGTGTATCTACTTGTGTTGCAAATCATCCCAAGGTGTAAGGCCTTTACACAGCAACAATCTATGTGACAGGAACTAGGAAAAACCGACTCAAAGTTATTGCTCCCAGTTTCACTAGGCTACAACAACCAGTCTCTGGACAGTGCAGCTGTGAGGCTGCTCTCTCATTTTTGTAGCCTCAGGACTGTCCTCTCAGCATGGGCTTGTGCAAACTTCCTCACAGAATGGAGGCTTCCGGACACTAGACAAAAGAAGGTCTACCAACTTTCATGGGCTCACCTCAGAAGTCCTGCAGTGTCACTTCTGCTGCATTTAGTTAGATGTGAGTGGATCACAGACTTGCCCAGATTAAAAAACAGGGAACTTGGAACACTCGCTCCTACCACAGGGACACACAGGCAGTATGGGAGCGGTGTCAAAGTCAAGTTTTAGAGGACCAACTGAAATGGTTGATTTTGTCGTATATAGATAAAATTGAAATAGATATAATGCAAAATGAAAAAGAATGAAATACTAACTTTTAAAAATATCTACTTATTATTCCTCCTTGCAGGAGTCCAGAAATATTTAGTTCTCTGATGATCAGAAACAGCAATACTTTAATAAACAAATATACAAATCTAGATCATTATAAATATTTAGATTTTTGTTATAAATTATTTTAAATCATCTATAAATCCTCCTGCCTAAATTAGGAGATAGGTTTTCTTCCAAATGAACTGTTAATCTTCCAAGAACTTTCTATAAAACGTATTTACAGTGTTTCTAATAGCAAGGCACTCTTACTAAAGTGAGAAACTGCCCTTGAAATATGGGAAAGTCAGGATCATCATTCAGTTCTTTGATAGTCCTCAAGGTTTCATGACAAAGTAAAGCTTTTATGACATTTGTTATTATTGCTATTTTGTTCTTATTATATTATGTATATTCCTCCCTGGGCTGCGAAACTTAAAACACAAGGATTCTTTATTTTCATTCATTGAGTTTGGTCAAATGTTATGTATGTAAGTGATATATTTCGCTTGTCTTATTGAGAAGAAATGAGAGTTAGCATTCATTCAATATATTACATAAAGTTACTTAAGCAAGTGAATATTTTTTACTATTTCCTTATAACAATATTAGAGTAGTATATAGGTAGGTATGACAGAGTTGTAGTTGTCTGAGTAACTCAACCTAAAAAATAAGAAAGGGGGACAATATTTTATGAATAAATTAAAAACACTATGTAGCAGTTTCTAAATATGTGTCAAAATCTCTTAATAGTCAATTTTTTCTCAATTGTCTAGAATCTCAATAAAATAAAACATAGTTAGAATCATGAACAATGTGTATTTATACAAAAACCATTTTTACTTCTTTACTCAAGGATTTAGAGTAAATTGTATAGTTAATAGCTTCCAGTTGCTTAATCAAGAGAAGAAACATTGAAGATCAAAATTAATAAAGATATTATTCAGTATTTTAAATTTTTTTTATATATTTACAACCAGTTTACTTGCTTCATACTTAACTGAATGTATGTTAATACTGCATGAAGGAGAAAGAAAGTAAAACATGGCCTATCAAACTGTAGTGAAATATTTAGACAGGTCACATGGAGCTCACTGTCATATTGCTGATTCTTTAGAGTGATTAGTCTAACTTTCTGAATACAAAAAAAACAAGTGGGATAAAATAAATCAGAACAGCGTGAACGGCACAATATTGTCAAGACTGATACTCAGGTTCACCCCTGGTGTGTCAGTGAGAATCACATCTTTTCCAACTAATCTTGCTTTACACTCTCATTGAAAATATTTTTATGGTTTCTGGTTGGTTCACTCTAAGTTTACACACATCATAAACATAAGCGAATTCATCATGTGGTATATCTTATCAAATACAGAACATAAGAATATGAAGTTGATTTGATCAATCACTTTGCTTTAAATTCTTATTTAACCAATTATTCACATCATATCCATATTTCTTTATACCAAAAAGCCTAGCAGAACTCCCATGTTCTTCTACTCTACTGACATTATTGTTCGATTTTTGGATTTTGTTTCCAGAAGAACATGCCTGCTCAAAAACATAGAGATCAAATTGTAAAATACTTGATTATTAAATGCATCGTGTAATTAACAGTGACAGATGACACATTAATTGTTCATGTGAAAGCCACTGATAATAAAGGTTGCAGAGAAGTGTAATATAATCTGGGGTCCTTAATTCTTAAATCAGATGATTACACCATCAAATTTTAAGTCCTCTCAAAGTAGAATGTCCATATAATTGTATTTGTGTATGTATGCTGATAAAGTATCATGTAATAAATTACTTCCTGTGTTGTAAATAATTATGTGCTGAATATGTATGATTCTTTTCTTTCCAAGATTTGTATACAATACTTACTAACTGAAGTTATCAGATTTTGCATAATATTTTCTCTACTTAAATGATTTTCATATGCAGCTATTATATATACATATTAGTGTGACTTTTTTCATGTTGTACATAACATTATTTCCCCAAGTGTTATTGGAAATGTAGTGGCATTTATAAGACTTAGTTTATTACTGAGGAGGGAGGGATTCAGGAGGCAGTTTCAGGGCATGGGAGAGGTTGTGATTATGACCAGAATAATCCCATCTAACTACTCTACCTTTCAAATTCAAGCTCTAAAGCATTTCTTCAAAAGTAGAGGGAGGCATTTTGTTTCTGATTACTGCCTGCCAGCACTGTTGTGTGTCAGAACAAGGTTGAGGGATTTATTTCACTACTAAGCTTTCATCCTAGACTATACAACCATCTGTTTTAGAAAGTGTAGGAAGAAACACTTTTTCTGCTTCTAAAATTTTGTCTGTTTTAACTTTCCATTGTCCTTTTACCCTGAAGGATTCAGGAGTGTACAGGAGTTATAAATGTACTCTTAGGGCTAAGTTCGGGACTCTAGGGTTTTGAATTTATCAATATCAAGGTATCTCTAATGACTCCAGTTCATTTTCTTTTTCTGTATCTTCTACCCTCTGTTACTCAGCCTTTTTGCATTAAATCAATCATCATCCATCAGTTCTTCCTGTAGTCCAGGTTATATGATGCAGAAGAATATTCACTCTACTCTTATCCTCAGGAACAAACATTCAGATGGGATTGCCTTCCCCAATGACCCATAAAATGTTGCTTCCATTATTATCTCTATGTGGGCATTTGAATCTGAGGTATGCCATTTTCCTTCTGTTTTATTCACAAGCACATTTCAAAATGCCAATCAACATCACTGTAAAACTGTTCCTATTTGGGGTGAAAATTATGGTCCCTGACAGTATTTTGAATTTTTGGTCATGCTCCTCAGTGATACAGCTTTATGTCTCTTTAGTCAGGATAAAACTTGGTTCAACTAGTGTTTTTAGCACATGAATTCAGATTGGATTCTGAAATGCATATTTTAAGGACTACATTATATAATTGCTATGCGCATGATATATACCTATTGTCTTACTTAGAGCAATATATAATACTTTAAATGTTACTCAGCTTTTGTTATTTGTTCCAATATTGCTATTTAGTTTTATAATTGTCTAAATAAGATCTTAGTATATTAATTATTGATAAAGAATGTATTTTTCCCTGATGCATCAAAAATAATTTTCCAGTTATTGAGCTGTAGGAATGGAATTAGAATTATATGTGCATCTGAGATCCAAGATCTTATGAAGGAAAGATACGTAGGATATAGAATTTTAATGTCTAACTCTAATTAAAAAAAACAAAAATCAAAAAACAACTCTTCTGATTTGTGTTCTTGGTCAAGTCCTTTGACTCAGCTGTAGTTTCCTCTTGGGCAAAACAAGTTATTGCCACACTTGATGGTTAAAGTGTCTAGCACTGAACCATGCATAAGTCAATGCAAGTTCCTTTGTTTCCTTTCATCTCCTTCTATACCTTTCAACATGCAGATCTTAGGGAATAATATACAGGCTAGAGTGTTTTATGCTATTAGGTGCTATACAAATTTTAAAAACTTCATTCAACCCAAACTTTTACATTAAGTAACTGAATATACCCATCAGAGACATAGAATTAATTTTCAATTTACTGGGACAGGATTTAAAGGGTATTCCATTAATTTTGCTAAATGAAAAGCAAATAGCTTTTCCTTTCTTGTTCAGAAGAGGTTTTTGCTTTTAGCTTTCAACTTTTATTACAATATTTGAATGGTTTTAATGTTTGTAGTTATTCTGTTTACATTTTGATATTTTATCTTAAGTGAAGTGACCAAATAAAAGCTATACTTTTGGGGAATACTGAATAAAATACATAATCACTCCCAGATAAAATCATGTTATACTTTAGGAATGTTCTAATTTGACTAACTCTTTTTCAGAAAAGGAAATTATAGAATTATCAAGTAGGAGTGGGTGCCGCAGAATAAAGCTATCGGGAATTTTTATTAAAATTTCAGGTAATGATCACCGGATCTATGCCCAGAGTCTAGCCTGTTGGCAATAAGTACAGTGCATTTTCTCTCAGACACTATTTCATAACTGACAGACACACAGACATAAAGTACTTTGAAGATCAAAAGAAAAGAAAATCAAAACAAAATAAGACTACCATGTATTTAATCAACCAGAATTAGTTTCTCCACAATGCATATATTATATGTGTTTACGGCTTTTGAAATGTCCACTAAAACTGATTATTAGAGGTACATTTAGAAATTAGGTGAGACTAATGAATTTTGTTACCTTACTTAAGTTCTGTAGCTAACATCTGGTCACCCTGGGGTTAATCATTATTAAGACATAACAAGATAATCATAGTGTTTATGCAAATGATAACTACTAGGAAACTTGTGTGGCCAGAACATTAGCATACATCTTATAAAAGTTGGCCCTAGAGAGCAGAATTCTGAGGACTGCAGTTACAGTTTATTTCTGTCAAAACAGAAGACCCTTACAGATAGCTGAGCTTTCTCTTATTTCAGGAAATAACTCATTAGAGTAAAACATATTTGAAATCATGTGATTGAAAGTAATTCTAATGAATTTGTAAATAGGTTTTTATTGAAATAACTTGGGTTGATAACATTATGAACTTGCAGGTATACAGCACAACAATTCAATTCTATATCATAATCACCACCTAAAGTCCCCCACTAGGGTACCCACTAGGGTACAAATGACTCCTTTAACCAATTTCAATTTCAATATTATTTTTATTAAAATAATTCCCAAAGGTGCCATCTCCTGATGATCCCTCCCAGTGCAAGTTTGGTTTAAGTAAGCTCCCCTAGGAGGTACAGACCACACCACATCTCTCACTGCATGCACGGTCTTATTTTTTCTTCTCCTGTTCAGAAGTCATTTGTCTTTGAATACGACGTGATAGACTCATTATTCCTTTGCGTGACACAGAAGGAGCATGGAAAAATTATTCTGGGGAGACTTGGAGCACAAGATAAAGGTAGAGTTAAGAATGAGGGACTTTTACTAGGAATAACATGAAAAATTTTAGGGGATATAGCAAGGACAAAGCTGTCTGCAAAACTGTGAATAAGTCTTTTCACTTGTTTGACACAATAAGGTAGTAGTTGTCCACGGTTTTCTAGACAATAATTTACTTAGTGTAGACAAGATCTTGTTTTCCTAACTATTTTAAATAGCATTATTTTTCAAAGATGAACCTCTCTTTTCTGTAGATATTTTTTTCTATTTACTTATTTAGTTATCTTTCATTTGAGTGCTATGAATTTAAAACTTGTTATTTACTTATTTATTCTGTACATATGTATATAGACAGGCAGGTAAGTAAAACATACAATATTAGATCCATCCTTTCCACAAAATTTTAAATGCACAAAACAACATTGTTAACTGTTGCATCAGGCAACACCACACTGATGAAACGAGAGCCATGCAGCAGGCAGCATTATGCAGGATGCTGCTGAAGAGCAAGATCCTGGCCTTTTCACTGAAAGAATAATCCTAGAGCATCAGTTGCAGAAGGAAGTATGAAAAAGGGAAAGGGAAAAGGAAAGGCGAATGGGGAAGGGTGGAACTGTCAGCGATAGTATGAGGGGCTGTGAGTCTGCCCTCCAAGTACTTTCATCTGCTTGATAACTCAGTGCTGTGACTGAGATCCAGCCCTAGTTCCCCAGTCAGGATTTTAATCTTACCAACATGGTGTTCCACTGATCAGCTTCAGGGGTCCCTCGTCATACTTTGGTCCTCAGCCTCCCAGGCATTTCCGGTCATACCTCATGATGTATGAGTTGGGAGTAAGTTTATGCATCCATCATCAGTCCTCTGGGTATTCCCAGTCATACCTTCTGATGCATAACCTTCCCAGGGTGATGGAGCTTTCTGCTCTTGATTGATTTGAAAAGCACCTGTAAGGTTTGGCTCCTATGACTGATGGACCAGTTTCTGAAGGGCAGTTCTGACCTTGTATAAGAAGGCAGAGCTGCAGGAAGCAATAAAGGTGGCCAAACAGGCCGCTTCGGCTAGGCAGAGCCAGTTAACTATACATGTGTTGTTGTACAACAGATCTCTAAAAACTTTTCTTCTTGAATAACTAAAATTCTGTGTTGATTAGAGTGATTCCTAACCCCTCAGCACTCTTCTCCAACTTCCAGTCCCTGACGGCCACCACTGTGCTGTTTCTGTAGATGTGACTATTTTAGATTTTTAGGTATCTCAAAATAAGTGAAATCAGATAGCATTTCTGATTTCCTTTAAGACTGACAAATTTCTCTTGCTGTGATGCCCTCAAGATTCATCGATGCTGTATATGACAAGATTTTCATCCTTTTAAGGATCATTAATTCTCTAAAGAATGTGTATATATACTACACACACACATATGTGTGTGTCTATGTATGTATACACAAACACACACACATATACACATATGTATATACTCATGTAATTTATGTATTCATGTGTCTATGAATGGTTATCCTTATTTATTTTTTTTAAAGATTTATTTATTCATACAGAACTGGGGTACAAGCCAGAAGTGCAGGGGCAGTGACAGGCTTCACAGAGACATTTTAGGGAGCAGAAAGGCAGATCAACAAAGTACATTGCTGAGGGGAGCAGCGGGAGGGTCAGGAGAGGTCTGCAGCACCATGTGGGTCACCTCCAGGGCCAGCATAGAACACTGAGCAGTTGCAGCCAGCTTGCAGTGCTGCATCCTAACCCACTGTGCCACCAATGAGGGCCCTATCCTTATCTTTTTTTTTTTTTTTT